>NW_028317799.1:3829318-4133409 GCF_062004578.1 Staurois parvus | reverse complement strand
TTGTCTCGTCTAGTCTTGGGTGCAATGTCCAGCTATAATACCTTGGTCCTGTGTCTCAATGGCGTAGAATCTGTTCTCTGACTGAGTCACCCATCACAAACAAGTTCACCTACTAATATTATGGAAGGTGACATGGCACTGTGCATGTGAAATAATAACAAGGACAGGGAAGATACTCTGTCACACCCAAAATCTGCAGCTAACCTATGAGATCATAGGAATACATACATAATAGTCCTTGCTGGTTTGGGGTTTAGCAGCATGGACAGGACAAGTGTCTGAGACTTTCTCTCTCTACCCACTTCCTCCTTCTCGGGTTTTAAAGCCAATGATCCAGGGACAGAGGGTGCATACGTAATATATTTACATGCATTTACAAATTCAAACAATAGAGGGCAAGAGATCAGTACAATATCTATCCATAATTAAAGTAAAGCCAAGCTATTAGATTCTGTATTCATACTGGCATCTTATAGGCTTGGTGGGGATGATGAATTTGAAGTCTGGTGAAGGAGGTTTAGGGACATATTGGACAATCCAATGGAAGTCTGTAACTATAAAGGTTAAAAACACATATAGGTAATGAATACTGCTATAAAGAATGCCATTGGGAAAGTCTGCCTATTATACTGGTCATACACCCAGAACAATATTTAGAAAATTTTAGCCTCTCAACTAATCTTCCACTACAATAATAGCCAAACAGATTAATACAACCTACTACCAATGGTGATCTGCAAAAGAACTTACTTCCTGTGACCTCTCAACATCAGGGACACACCACCAGCGTACTATGGTGCTCACCAGTCAATTAACAATGTTTTGTACTTCAGGTAGGACCAACCATCGTTGGTTTTGTGCAAGAAGAGGGAGGACCTAAACAGGGGTGGGGGATTTTGAAGGGTGGAGAGTCTTCAAGTATCACTTGGCTTTTTGGTAATACATACATTAGACGTGCAGTGTTTGATTTCACGTGGCCTTCACCGCTCTAAAGCTGGCCTTACATCTTTGGAATTGCATTAGAAAAATGTTGTATTCAGAGGATTTTCAGTAGATTGTTTTGCTCACTCTGGTCAAAACTAATTCGACAATCAGTATCAACCAGATTGAGCAAAAAAATCGAAAGACAATTATGGAAAATTTTTGTTGAAGCTAATGATAATGAACACATTTCCATTCATTGAGTTGGTTCCCAGCTGAAAAAAAAATTGTACGCAGTCTTATGCCTATGCATTTGTCAAAGTTAATCTGAAAGAAGAACATTTATTCTACAAAAAGTGTGACACTGACATGGTTCTTCAATGCAAAATCATTCAAACTTAGTCAAGACACGATCGAATGGCTGGACAAGTGATTGTTATAATTTTTCATCCGAATGCTCAAATGAAATTCTACAGGTGTAAGCAGGGGCGGACTGACAACTCATGGGGCCCCCGGGTAATAGGGGATCATGTGGCCCCTGTGTCCTCGCCCAAACTCAAAAAAGCCTATGAAAAAGGTACCACGGGCATCTCATGGGGCACCCTACTGACCCCGGGCCCTCGGGCAGTGCCCGAGTTTCCAAATGGTCAGTCCGCCCCTGAGTGTAAGACCAGTTTATGAATGAGGGTTATCAAATCGATACTGCATCACTTGTTTTTCCTAATTCTACCCCAGACTCCTTCAAGTTGAAAAAATGCTGATGCCCAAAAAAGTAAAGGACCACTGTCTTCTTACATTCAATCCTGACAAGAAATACAGCCAGATATCTAAAAAATGTTCAGTGATATAAATCCGTTCGCTTGTTTCTTTGATCTTTTCTCTGAAATGCATCTCTAGACCAGGCTCTTCTGTAGACACTTTGAGATTTCCTCTAGACTTCATGCAAGGAGCATTTTCTGTCTCCTGTTCACATTCAAAGTGCAAAGTGCCACTGTCACACTCTGTGACATGGAAAATGGTGCTAAATCAATCCCCTGGGTGTTAACAGAATCTATTTTTTGTACTGAGTAGGCAATGACAGAAACAGACGTATCATAGTATATTTTTTGAAGATGGCATTTCAGAAAATATTTCTGAAAACTTTAAAGTGAAAGAAGAGAGTGTCCTTTGTGAGCACATATTTTCAGTTATCTTTGCTGTGGTCGTCTTACATTAACCTCCTCGGCGGTATGATTCTTTCCAATTTTTTGTGCTAAAAGCGGTACCATTTTTTTGCATGGAAATATGTAGTTTTTTATTGTAGGCTGTAATTTTTAGGAATAACTCACTGAAATCTTTCCGAACAAGAGTCTAGTAAACATCCCGGGTAGGATAAAATTTGAAACACGAAATCATAAATTATATTTTAATAAATAATCATAAAAAATAATAATATAATAATAATAAATTTAATTCAATAATATAATCAAACCAAAAACACTGAAATTTGAAATACAGAGGCAAATTCGCACATCGCTGAGCAAAGTCGCAAAATCGTTTTCAGTGTCTGATGAGGAATTTCCCCCACGAATCATTATCACTCAATTCTGCAAGTGGTTCTGATTTACTATCGCTGTTCTAAAACCGCTTTTGATGTAAAGGGATGCTTTTTGGATGCCATGGACTTTTCTAAGTTTCCAGGCAGAAAGAACATTCAAAATGCAGGCAGGGCGCCGGACAAAGCACTCGGGACAAAATGTATGTGAAATGCATTGAAACAGCAATGACAGCAAAAATGACATTTTTTTAAAATTTCAAATTTCCCGCCGATTCCGGCGCCCGTACGTCCCGACGTCACAAGGACCAGAACACGGAAGCCGGATGCCGACATCGGCCGGATGAGATGGTCGGTGACGCTGCAGGGGACACATCGCGGGAGCAAAGGACAAGGTAAGTGCTGCAGGGACCCCCTGAGCAACGCCGCATGGTAAGCCCGAGTGTAGCTCAGGGTTACCGCTTTTGGTACTGAAATTTTACCCCGAGCTACACTCGGGAATACCACTAAGGAGGTTAAAGTATATCTAAAGCCAGAACCTTTTTTTTTTCAGTTTTGGATAGACTAGTGGACAGTTAATATCCCAGAGAGATTTTGTTTAAGCTAGAAAAAGAGTGCATAGAAGGTTCTGAATCTAAACATCAGTTCCTTTCTTGGTGTGATGATATGTCCAAAGACTCCAGTTAGGTAAATCTTTAATATGAAAGGAACTCAAAGGCACTTCAGAAAAATACAGGGAGGTATAATGTACTAAACGTTTTAAAGGCCAAGAGTTTTTATTTCATAAACACGTCCAAGAGCAACATTCTACTGGTATTCCTCTTTCATTAGCACTTCAAGTGCTGGTATGAAAAACGTGGTGGACTCAAATTGGTAAAATGCAGGATCAATCAATTCAGGACTTAAATGTAGAGATGTGCAGAAAAATTAATTTCATTTAGGATTTGTTTGTTAATAAATTGGTTTTGTCATATGAATTTTGTTAGAATAATTTGTTTTTGGAATTAGTTTCGTAGATTCTGATTCCTTCTGCATATTTGTTATTTTCAAATTTTTAAATTCAAATTTTAAAATTCAAATTTTAGAAGATGGCTACATTCTTTCTATGTTATTCTGTTTTTTCTAATCTATTTTTTTTTATTCTATCACAGTCTATCCTTTTCTATTGTATTCTTTTATTTTCTATTATATTCTTTTATTTTCTATTCTATTATGTTTTTTTTTCTATTCAATTTAGCCTGTTCTGTTCTATTGAATTCTATTTTTTCTATTCTACTTTTTCCTATTTTGTTTTATTCTATTGTATTCTGTTTTGTTTATTCTATTTTATCTATTCTATTTCGGGTTTTTTTCTGTTCTTTTCCCATTTATTTTGTTCTAGTCTGTTCTTTTGTATGCTATTATTTTCTGTACAAATCATCATCTTTTTTCACCTTTATACCGTACTGTATATATCACAATATGTTTCCATTTCAAATTCATTTTCAAATTTGAATTCATTTTCATTTTTGAATTCTAATAATTCATTTTTGTATAATTTATTTTGGATTCATTAAAATTTGTTACTAATGTGATTCAGAAATTCTACATCCAAATCTCCAAATAATTAAAATTTTGTCAGAATTTCGAATTATAACAAAACAAATCTCTTCTTGTCTGATTCAGACCTTTCCCTCAAATGACAAATCTTCAACTTCAGTTTGGGTTAACTTTGAGTCCCACTGGGGAAATTTTCCTTTACTGCTGGTTTCAGGACAGAACAAAGCACTAAAAAAATAAGTGAAACCTTCATGTATTTGAATCCAGAACAAGCGTACCCTTTGGAAGATCTCTTTATTCCTATTCTGGTGAACGTCAAAAATTTTGGATCTTCCTTCAAATTCATGCTGATGACAGCAGTCACCAGGGCACAAAGAGAGGGTCCCCAGTGGAAATACAGATGACTATAGAAACATGAGAGGCGTTCTATCCCCTTTCTACACTACCCAAAACTAAAAGCGGAGTTCCACCCAAAAGGGGAAGTTCCACTTTAGAGATTGGTCCCCCGCTCCCCATTAAGGATTGGCACCTTTGGGGGCCTAGGCGATCGGAAGCAGAAGTTGTCCTCCTACCCTCCCTCCCCGTAGTCTTGTGGGACACGTGACAGGTCCCAGAAGATTACAGGGCCATTCAGGAAGTGCAGCGCTACTCGCGCATGCGCAGTGGGCACCCGGCTGTGAAGTCGCAAGCTGTCACAGCCGGGTGCCCACACTGAAGATGCCGGTGCCTGAAATACAGGATGGCCAGTAAAACGGGCTGCGGCGGAGGCACCGTGGGATCGTGGGACAGGTAAGTGGCTGTCTTTTAAAAGTCAGCAGCTACAGTTTATGTAGCTGCTGACTTTTATTTTTTACAGAGTGAGTAGAACTCCGCTTTAAAAAAATGACTTTAGATACATTTTTGGCTTAATATACACTGGATATCAAAAGCGCCACTTTTAAGGGAATTTGACCTTTTCTTCACTAAACACCCCTCCATGTTAAGCTATGTGTCCTTGTACACATAAGTGTTTACAGGCAGGTGCGTTTAGAGGCAGAAAAAACCCCATCACTTGCGGGTCCAGAAGAGGAGCGTTCTGGCAGGGAAAAACACTGAATGTGCATAAACGTGCTTAAATTCCTTTTAGTGGCCAGAATAAAAAAATATTCTGAACAATGAAATTAATGAATGCCCAAACGCCTGATGCACCTGAGCGCAGATGCATTTACAAAATGTGTTGTTTTTTAAGCTACGTTTCTCCAGCCATGACAAAAGGTGTTCAGGAGAGATGGGCAAACGCCCAGTGTACCTGAGGCCTTAAAGCTAAAAAAATCTAAAATATTGACTTCAGAAGATTTTCAGTAGATTTTTTTGCTCACTCTGGTTGAAAATAATTCAACAATCTGTTTTGACCAGAGTGAGCAAAAAAAAAAATCAAAAGACGAGGGTTTCTAAGATGCCCATCTAAAAGTTTTATGAAAAAATTGACACCCCTTGTTGACACCACCAACTGTGGAAGGGAGTTCCGCATCCTTACTGCTCTAACAATCAAGAACCCCTTAGCATTGAGCAGCTTCTTGTCCATCTTCATTGAGTGGATGAGTATCTTCTTAAGTGACCTGAGACTAAATTGTTTTATTTTGCCAATGCTAGAATCACTATTTCGATATATTTGTATTGTGATCATATCGCCTGTTAAGCATCAGTTCTCCAGGGAAAATATGATTCTAGTCACTCCTCATAGCTGAGGTCCTCCAGCCCCCATATTAGCTTTGCTGCCTTTCTCTGAACTCTCTCCAGTTCCAGCGCATCCTTCCTGAGGACTGGTGTCTAAATTTGCACACATCTATCTGCTGCCCAGCCAGGCAGGATATACTGATTCAACAATGCAGCTTGACCGCCAGCCTGCCCATTGGACAGTGAATCAGCATAGTCACCTCTGTCCAGTGAGTAGGAAGGGAGTAGGTCCAGGGAGCAGTAAAGCCAAACCAGTAAGCAGCAGACTGGTCTTTCTATATGCACAGTGGCAGGGCTGCTGTTAGAAACCATGGGGCCCCTTACAGTCAACCTGACAGGATCCCCCCCCCAAACCCTAGGGCCCCATACAGCCAACCTAACAGGGCCCCCCATCCCCACAAAAAACACAATTTACTATGCCTCAGTTATGAATGAACACAGTGAGCAATGGGTACCAATCACTCATTGTGTTCGTTCAGGAAAGGAAGGGCTGTTAAATTACTGGAACTGATCCCCTGTATGTATCACTCTGCAGCATCTGAAAGTCAGTGGAGAGGGGGAGAGCAGAAGAAGCCAGCTTTCAGCTGCTGCAGAGAACTATACAGAGGATCTATTCCAGTAATTGCCACCCGCAGTGGCACTCACAATCCCTGCCCATGTCCAATTCACCCCCCCCTGTTGGCCTGGGCACCATACAGCAGTACTGGTGGTACCCCCTTATCCATGGCCCTGCCCAATGGCATCACAAGACTGGCTGAAGATATTTGAAAAACTCTTTGGCAGGCAAAACAGTAAACGTATAAAAAGAAAATTCTGGATGAAAGCCACAAGCATTTGTCCAGCCCCTTACAAATAATCATCATAATTTGCCTCATTATATTGTAATTTGATCATGATATCCTTGAGGTGATTGTAGCCGTATTAGTGCATTTGCGACAGAAACAATTGAGTACTGTCCGGGATACTTTTTTTATTTGCACTAACATACAATTTTGAGGACAAGCTTTCGGGGCATGTCCCCTTCTTCGAAGTCCGAGCAGTACTATTACAGAATACTACTGCTCGGACCTTGAAGAAGGGGACATGCCCCGAAAGCTTGTCCTCAAAACTGTATGTTAGTGCAAATAAAAAAGTATCATGGACAGTACTCAATTGATCATGATATCCTATGATCCTCAGCTACATCAAGTGGCCACAATGCAGTATTTTCCTGATTTATTTATTTTTAGGAAAATGCTGCATTATGGCCACTAGACATGTGCGATTAGTTTAGTTAGAAATAAAAATTTTCATTATTCGGAGATTCGAATGTATCCAAATTTCCAAATCACAATAGTAACTAATAGTAAAATAGTAATAGTAAAATTTCAATGAATCTGAAACAAATTATAAGGGAACAAATTATCCGAATTTAAAATACATTATAATTTGAAATGGAAACACGTTGCAATAAATACAGTGGTGAAATAAGTTGATAATTTCTACTTAGGCTGCTTAATAACATAGAATAGAATAAAATAAAATATAATATAAAGGAATAGAATAGAGTAGAAATTAATAGAATGGAATAGAAAAGAAGAGAAAATAAAAGAATAGAAAAGAGTAGAAGAGAAGAGAAAACATAATAGATTAGAATAGAATAATACAAAGTATAATATAAAAGAACCAGGGGCGGACTGACAACTCATGGGGCCCCTGGGCAATAGGGGATCATGGGGCCCCTGTGTCCTTGCCCAAACTCAAAAAGCCTATGAAAAAGGTACCAGGGGCATCTCATGGGGCCCCCTACTGACCCCGGGCCCTCAGGCAGTGCCCGAGTTTCCAAATGGTCAGTCCGTCCCTGAGTAGAACATAAAAGAATAGAATAGAAAATAAAAGAATAGAATAGAATAGAAAATAAAAGAATAGAAAACAATAGAATAGAATAGAAAGAATAGAATATAATAATTAGAACAGAACAGAATTAAACAGCATACAATAGAATATAACAGAAAATAAAAGAGTAGAATAGAGTAGATTAGAATAGAATAAAACAGAATAGAATCAAATAGAAAATAGAATAAAAAAAGGAATAAAGAGTAAAATAAAATAGAATTTACAATCATAAGAAAAAAATCCGTCCAGCGAATGAATAGATCCTTATGTATTTATACTGTGTTGGTTGGAAGTTCTTGATTACTGACCTTTTCAGGAAATCATCCTACATTCTTTGTTTTCTTATTTTGGGACAAAAACCCCTTGGAGTTACTTCTACAAATTAATTAAAACAAAGTGTCAAATGTGTTAATGCGGCTATTTATTTTTAGCTCAGTCACTTATTTTTCTCATTACATTGCCATAGGGGTCAGTGTGATTCTTTCACAGTTTTTACTGAAAGACTAATGAAAGTGGCATTAATAGAGACATGGAAATGTGTCACCGTGACATGCTAAGCTTCTGCTCAAAGACAGCCGTACAAAGGAAGCGCCGATCACCTGCCAGGTGGAGATGCTTTAAAAGTCACAAAGACACCAAAGTGAGCCAAGAGTCCGGACACTTTCATCCATTCATTGTTGCCTGGATGTGATTGTATCCACTCACCACCAGTGAAGCGCTCCAGATACCGCCTGATGAAGATAAGGAGTCTAGAGAAAATTTCTGCATATTTATTGGCAATGCTAAGTGCAGAAGTCTCCATTCCAAACCGTCTTCTTTATTCAACAACAAAAAAAGGAAGCGGGGATGAAAATGTTGGACTGCTGGGTCTTTATTATACTTTAGTGTCTACAACTTGTCTCATGAGTCATACCAGGGGAAGGCTGCCCATGACTGGCTGTAGAATTGCCGGCATATTTAAAGGATCGGTCCACCCAACACTGACAAACTAGTGTTTTTGGTAGGAGCTGAGGAGCAAAACCACCTGACATTTTCTAATACCACTGCATGCCTGGCTAGCTATTAAGAGAGCTTCCCATCATTGTGCTGGATTCATTTTTTTTCAGGGCTTTTTTCAGCAGAAACACGGTGGTACGCAGTTCCACCATGCAGGGGGGTGTGATGGAAAATCTATTGGTGCTGGCTACTGGGGAATGTATTGTCGTTGGGGTATTTATTGTTGCTGGGGGCATGACTAGTGCACCCGAGATAGGTTCATCCAGACCCCACTACACCACCATTACCCTTCCATACCAACCCCCTTTACTTACTATACTTACAGAAAACACAACACCAATTTTGGAGTAAAATGGCCAACACGGCCTTTTATTAACAAATCAAGTTTAAACACATCAACCATTCCTTATAACAGAAAACATAAAGAGTTGTCGTTGGTCTTTGAAGGCACCCCCAAAATGATCCAAAATGCACCTGCGGACAACCATATTCCACTAGGCCTCCAGCCGCAACCAACCAGCTCGGAGACAACCATACCGTCCGCAGTGCAGCACCACCACCTTCCAGTTAAACCTTGGTTAACTGGAATGTTCCCGGGCACACCATACCAACGATGGGTCCCACACCATTTTGTACCTCCAAGATAAGAACCGCCTCCAAAGACCAACCACCGCCCAGGAACCGAAATAACCCCCCCCCCCCGGGAGGAACACAACACTCACCAAACGGAGGGCGGGAGGGAAGCTCTCTCTCCCACGTCCAGCTCCCAACTGATGCCCCTCCCCTGGACACCTAACCGTAAAGTGCAGAAGACCCCACCTACACTCTCCTCTACCAACCAGATCCCCCAGCTATCCTTTACCAACCCTAATACTATCATTAACCCCTTACACGTCTTCCTTCCCACTCTGGGCCTAGTCATGCCTGCCCTGCGCTAATTCTTTTCTTCTTTTATCGCTGCGGGCATTTCTTTTACTGTTCATGGAGGGGTTATTTTTCTGGGAGTCTGTTGTTCTTGGGCAATCCATTGTTGTTGGATTTGGCATGTTATGTTGTAGGTCAGTGGTTCTCAACCTTCCTAATGCGGCCCTTTAATACAGTTCCTCATGTTGTGGTGACCCCCAACCATAAATTATTTACCCAGAAATTATAATTCGTGAAGTGTCGTTTTACCTCCAATACTGCTGCTTTCTACACAGTAGCTGCTCTTTACACATCGGAAATACATGTTTTCCGATGGTCTTAGGCGACCCCTGTGAAAGGAACGTTCGACCCCCAAAGGGGTCGCGACCCACAGGTTGAGAACACTGTTGTAGAGGGATTGATGTTTGGGGGAAGTCTGTTGTTGCTGGCTGCTGGAGGGTCTATTGATGTTGACTTCTTGGGAATCTGTTGTTGCTGGGGGATCTAGGGATGCTGGAGGGAAGCTACGGGGTCTTGTTGCTGGGATGGATCTATTGTTGCTGGAAGGAGGATCTTTGGTTGCTGTTGGGGGGTCTATTTTACTGCCTTTCTAGTTCTCAATAAGGTGGAAGGCAAGTTAAAACCTAACATAGCTTAAATCTACTACCACTCCATTCTAGGCCTATTCTATTTACCCTCCCTATACTTACTAGATGCCTATACTTACCTATTCCAAAATTGCTCCAGTCTGGTAATATGATCTGTCACCAACGAAGTACAGAATGCCTCCTGGTTGCCGTATTGCATTGAATTTTACAGAAAATTACAACAGCTGCAGATTGAAAAGGAAAAAGTAATTTTTAATAGCAATAAATTACAATATTGCTTGTGTCACATTTGTATAGGCAATATATTTTTTTTTTTTGCTATATTTTTTTCCATGAAAGCGGAGTTACCCTTTAACAATAGGTTATATGCAGCTACCTTGATGTGATTAGACAATGGCAAAAAAAAGCATCAGGGACTTTTTTAATTAAGCCCAGCCACTTCCAGCAAACCTCAGTTTTGTAGTAAGCAGGGGTGGACTGGCAACTCATGGGGCCCACGGGCAATAGGGGATCATGGGGCCCCTGTGTCCTTGCCCACACCCAAAAAAGCCTATGAAAAAGACAATGAAAGGTACCAGGGGCATCTCATGGGGCCCCCTACTAACCCCGGGCCCTCGAGCTGTGCTCGAATGGTCAGTCCGCAACCGGTAGTAAGCATAGGGAGAATAAAGGACAGAGGGAAGAGGCCTGTTTTCTGTACTGTTCACGGCAATAAAGGATTTTGCAGGTAAGTGCCCTTTTTTTAATCATACAGTACAGGACACAGGATCTTAGTTTTAACCATAGAGTATCCAAAAGTAGTCCAACTGAGGGGTGGGCAACACAGCAAACAAATTCTAACAGATCCATGTAAAAGCAGGTTAAGGAAGGGCTTGTAAGAACCTAGAGGGCAGCTTGCAGCACTAATTTCCCAAACCTGGCATCAGAGGAGACCTGAACACCTATCTGGAGAAACTTAACAAATATGTGAGCAAAAGACCAGATGACAGCCTTGCAAATGTGAGATATGGTAGAATGTGCATACCACGGAAAGGGAAGAACCCAATCCTTTAGATCAGTGTTTCTCAACCTCTTTTCAGTGAAGGCACCCCAATCTCGAGACACCCCATTCTAAAATGTATAAAAAGGAACTAATAGTTTGACATATCGCAACAGAATCCACATACATAGGACGCCCAACATTAGAGGTGATTTATTCTTACAAAGCAGGTACACCTTTGCACAGTGTTTCTTTTCTCCCTCACTCTTCTAACTTGATTCCAGTGCTGATGGAGAGGAGCAGGGCAAGGGAGGGGCAAACGAGGAAGTTGTGCTGGTGCCTGATGACTTTCTTATCAACGATGACATTATTGATTGTTAGGATGCCATTGGCTAGCTTGCATGGTGCCCAAGGTTGTAATGATGCACAATAAAAACCTGTGGTTTTGTGTAACAAAAAGGAAGGCTTGATCAACTTACTGACTTGTTGACAATATTTAGGCAACTTGGGGCAATTTGTAGGCATTTTGTCAAGGTACCTCTGAAGAACCCAGAAGGCACAAGGGAGAACCACCACACAGAGGTAATACATTGAGAAAGGCCACCTCGCAAATCATGTCAGACAAGGAGATATTTTGAATGATTTAGAGTGTGGCCTCTAAAAGGCCAAAAGAACCAGGTTAGGGCTCTCCTGGGTCACTGGGGAATGTAGAAGAGTGTAATGCACAGCGGGGGAACACCCTGCACAAAGGCCTTATCTAAGGTATAAAAGGTCAGTGGTCTCTGAAACAGTCAAAGCCCTACCATGCCAAATCGGCCTTCCAGGTGCAATGGAATACTTTGTCAGAAGATGATTTCCAATCCTTTGGGACAGTAGGGATGACCAAGTCTAATATGCTCTTGTTCCTCAGAATCTAAGCTTCAAAAGCTGTGCAGTTACAGTCAGCAGCTGTGCAGCAGAATGGTGGAATGACCCTTGAGACAGAAGGTCTGGACTATCTGGAAGAGCCCACAGAGAGTCTGGCAAGAATCTGAATATGCATTAATACCACATTTTCCTGGTCCAGAATGCCCTCCATCTCAATCCCATAGAGCAGATAAGGGAAATGCTGTAGAGAAAAAGGCAGAAATGAGGTTGAGCTGATGCTATAGAGTCACAATGGCATCCACTGTGAAGGCTTGATGGTCCCTGGACCTGGCGATAAGCTTGTCCAGTTTGTTTAAACTGGACACCAGAAGATCCACATCCAGTGTTCCCTACTTATGGCAAAGAGTTGGGAACAACTCTGGGTGGAGATTCCATTCTCCTAGTTCCAGGCTCTGAAAAAAATATGCCTGTCAATTTTCCACGCCTGGGATGTGGATGGCAGACAGAGCAGAAACGTACAGTTCCACTGAAGTGAGAATCAAGTCCACTTCACATTGAGCTAAACATGTGGTGCCTGCTTAATGGTTGATGTAGGCCACTGCCTCTTGGAAAGGTGACCTCACAGCTGAGAGGTCTGACCATGAAGTGAAAATCAAATTGCCTTGAGTTACAGGATGTTGATGGTAAGTCGACCTTCCTCCAAGGACCTTGTCCCCTGCACTGAGCAGGCATCCAGGACTCTCCCCAGCCTGATAAGTTGGCATCTGTTGTAAAAAGCTTTCTCAGTCTTTGAAGAAAAGGGTCTCGCAGACACCACTGCTGAGTTGGAAATCCATCCTTCCAGGGAGAGCCTGGCCTTGCAGGCTAGGCACACAGGGTGGTCTAAGAATCCTGTCTTGGTCATAGTACTACCATGACGGAGGCTACCTTCAGATCAAAGTCCCTCATGCAGCCATGAATCAAAGGCTTTCCATTGGAACCAAAGGATTAAGGCATGAGAGTAGAGTGACAGCAGTTTGTCTTGTGCCAGTAAGATCCTGGACAAGGCCATATCCATTATCCAGCCCAGGTACTCCATTCGGTGAGTCAGATCCAATGACTTCTGAAGGTTGAAGATCCATCTGAATCTCTGCAGAGTCTGTGCTATCTGTTGGACATTGGCTGAAAGGGCTTTGGAAGATTGGTCCTTTAACAAGAGATTGTCCAGGTATCCCACAATGTTTTTCCTTTATTTTCATCTGGTGATCCTACTAGTAACAAGGGCGGAACTCTTAATTGTTCTGAACAGGTTTGGGTCCAAACCTGGAAGTCTGCTGTTACCTCTTGGCCAACGAGCGGTGGGTGGGAAATTCCCCACCCTGCAGCTAACATATACAAAGTGGCGGGGATGCTCGTGATATGAGCATCCACTGTGTGCGTTAGCTGTGGGGTGGGGATTCCTTCACTGAATTATATTGCATTTAGCTATGGATTTAGGCATAAGTTCTCTTCAGGGATCTAGTAAACGCTAGAAACGTTTGGACAATACCTGATCTCTTTTAAAAATGCTGTTGCCTACTGTCAAACTAATCCATCGACTTCCATGATTTTTGACTCGCTGATCTGCATGGAGTATGCAGATCCGGTGCTCTGACTTCTATTTGATTTAATTGGTTTCCAGTCAGCAACTACGGAAGTTAGAGAGCTAGAACTGGCATTTACAGCAGAAGGTTAGCAGTGGTAGCCTGTAAATTTCTCTCAGCATAGATTTCCTATGGAAAAAATATTTCTTAATGTTAGCATGCTTCTAAAAATGAGCAACAGGCTGCCGAGAAGTATATTACATTAAAACTATAATTTATATTTCTTCACCAAAGAGAAAAAAAATCTCTTTAATCCTAAATTAATCTTGAAGAAGTGTAAGCAACGTTTGGTATTTCAATAAATCCAATCTGCTTATGTTAATGCACGGTGGGGTTTTTTTTTCTGAGGGACTGAATCTGCACCTAAGCCGATATGTATAAATCGACAAGTTTTATTTCAATCACATCACGCTGTAATAAAACCCTCTCCTGGCAAGAGCCCTCGCCTCTGTCCCCATTCCCACGCATGCAAATAAGGCTTCAGGATGCCTTCCCTAAATTCAGCACGTCACGGCCGTTGACGGAGTCGGCTAATGACATTTCCGCAACAGTATTTGTCCAAATTGCACCGTCTGCTAGTAGTGTATCCGGCGTCCCTATCTCCACAATGCAAGCCAGGCTTGAAACATTTGCTTTAATTAATTAGCATATTTATAAGCAGAGCTAGTCTGGGAAAAGCAGATAGGAATATATGCCGAACAAGGCAGCGTACTATTAATATATAACCCGGCCAGGTTCATGTCTCTGGTGGAAATGAATTCCTTCTTTGCTTTTTTTCTACTCCTGTAAATTCTCAAACTGCTTGGAGGGACTTACGTCATGTCTTTTTGTATACAGTTGCAAGAAAAAGTATGTGAACCCCTTGGGATTACGTGGAGTTTTGCATGAATTGGGCATAAAATGTGCTCTGAACGTCATCTAAGTCACAACAATAGAAGAACACAGTCTGCTGAACATAATACTACACAAACATTAGATGTTGCCATGGTTTATTTGCGCATAACATGTAAACATTCACAGTGCAGGGAGGAAAAAGTATGTGAGGCCCTAGCTTAATGACTTCTCCCAGAGCTAATTGGAGCCAGGAGTGAGCCAACTTTGACTCCAATCAGTGTGATGATATTGGATGTGTTGCTGACAGCTGTCCTGCCCTTAAAAAACACACACCTGTTTTGGGTTTACTGGTTTCAAGGAGCACTGTCTGATGTGAACCATGCCTCGCAGAAAAGAGCTCTCAGAAGACCTACGATCAAGAATTGTTGACTTGCATGAAGCTGGAAGGGGTTACAAAAGTATCTCCAAAAGCCTTGATGTTCATGTGTCCACGGTAAGACAGAATGTCTACAAATGGAGAAAGTTTAGCACTGTTGCTACTCTCCCTAGGCGAGGTCGTCCTGTAAAAATGAATGCAAGAGCACAGTGCAGAATGCTGCATGAGGTAAAGAAGAATCCCAGAGTGTCACCTAAAGACCTACAGAAATCTCTGGCACATGCTAACATTTTTGTTGACACATCTACAATAAGGAAAACATTAAACAAGAATGGAGTACATGGGAAGACACCACGGAGGAAGCCATTGCTGTTCAAAAAGAATATTGCAGCACGTTTGAAGTTTGCAAAAGAGCACCTGGATGTTCCACAGTACTACTGGCAAAATATACTGTGGACAGATGAAACCAAGATTGAGTTGTTTGGGAAGAACACACAACACTATGTGTGGAGAAAAAAAGGCACAGCACACCAACATCAAAACCTCATCCCCACTGTAAAACATGGCGGAGGGAGCATTATGGTTTGGGGCTGCTTTGCTGCCTCAGGGCCTGGACGGATTGTTGTCATTGATGGGAAAATGAATTCCAGAGTTTATCAAGACATTTTACAGGAAAACGTATGACCATCTGTCCGCCAACTGAAGCTCTGCAGAGAATGGGTGATGCAACAGGACAATGACCCAAAGCATACAAGTAATTCAACAAAACAATGGCTGCAACAGCACAGAATACGCCTTCTGGAGTGGCCCAGTCAGAGTCCTGACCTCAACCCGATTGAAATGCTGTGGCATGACCTTCACACCAGACATCCCAAGAATATTGCTACACTGAAACAGTTTTGTGAAGAGGAGTGGCTCCAGATCGTTGTGCAGGTCTGATCTGCAACTACAGGAAACGTTTGGTTGAGGTTATTGCTGCCAAAGGAGGGTCAACCAGTTATTAAGTCCAAAGGTTCACATACTTTTTCCTCCCTGCACTGTGAATGTTTACATGTTATGTGCAATTAAACCATGGCAACATCTAATGTTTGTGTAGTATTATGTTCAGCAGACTGTGTTCTTCTATTGTTGTGACTTAGATGGCGTTCAGAGCACATTTTATGCCCAATTCATGCAAAACTCCATGTAATCCCAAGGGGTTCACATACGTTTTCTTGCAACTGTATGTATATACAGTATATATATGTATATATATATATTGTATATATATATATATATATATATATATATACACACTATATTACCAAAAGTATTGGGCTAGTCCTCCAAATCATGTGATTCAGGTGTTCCAATCACCTCCATGGCCACAGATGTATAAAATCATCCCCTAGGCATGCAGACTGCTTCTACAAACATTGGTGAAAGAATGGGTCGCTCTCAGGAGCTCAGTGACTCCAAGCGTGGTCCCGTGATAGGTTGTCACCTGTGCAATAAGTCCATCCGTGACATTTCCTGGCTACTAAATATTCCACGCTCAACTGTTAGTGGGATTATAACAAAGTGGAAGCAACTGGGAACAACAGCAACTTAGCCACCAAGTGGTAGGTCACACAAAATGACAGAGCGGGGTCAGTGCATGCTGATGCGTACAGTGCGCAGAAGTCGTCAACTATCTGCAGAGTCAATAGCTAAAGACCTCCAAATTTGGTGTTGCCTTCAGATTAGCACAACAACTGTGCATAGAGAGCTTCATGGAATGGGTTTCCATGGCCGAGCAGCTGCCATGTAAGTGTTATATTTACCATAAGGGTTCCTGTTAGGGTTATCATAAGGGTTAGTTTTAACATTAGGGCGTGCATTATCATTAGTGTTAGGGCTAACATAAAATTCAGGGTTAACATTAGAGTTAGCGTTAGAGTTAATATTTGGATTAGTGTTAAGGTTAATATTAGGGTTAGAATTACTGTTAGTGTTCGGTTTAACAGTAGGGTTAGCATTTGGGGTAGTGTTAGGGATAGTGTTATGGCTAACATTAGGGTGAGCATTATGGTTAGTGTTAGGGCTAACATTTAAATTAGTGTTAACATTAGGGTTTTTTTTTATTCAATTAAGACTAGTATAGGGCTAGCATTAAGGTTAATGTTAAAGCAAGCATTAGCGTTAGGGTTATTATTTGGATTAGTGTTAGTGTCAGGAATGGACTCGCCAATGGTGGTGGGACTCACCTGCCTTGTGGGCTGCAGTACCTGGGCTCGCCAGCGGGTGCTCTCAGCAACCAGAAGCTCACTCCTGCAATCGGCCATCACCTGAGGCTGATTGCAGGAGGTGTATTTAAGGAATGGCCAGGCCTGCAGTCAGTGCTTTGTTGTACTGTTTCGCTTGGCCCCGGTATCCTGATCCTGCTTGTTTCTATCCTGATTCTGCACAAACTCTGCCTGTACTGACCTCGGCTAGTCCTGACCACTCTCCCGCCTGCTCCTGGTACCTTGTTTGCCCGTTTGCTACCGACCCGGCCTGCCCGACTACGTTTAGTGTTGTATGTATGGTTGTTTGTTGGAAGTTTGGTTTGTTGCACTGTGTTATGTTTTGCACTGCTTTTATGTATTGTTAGTCTTTAATAAATTGTATTGTTTATACTATACCGGAAGCCTGCGTTTCCCTGTGTCAGTCCACACATTTCTGTTCATACCCGGAACCCTGACAGTTAGGGTTAACATAAGGGTCAGTATTGTTAGGATGAGGTTTAACACTAGGGATAGTGTTAGGATTAGAGTCAGGGTTAGTTTTAGGGCTATCATTAGGGTCGGTTTTAACTCTAACATTGGGGTAGTCTTCTGTATTAGGAGGAGCATTGAGGTTAGTGTTACAACTAACATAAAGATTAGGGTTAACATTAGGGTTAGTTTTTTTAAAATTTAGATTAGCATAGAAGTTGGTGTTAGGACTAACATCAAGATTAGTGTTAACATTCGGGCTTGCATTACAGCTAATGTTAAACTAAACATTAGAGTTGGGGTTAACATTAGGGTTAGTGGGAGGTTTACCATTAGGATTAGCATTAGGGAAAGTGTTGGGGTTAGTGCTAGGGCCAACATTAGGATTCGTTTTAAATTAGGGTCAGCATTAAAATTAGAGTTAGTTTTAACATTAGAATGAGCATTATGGTTAGTGTTAGGGCTAACACAAAGGTTAGGGTTCACATTATGGTTAGTGTTAGGGCTAACACAAAGGTTAGGGTTCACATTATGGTTAGTGTTAGGGCTAACACAAAGGTTAGGGTTCACATTAGGATTAGTGTTAGGGCTAACATAAAGGTTAGGGTTCACTTTAGGGTTAGTGTTAGGGCTAACACAAAGGTTAGGGTTCACTTTAGGGTTAGTGTTAGGGCTAACACAAAGGTTAGGGTTCACATTAGGGTTAGTGTTAGGGCTAACACAAAGGTTAGGGTTCACATTATGGTTAGTGTTAGGGCTAACACAAAGCTTAGGGTTAGTGTTAGGGCTAAAACAAAAGTTAGGGTTCACTTTAGGGTTAGTGTTAGGGCTAACACAAAGGTTAGGGTTCACATTAGGGTTAGTGTTAGGGCTAACACAAAGGTTAGGGTTCACTTTATGGTTAGTGTTAGGGCTAACACAAAGGTTAGGGTTCACATTATGGTTAGTGTTAGGGCTAACATAAAGCTTAGGGTTCACATTAGGATTAGTGTTAGGGCTAACATAAAGGTTAGGGTTCACTTTAGGGTTAGTGTTAGGGCTAACACAAAGGTTAGGGTTCACATTAGGGTTAGTGTTAGGGCTAACACACAGGTTAGGGTTCACTTTATGGTTAGTGTTAGGGCCAACATAAAGGTTAGGGATCACATTAGGGTTAGTGTTAGGGCTAACATAAAGGTTAGGGTTCACTTTAGGGTTAGTGTTAGGGCTAACACAAAAGTTAGGGTTCACTTTAGGGTTAGTGTTAGGGCTAACACAAAGGTTAGGGTTCACTTTAGGATTAGTGTTAGGGCCAACATAAAGGTTAGGGTTCACATTAGGGTTAGTGTTAGGGCTAACACAAAAGTTAGGGTTCACTTTAGGGTTAGTGTTAGGGCTAACATAAAAGTTAGGGTTCACTTTAGGGTTAGTGTTAGGGCTAACATAAAGGTTAGGATTCACATTATGGTTAGTGTTAGGGTTAACACAAAGGTTAGGATTCACATTATGGTTAGTGTTAGGGTTAACACAAAGGTTAGGGTTCACTTTATGGTTAGTGTTAGGGCTAACATAAAGGTTAGGGTTCACTTTATGGTTAGTGTTAGGGCTAACATAAAGGTTAGGGTTCACTTTATGGTTAGTGTTAGGGCTAACACAAAGGTTAGGGTTCACTTTATGGTTAGTGTTAGGGCTAACATAAAGGTTAGGGTTCACTTTATGGTTAGTGTTAGGGCTAACACAAAAGTTAGGGTTCACTTTAGGGTTAGTGTTAGGGCTAACACAAAAGTTAGGGTTCACTTTAGGGTTAGTGTTAGGGCTAACACAAAGGTTAGGGTTCACTTTAGGGTTAGTGTTAGGGCTAACACAAAAGTTAGGGTTCACTTTAGGGTTAGTGTTAGGGCTAACATAAAAGTTAGGGTTCACTTTAGGGTTAGTGTTAGGGCTAACATAAAAATTGGGGTTCACTTTAGGGTTAGTGTTAGGGCTAACACAAAGGTTAGGGTTCACATTAGGGTTAGTGTTAGGGATAACATAAAGTTAGCATAAGAGTTAATACAAGTGAAGGGATGGCTGCTGCTCAACCAACCCCAGATGCCCAATGTAGAGTGGGGCGAAATGCATCAGTGGGCGGGGCCAGAACAGCAACTGAGGCCATTCCTCCACATTGGACTCCTGGGGTCGGTTGAGCGGCATCCATCCCTTCACTTGTATTGGCTGACACTGGAATCACTTGGACTCATGATCCCCTCTTCTCAGTTGCCGGTGGGGTGATCTTTTTCCTTCCATCCATAGCTTGGAGTGGTGCCATAAGGTATACTTTTCACTAACATAAGAGTTAGTTTTAACTTAAGGGTTCACATTATGGTTAGTGTTAGGTCCAACATTAGAGCTAGTGCTGACATTAGGGTTAGTTTTTTGTATTAGGAGGAGCATTGAAGTTAGTGTTGGGACTAACATAAAGGTCAGGGTTACCATTAAGGTTAGTTTTACCATTAGGGCTAGAATTAGGTTAGAGTTTATATTTAATATTTGTAAGTGCAGCTCAGTTTACATTCTGACACAGCACCTGCATGCCAAGATGGCTGAACACTTGTACATGCACAGGAGTGATGTCATCCCTTGCCAGCCAATGAAGATGGCCACTGGCCAGCACCTAGAAGGAGCTGGGTGGGAGATGCCAGAGAGGGAAATTAGCAAGTATCTGGACTTTAGTTCAGATTTAAAGTGGTATTAAAACTAAAAAAAATTATTATATTGCAGCTTACCAATTCTTAGATGGGTAGTGGCATTAGTTTTATTTTGTAGGCTTTTCACCTGATGATCAGGCCAATAAGTCTGTTATTTTTTTACTTCCTTTAAAAGACCAAGCTGTCCAGCAAAAGAAGCAGGTAAAGGGTTGGAACAAACCATTTAACACTATAAATGTGAAACTGGAAAAATGCTAGTAGGACTAATCTCGGTCTTTTCCTTGGCAGCTGGTGTTCACAGTTAGAATTTGTACAAAGTTTCAACGCAGACATTTCGGTATTTTAAAACCATTTACTACTGACAGGACTGCTTACAATGATCAGCTTTTTTTTTAACACCAAAAGGAAAAATTCTGTTGGTGTAACTGTTTAACCTCCTTAACGGTATTCCCGAGTGTAGCTCGGGGTAAAATGTCTGTACCAAAAGCGGTAACCCCGAGCTACACTCGGGCTTACCATGCAGCGCTGTATAGGGAGTCCCTGCAACACTTACCTTGTCCTTCGCTCCCGCGATGTGTCCCCTGCAGCGTCCCCGGCCATCTCCTCCGGCTGATGCCGGCATCCGGCTCCTGTGTTCCGGTCCCTGTGATATCGGAACGTATGGGCGCCGCCGGCGGTGGCGGGAAATTTGAAAATTTAAAAAAAATTTCATTTTTTTCAAAACGATTTTACATAGTAAAACATTGCTGTTTCAACCCATTTCACATACATTTTGTCCCGAGTGCTCTGTCCTGTCCCGTCTGCATTTTGAATGTTCTTTCTGCCTGGAAACTTAGAAAAGTCCACGGCGTCCAAAAGTGTCCCTTTAGGTCAAAAGCGGGTTTAGATCAGCTAGAGAACAGCGATAGTAAATCAGAACCACTTGCAGAATTGAGTGATAATGATTCGTGGGGGAAATTCCTCATCAGAAACTGAAAACGATTTTGCGACTTTGCTCAGCGATGTGCGAACTTGGCGCTGTATTTCAAATTTCAGTGTTTTTGGTTTGATTATATTATTGAATTAAATGTATTATTATTATATTATTATTTTTTATGATTATTTATTAAATTATAATTTATGATTTCATGTTTCAAGTTTTATCATATCTGGAATGTTTACTAGACTCTTGTTCGGACAGATTTCAGTGAGTTATTCCTAAATATTACAGCCTACAATAAAAAAAATGACATTATTCTATGCAAAATAATGGTACCGCTTTCAGCACCAAAAATCTGAAATAATCATACCGCCAGGGAGGTTAAAAGGTGTTAGCTGGAGTTTGGATTTAATTTGTTAGTCAAGTCCATCCAAATCTGCTAGTACCTCAGACACTACTCTCTGCGCAGACTGACAATGCTGCTCTCCAAAGGTGTATCCATTGCTGATCCATAGAATGGAGACAGAAGTGAGGTCAGGGAGGGAGGTGATAAAAGCAGCTGGTTGAGCCAAGTCCATCCAGTTCAACCAATAGAAGGGGAACAAAATATATACAATCGTATAAATACACAATCCTATAACCACGTTTGATCCAGAGGAAGGCAAAAAAACCCCCACAATACAGCATGAGCCAATTTGCTCTAGCAGGTCCAAAAATTCCTCCCTGATCCTCCAAGAGGCTATTGGATATACCCTGCATCAACCTTACCCATTATTATTATTATTATTATTATACAGGATTTATATGGCGCCAACAGTTTGCTCAGCGCTTTACAATATAACGGGAGACAATACAGCAACAATACAGTTCAATACAAGAGGGATAGGAGGGCCTGATCCTGGGAGCTTACAATCTAGGAGGGAGGGGCTAGTGGTACAAAAGGTAGTAACTGTGGGGGATAGACTAGTAGAAGGAGTAAAAGATTCCAATATTAGCTGAGGGCAGGATAGGCTTCCCTGAAGAGATAGGTTTTCAGAGATCACCTAAAAGTAAGCAGAGTAGGCAATAGCCTGATAAATTGAGGTAGAGCGTTCCAGAGGATGGGGGAGGCTCTGGAGATGAGTATGGGAGGAGGAGACAAGGGAGCTAGAGAGAAGGAGGTCTTGTGAGGAGCAGAGAGGGTGGTTTGGGTGATATTTGGAGACAAGATCGGTGATGTAATTTGGGGCAGAGTTATTTATGGCTTTATATGTTATTGGTAATGTTTTGAATTTTATTTGTTGGGCAATGAGAAGCCAGTGGAGGGATTGGCAGAGAGGGGTGGAGGACACTGAGTGGAGGCCAGGGGAGGGATTGGCAGAGAGGGATGGAAGACACTGAGTGGAGGCCAATGGAGGGATTGGCAGAAAGGGGTGGAGGACACTGAGTGGAGGCCAGTGGAGGGATTGGCAGAGAGGGGTGGAGGACACTGAGTGGAGGCCAGTGGAGGGATTGGCAGAGAGGGGTGGAGGACACTGAGTGGAGGCCAGTGGAGGGATTGGCAGAGAGGGGTGGAGGACACTGAGTGGAGGCCAGTGGAGGGATTGGCAGAGAGGGGTGGAGGACACTGAGTGGAGGCCAGTGGAGGGATTGGCAGAGAGGGGTGGCAGATACAGAACGGTTAGTAAGGTGGATGAGTCTGGCAGCAGCATTCATGATAGACTGAAGAGGGGATAGCCTGCGATGAGGTAGGCCAATGAGGAGGGAGTTACAATAGTCAAGGTGAGAGATAACAAGGGAGTGAATAAATTGCTTAGTGGTTTCCGAGGTCAGGAACGGGCGTATCTTGGAGATGTTGCGGAGGTGAAGCCTACAAGATTTGGACAGCGAATGGATTTGGGGCTGAAAGGACAGATGGGAATCTAGGATTACACCTAGTACCCTGGCATGAGGGGAGGGACTGACGGTTGTATTATTGATCTTGATGGAGAAGTCAGGGGAGGAAAGTTTAGGAAAGAATCTAGGGCATTTTTAAAACAATCTACTGAGCTGGCCAGAACCAGCTCTTGCAGGAGCTCTTACTGTGAAGAAGCTATTCTGTATTTGGAGATTAAATCTCTTTTACTCCAGTAGTAAAGAGTGTCTCCTTGTCCTCTGATGACCTTAAAGTGCCTCTGTGATTACCTTAACTCCTTCCATACACTTGTATGTAGCCTCTTGGTGGAGGAGCCTTAACACCAAGAGGCCACATATACAGTATATGTACCTACAGGTAAACAGAACTGTGCCGAAACTGTGCGCAGTGTGCGTTCCCGGCACAGTTACCGGAGCTAATGGAAAGCTCCCAATCTCTACTTGCGATCAGGAGCTTTCCAATCATGGCAGTCACATGATCAGAAACTCAGCCCTGCCTTCCGACATCTGAAACCCCTTAAAGGACCGGGAGGCATCAGCGCCAAGGGGTTAAAGGAATACCAAATTCATCTCAAAATAAATCCAGTGATACTTATTGTATTCAATGTCAGCTGTAAGTCCCAATTGGAGTAAAGGGGGTGGAACAGATCCAGGGACCAACCAACCAGGTTGATAAAGAAAAAATTCCTTTTTTTAAATTTCTTTTTTAAGGCTTTTTCCCTCTGATTTACCTGGTGATCTGACCAATAACACACCTTCTGTATTAGAGTGCCCCCACTCTGGATATAGGAGTACAGGGGGCACCTTTGGACAGCAGCAATGTCAGTAGTCTGGGGGAAGAAGGGGGTGTTAGATGTAATAGGAGATTTAGATGCTCTAACAATAAAAGCCAAACTCCAGAAATTACTTTATAAGCAATTACAGAACACAGTTTTTTTTTCCTTTTTGGGATAAAGGCTTTAAAACGGATCATTGTAAGTACCCATACCAGTGTTAAATGGTTTGTCTCATCCCTGTAACTGCCAGAGAGCTTGTTCTTTTGAAAAACAACAGATTTACAGGCTAGATCACCAGATGAAAGCAGAAGAAAGAAAGCCTACAAAAGGAAACGTATGCAGCCAGAATTAATAAGCTGCAGTATGATGAATGTTTGCTTTTGAGTTTAAAGTGTTACTAAACCCACAACAGTAAAATCAGTCTGTATATGCAGTAACGCATGCTTGTTATACTCACTGTGGAACCTAAGGGGTTAATCCACTGCATTGTGTAAAAAGGCTGTTTGATCCTGTCTTCTCTGATCCTCCTCTTCTTCTACTGTCCCTAATCCATCTGCTGATAGTACAGAGCTCTAGGAGACACTCTGCACATGCTCTGTTTAAGGAGCAGTGCATGTGACCAGCACAGGGCCAATCAGCACTGCCCTGACAGGCACGCAGTGGTCATGCAGCCTCATAGGACAGTCAGGGGAGAATGAAAACTCCTCCTACAAGATTAACCAATGCTCAGCCAGACACTGGTATAAGTCACAAGACTGCTATATACTGTTGATGAGAAAAGGTATTTAGCAGTTTATATTTACTAAAATAATTGCATTTCCATGTTGTATGTACTGTGGGAGACCAGATATAGCGAATGCAGGGTCTGGGGAGACCAGATATAGTGAATGCAGGGTCCGGGGAGAGCAGATATAGTGAATGCAGGGTCCGGGGAGACCGCATATAGTGAATGCAGGATCTGGGGAGACCAGATATAGTGAATGCAGGGTCCGGGGAGACCAGATATAGTCAATGCATGGTCCTGGGAGACCAGATATAGTGAATGCAGGGTCCGGGGAGACCAGATATAGTGACTGCGGGGCCGGTGAGACCAGATATAGTGAATGCGGGGTCCGGGGAGACCAGGTATAGTGAATGCAGAGTCCTAGGAGACCAGATATAGTGAATGCTGGGTCTGGGGAGACCAGGTATAGTGAATGCAGGGTCTGGGGAGACCAGGTATAGTGAATGCAGAGTCCTAGGAGACCAGATATAGTGAATGCTGGGTCAGGGGAGACCAGATATAGTGAATGCAGGGTCCGGGGAGACCAGATATAGTGAATGCAGGGACTTGGGAGACCAGATATAGTGAATGCAGGGTCTGGGGAGACCAGATATAGTGAATGCAGGGTCCGGGGAGACCAGATATAGTGAATGCAGGGTCCGGGGAGACCAGATATAGTGAATGCAGGGTCCTGGGAGACCAGATATAGTAAATGCAGGGTCCGGGGAGACCAGATATAGTGAATGCAGGGTCTGGGGAGACCAGATATAGTGAATTCAGAGTCCGGGGAGACCAGATATAGTGAATGCAGAGTCCTGGGAGACCAGATATAGTGAATGCAGGGTCCTGGGAGACCAGATATAGTAAATGCAGGGTCCGGGGAGACCAGATATAGTGAATGCAGGGTCTGGGGAGACCAGATATAGTGATTGCAGAGTCCTGGGTGACCAGATATAGTGAATGCAGGGTCCGGGGAGACCAGATATAGTGAATGCAGGGTCTGGGGAGACCTGATATAGTGAATGCAGGGTCCGGGGAGACCTGATATAGTGAATGCAGGGTCCGGGGAGACCTGATATAGTGAATGCAGGGTCCGGGGAGACCTGATATAGTGAATGCAGGGTCCTGGTTTTAGTAGCATTACTGCTTTAAGGTAAATTGACTGAGATGACTTTAGCGCAGTTGCAGAGCTTGCCAGGTAGCATTAGCATTTCACTGACCACTTTCATAGGTTGCCTGTTTAGGATCTAATATCACCAGAGACGTGCGGGGTTAGCTGCTCAGGTGCTTGCATCCCCTCCCTGGCACAGACTGCAACCTACTTTTGTGTGCTGAGCCCATTATGACAGTCACTCTGTGCTCCACATTCAAAAGGCAGCAGATTTAAATGTTCTCTGAACAAAACACATCCCATCTGGAAGCAAACAGGCAAAAATGATATTAATGCTCTCCTCGGTGTATCGGCCTCATACTGAGAATACTGAACAGCTGCCACTGGGATAAATAAAAGGTGTATCACATCAAAAAGGGGGGTTTTGTTCGAGAAATCTGCTTGGTTTTCAAACAACACAATGCTGACTTCAAAATGGGAAGTGAAAATGAAAAGCTATTCTCTAGTAAAGATAAGTAAACTTTTCAAAAACATTTTTGTAGACATCGAAATGAACAATGTAGGCACAATAGCTGACTGTCATAAAAAACGATTAGGAAGAGGCGGGAATCAACGTTAAAATGGATTCTCCAGAATTTCTGGTCATTTTTCTTTATGTTTTTGGAGACAATTTAATAAACTGTTCTTTTTTTTAGTAGTTTTTTGTATAAAATCTTTATCTCACAAAAAAATGTTTCGTTTTACCAAACCCACAACAGTAAAATCAGTTTGTATATGCAGTAAAGCATGCTTGTTATACTCACCGTGGAACCTAAGGGGTTAATCCTCTGAATTGTGTAAAAAGGCTGTTTGATCCTGTCTTCTCTGATCCTCCCCTTCTTCTACTGTGCTGATAGAACAGAGCCTTGGGGGCAAGCTGCAAATACTCAGTTTGGTGTGTATTGCTATAAAGATTTTTTTTCTCGGGAGACTGCATGTAATCGACACAGGGACAATCAGCATTGTCCAGACAGAGGGTCAGGGGTAATGCAGCCTTATAGGACAGTCAGAGGAGAATGAAAACTCCTTCTACAAGATTAACTAGTGCTCAGCTGGACACTGATAGAAGTCACAAGACTGCTATATACTGCTGAAGAGAAAAGGTATTTAGCAGTTTATATTTACTAAAATAATTGCATTTCCATGTTCTGTGTACTGTGGGAGACAAGATATAGTGAATGCAGAGTCCGGGGAGACCAGATATAATGAATGCAGGGTCTGGGGAGACCGGATATAATGAATGCAGGGTCCGGGGAGACCAGATATAATGAATGCAGGGTCTGGGGAGACCGGATATAGTGAATGCAGGGTCCGGGGAGACCAGATATAGTGAATGCAGGGTCCGGGGAGACCAGATATAGTGAATGCAGGGTCCGGGGAGACCAGATATAGTGAATGCAGGGTCCGGGGAGACCAGATATAGTGAATGCAGGGTCCGGGGAGACCAGATATAGTGAATGCAGGGTCCTAGGTTTAGTAACACTTTCACATGTTTCTTTTTTAACTAGGTATTAACATAGTTACATTTGCCTTACCTTGCAATAATGTTACATAGTTACATAGTTAGTCTGGCTGAAAAAAGACAAACGTCCATCCAGTTCAACCAATAAATAAAAAAAACAAAAGTTATAATCCTACATCCACAGTTGATCCAGAGGAAGGCAAAAAAAACCAGCAAAGTATGATCCAATTTGCTCCTGCAGGTGAAAAAATTCCTTCCAGATCCCCCGAGAGGCAATCGGATATTCCCTGGATCAAGTTTACCTATAAATGTTAGTATCCAGTTATATTCTGTGTATCTAAGAAAGAATCCAGGACTTTTTTAATGCAATCCACTGAGCTGACCAGAACCAACTCTTCTATTCCACATTTTCACCGCTCTCACTGTGAAGAAACCTTTCCGTGTTTGGAGATTAAATTTCTTTTCCTCCAGATGTAAAGAGTGCCCCCTTGTCCTCTGTGATGACCTCAGGGTGAATAGCTCTACACCGAGTATTGTTATTGCTGTATTTTGTAGTGCTATGGCTGATCCATTCCCTAATATCCATGTATTCATTCACCTAGCTTGTTCCTATTTGCTAAATAGATAGGCTACTTCTTTTTTCAGGTCACACAGCATCCAGTCTGAGCCTCATCATTTCTTTTATGTTGGATCACAAATGTGGAAGTGCTAATGTGATGAAATACTGCATGGTGATCTCTCTGTTACTTGTGCTGCCTGTCTGTGTCTGCATGTGATCCCATAGCATGTGATCCAATAGCTGTGCTTTTTTTATTCTATTTTCTATTTGATTCTATTCTGTTTTATTCTATTCTAATCTACTCTATTCTACTCTTTTATTTTCTGTTATATTCTATTGTATGCTGTTTAATTCTGTTCTATTCTAATTATTATATTCTATTCTTTCTATTCTATTGTTTTCTATTCTTTTATTTTCTATTCTATTCTTTTCTATTCTTTTATTTTCTATTCTATTCTGTTATGTTCTATTCAGGGGCGGACTGACCATTTGGAAACTCGGGCACTGCCCAAGGACCCGGGGTCAGTAGGGGGCCCCATGAGATGCCCCTGGTACCTTTTTCATAGGCTTTTTTGAGTTTGGGCAAGGACACAGGGGCCCCATGATCCCCTATTGCCCGGGGGCCCCATGAGTTGTCAGTCCGCCCCTGCCTGCACCAGTAGGTGTCACATGAAACAGCAGGTGTCCCCACAGCAAGCTGCTTGCTGTGGGAGTACCTGACAGGAGGGAGGGGTGAGAGGGGACCCGAGAAGAGGAGGATCCGGGCTGCCCTGTGCAAAACCACTACACAGAGCAGGTAAGTATAGACATGTTTGTTATTTTTTTTCTTTTAAAAAAATAGGCCATAGAATCACTTTAAATCATTCAGCAGCAGCCTGACTCTATTGCACCACATTTTGGCAGTTTCAAATATGAAATATCTGTGAATGTTTTTTATTATCCAAGTCAAGGTAAAGCCACTAGTAGTCACAGTCAACTAGGCTTGTTCTGCAACATTGAAGACAATCCACTACTTATTCATGTAGCTTTCTGATATCGAAGTGTCAGGAGCATAGCCCAGCATTTATAGCCACACGGGTAACTCCATCACATTAATCCAGTCACCATGGTGTCATGTAATTCTAATTTAGCATGTTGTCATAAAGCCTCTGACAGGTGTTGATTGCTCATGTTACACAGTTGAAGGTGTAAACTGTGGTTAAATATGTAGTGCTACCCCCACAGGAGATACTTAGTAGACTACGTTTTCTGTTCTTCCTCATCGATTCCGAGAACAACCTCATCCCTACTGACACACCAGGTTAAAGCGGAGTTCCACCTAAATAAAATAAAAGTCAGCTGCTACAAAAACTGTAGCTGCTGACTTTTAAAATACAGGCACTTACCTGTCCCTCGGTCCAGCAGTGTACTCACCACCGCTGGTTTCACCGGCCGTCTTCTCTTCCATCTTCAGTGTTGGCACCCGGCTGTGACAGCTTGCGGTTTCACAGCCGGGTGCCCACTGTGCATGTGCAAGAAGCGCTGCGCTTTGTGAAATGGCCCCGCAGCCTTCTGGGACCTGTCTTGTCCCGGAAGATTACGGGGAGGGAGGGGGGGAGGACGACTTTTGCTTCCGATCGCCTAGGTGATTGCAGTGGAAGTGGGAGCGGGTACCTATTAAATTCGGGTACCTATCAAATTTGGGTACCCGCTCCCTAAAGGTTACAATCCTTAATGGGGAGCGGGGGACAAAGGCTTAAAGCAGAACTTCCACTTTTGGGTGGAGCTTCGCTTTAACCCCTTGACGCCGAGCGCACGCACATATGCGGCCTCTCAGCGTCTGGGCCTTGACACTGAGTGGGTGCATATTTGCGTGCAATTAAAAATTACATATGTGCTGAGAGTGCGCTCCCTGCGTGCTCCCAGCACATATGTCCGCGACTCCTGCAAAGGTCCCGATCTCTCCTTTCGATCGGGACCTTTTCCGATCATGTGACCGTCGTGACAGCAAATCACGGCGGTCACATAACCCTAAAATCCCGGCTTCTGAAACTCTTAAAGGGCTCGGAGGTGCTGGCACCAAGAGGTTAAGCTAATGGTTACCGCACTGCTACTGGGAGCACAATTATAGATACATGGCACACAACTAAGGTTCAGTAGTAAAAAGCAAACATCAGACTGGTTGGTGGTAAATGAACCCAATGTATTGTCACTGGTTGCAGTAAATGGCAACATGCACATAAATGAATAGGTAAAGGTCAATCACAGTTCACTAGACAATATGTTCACTGGGCTATAGCAGAATAGAATTAAGTTCTATACAGCTAAATTAGAGTAAACCTTGTAATCCACAAAATCAGCAATAGGTAATGTCATTAGAAAACAGTAACAGCAATCAATACTGTGATAACTCCACTATAAACAGCAGGCTTTAAAGTGCACTCTATATGAATGGAAGTGATTAAATGTAATACTCCCTAAAAAGGTATCCTTACTGTGGACAACAGGCAAAGTTCTTGTGAAGCAGCTATCTGAGTGAGAGCAGTCCTTAGCCCTAGTTCTTCATCTGGCTAGATTTAGGGGCCCAGTCTTTATGTGGTGCACATGAATACAGTCCAAGTAAAGTCTGCATGCAGTAACTCATGCTACCAGTCCCTAAGTGTTCAGTTTCTAATAGCAGCAACAGGTTAATGGCAGCAGTGTCCTCTCACCAGTCTCAACGATACAGCAACAGGGGTCCCGTTGTTCAGATATCAGCTCACTTCTGGATCTGCCTGTAATGACTCCAGCCCTGAGCACACAGCCACAAGCAGGTTGATGTGCACACTCTCTCTCCCCTTATATCTGACTTGCATTGGGGATTGTAGTCCAGTGGTCCATAGACTGCCATAGTAAAGTTTTTTTTCCTGAACCTCCTCTCCCATGAATCAGTGCTGCTAACCATCAGGTCTCTTGAGCTCCTTCTGCTTGCCAACTCCCTCTGGTGGATGGAGGCGAGATAGTGTTTACCCATTAAGCTGACGTCCATTGGGAGCTCAGAGAGCATTGCAGCACAGTGTCCTAAATTAAAGCACCTGGCTGTAGATTGATAGCATTGCCTCTTTTGTTGACCCTTCCAATCTGAGCTGTAGTGTCTGGGAGGGAGATTGTGTGAGACAAAGGATTTGGCTTACTAGGGGCTCATGTACACTGCAACTGATAAAGTCACATTTAGGATCTGTTCAACGTTTTTTTCAGCAGCCCCTGAACTCACCCTAATGTTTTTCTATGTGTCCATGTACACATCTTCGTTTACAGTCATTTACAGGCATTTAAGTTTACAGTCATTTTTTTGAACGCACCAAACTTGAGTTCAGCAGTCGATTATCAGCGTTTCAAATGCAAAACGCTTGTAAACGCAGCAAATCGTGTTTATAAGTGTTTGCGGTTGAAATTTTGTTTTAACTCTTCCAGTTTCCAATGCTGTCCAGAGCCTTTTTGCATCATGAAAAATGCATGCAAAGCATTTTCAAGGTACTCAAATGGACAAAACACTGAAAACAGGATGTTCCTACCATGCTTGTCACACATTGTAATGACCAATTCACACCTCAGTCCACCCTTAGAAACAAAAGATATGTTAATGACCATTTACACCTCAAATTCCTCATGAAAACCCTTGATGACTCCCTCCACCAGACACCTTTCCCACCCTTGGAAACAAAAGAAATGTTAATGAGCAACTCACACCTAAGCTAATGTCAACACATACTGCTCTCTCTGCTTCCACTCTCTGTATTTTTCTGAAATAGTTAATAATTGACCACTTTTCAGTGTATTCTGGGCATTTGGGAGGTTCTCCTGTGCTTATCTTTAAAAAATGCTTCTAACCGCAAACGCGCATAAATGTGCATAAACACGTTATGCAAACGCGGCTAAACAGACGGTTTTTAACCTACATTTTCCAGCAGTCAGTTTCCATCGTTCAGAAGTGTCCCGTGTACATGGGACCTAAGAGGGACGTTTTTTTTACATTATGAGGCTTGTGCATCACATAGTACCTGTATTTGGTACCAGTTTAGACAATCAAAACAAGACACCTTAAGGTGTAGGAGGACTACTGAGTAAACATAAAATAATTAAAGAAGAACTATGGCCTGCCTTTAGGCAATATGTGTTGCAGTGCCTAACTCTAAGTACATCTACACTTACAGTTTTCTCTTATTCACTCAGCAAAATCTCAGAATATCTGTTGTTGATCCTTTCAGTGAAGTTCACCTAACGTAGCCTTCTGTGGTGAGGTGGCAACGATGCTGCACTGCTCTTGAATTTAGAGCAAAGTTGCAACTCTTGTGTAGACTGTGCCTGTTTCACTATGGAGGGACAGAAAAAGAGTTGTGGGGGCATGTCTTTCAGCATTGTCAATGCTGATTTACAAGCTCCTACCTTGACAGTCAGCACCTGGCCACACCTAGTACTACCCAGGGACGGATTCACCATTTGGAAACTCTGGCACTGCCCGAGGGCCCAGGGTCAGTAGGGGGCCCCATGAGATGCCCCTGGTACCTTTTTCATAGGCTTTTTTGAGTTTGGACAAGGACACAGGGGCCCCATGATTCCCTATTTCCCGGGGGCCCCATGAGTTGTCAGTCTGCCCCTGGTACTACCCACTGCTTTCTAGATTGACACCACTGGCTCTGTTGCCGAAACCCTCCCACTGTGAGCTGCAGTGTCTGCGAGATGGAGCATGTGAGACACAAATGAAAGAGGTTTTGGCTCTGTCAGGTAAGGTAAAGGAAGTTTTAGCCACTCTGTGAGGCTTGAGCATCACACAGTTACTGGATTTAGTAATTGTGTAGACCAATTATTTTTAACCAGGGTTCTGGGGAATCCTAGAGTTCCTTCAAAGGTTGCCAGGGGTTCCTTAAAGTTTGGCTAATTTATCTCCCATTTGATGGTACCTGCATAGTTCCAAGGCCAAGGCCCCTTGGCAGAGTCAGTGGCTTGATACCAATGACCTTTTTTGCTATCTGTAAGGATGGCATCCTGACCACAACTGTAAGGGGGATCTTTTTCCCAGTGACTCAAAAGGAACTGCTTTTAGTAGGAGTTTGCTGAGACCTGAACATTTTTTTCAAGAGTTCTTCTGCAATAAAAAAGGTTGAGAAAGGCTGGTGTTGACTGCTACACAGGAGCCTTTGGTAGTACTTTAATATACTGTAAAATATATCATATTTGCCTAACTAAAAAAAAAAATTAAAAGTCCTGGAGATAATAAATACATATTAGTACACAAGTGAACTATACACCCCCATAATTTGTACATGTAGAGGTACCGGTTTCCCTATTCCCATTTATCTTTTCAATAAGCTTCCAAATGACCCCGGAGCCCCAGAGGCATGGTTTTTCCCATAAACCGAATTTTGTGTTTTATCATACAGTAACTGCTCCTTCACCTCTAAAGAATAGATAAAGCTGCCTTTCCAGGTGAAGACAGTAAACAGATAAGCCTGTCTTCACTAGAGAAGTGACCATCAACGTAAAGCAATCGGCAGAGGACTACTATATTTCTGCATGAGTGAGAAGCATTCACAGAGCTGGCATCAATCTTCCCTGACACTGCTGTAAGCAGACAGCCACATTACTTGAAATCCCAGGAAACCACCATGCTAGACGTGTCTCCCTCGACACTCTCTGCTCTGCATGCTAGCTGTGTTTTTCCATCTGAAACATGTGAAGATGGGTAGGCGTAAGCCCTGTGCAGAAACAGGCACAGGAAGAGAGCAAAATAACAGAAGGGCGAAAAGGGAATTTAATTTTAATTAAATCTCATGCAGTGTTGGGACAATTCAGTGGCCAAGGCAAAGGTGCCAGACTGTGAACCCCCACCCCCTCCACACACATACACACCGATTGTCTTCTGCAGCTGGGATCCCCCTTTCCAGCTGCCACTGTGCTTGTATCATTGGGGTAATAAAGGACCACCCAAAAATTGCACCTCTCAAAGTTTTGCTAAACTGCTCCTCAGGTCCTATTGTTGCATTAATTGCTGGCTCTTACAATTCGTCCTGTTCGGCATAGGAAGCAAAAAAAAAGTTAGACTTGCACACTGTTAAGACCACACCTTTGCGCTTTATTCAATGTAGCTAGCTTCCAATAGAATGTCTTTGCCTTAGGACATGTCACTAACTCATTTCACCCCTGTTGGGCTTAAAGGGGAAGGCAAGTCAAACCCTAACTAAGCCTAAATTGACTCCAACCCCCATTCTAAGCCTATTCTATCTACCCTGTAATGGAAAGATGTCTACAGGTAAAACTCGAAAAAATTTGAATATCGTGCAAAAGTTACTTTATTTCAGTAATGCAACTTAAAAGGTGAAAGGTGTCCTTTATGAGCTGTAAGCAATAATCATCACAACTATGACAAATCACGGCTTGAACTATCTTGCTTTGCATGTAATGAGTCTATCTCATATATTAGTTTCACCTTTTAAATCGCATTACTGAAATAAATGAACTTTTGCACGATATTCTAATTTTTCGAGTTTCACCTGTATATTTACCTATTCTGAAGTCCTTCTGGTACGGTCACATGATCAGGTCCCAGTGCCAGCTTCAGTGTAGCAAAGGGACAGCCAACAACGGATACCCCATAGTAAGCCAATGGGTGATGTAATTGCACTGGCTCTGCAGCCATTATCTGCAATCTCTCCTCTTCACCAAAGCTGGCACTGGAGAAATCATGCTACCAGACCAGAGTGACTTCAGAATAGATAAGTATAGACATCTTTCTTTTTATTGGATAGATATTATATTCTTAGAAGGACACAAACTGCAAAACAAAAGGTCAGAATTAGGATATCACACAGTTGCATGGGCATGTAACTTTAGCTGTGATGTTGCTCCTACCATCAAGCAACACCACAGGAGGCATAGTGTGGAGGCGCCAGCTGTTCCCATGGTAAAAGCCAAACCTAAAGGTATCAAATATATATAATGCAATATATACAAAAACGAGAGCTAAAAATTATAAATGAGCTGTAATGAGCTATTCACTCCTCACGTGATACACTGCTTCCTGGGCAGCAGCCCCTCTTGCCCATGTCCAATCCAAGCACTGCTCCTATGAACAAGTGGGGCTGACTCTTATTAAAGCAGAACTAAACCCATTGATTCAAGTTTCAAAAACAGTTATATTCCTGGCATGCTGGGAATGCTAACTGTCACATTTGCTTGTACTGTCAACCAATCTGTCCAATCATAAAATGGCTGGTCTTATAACTGATTACATGTGCAAGAATCATGCCAATCGCAGATCAAACAGAGGTTAAGATGGCAGCTTCCTTGGCTGAAAAGAATAGGAGGGTATAGTTCCACTTTAAGTTGTGTCAGCACAAAAGGCATGACAAAAGGCATGAGTTTTCAAACCAAACTGATATTAAAGCTGAACTCCAATCAGCTGATTTCAAATTGCATTTTGGTAGCTGTAGACATAATTTTTAGACATAAGTGTCTAATGTTCATTTAGTCTAGAGGGCACATAATCGACAGAATGACTTACTCCTTACCAGGGGCCGACTGACCACTCATGGGGCCCCTCGGGCAATAGGGGATCATGGGGCCCCCGTGTCCTTGCCCAAATTCAAAAAAGCCTATGAAAAAGGTACCAGGGGCATCTCATGGGGCCCCCTACTGACCCCGGGCCCTTGGGCAGTGCCCGAGTTTCCAAATGGTCAGTCCACCCCTGCTCCTCACTGTCCTCACTCCTGTAGGCTTTCTCCGTGCCCAGCGATTAGTCCCACAAAGCTGCTTCTGTTCAGGGCCACTTCCTTGCCTACATCATCATATGCAAGACATTGAAAGCCCACTCATATTTCGGGGCTGAAACAGTAGAAAAGAAATCCACTGACTTCCAGGGGAGCAACTAATAAAGTAAGTATTCCTCTCTTTATACATCCTAGACTCAACAAGCATTAGAACCTTACTAAATCGGGATGGGGGGTCTACTAAAACATGATTTTTATCAGCTAACTGGAGTTCAGCTCTGCATAGAAGCCAATCAGCTTCCAGGTTTTATTGCCAAAGATTAACTGACCAAGTTGAAGTTAGAAGCTGATTGGCTACAGTGCACAGCTGCACCAGATTCTGAGTGCTCCAGTTTCAGTAATTGTCCTCCAATGTGTAAGGCTTCATGCACACATCTGTACAGGGGCTGTGCAGCATGTAGAGCCTGTGAAAGCATCTGAATGTGCATGGACGTATGCTCTGAAAGCATACTATCTACATTCAAAGCCTATGTCCATGAGCATTTTGGTGCTTTATGCAACCCCAATGCAACACCGCATACAGCCAGATCTTCTAATTCAACAGTCACCATCCACTTCCACCATCCACGAGTAGAAAAGAAAGCTCCTCATGGGTTGCTTTGCAATGATAAAAAGTGAGGTTTTTTTGTAATATACTGTTGCTGTATACCAGCAATTCTCAACCAGAGTTCCGTGGAACCCTAGGGTTCCTGCAGAGGTTGCTGGGGGGTTTCCCAAGTTGTGGCTAATTGATCTCCCATTTTATTGTGTCTACATAGTTCCAGGGCCAACACCACTTGGCAAAGCCAGTGGCATGACTCCCATGATCTTTTTAGCAGTCTGTAGGGAGGGGGGATTTTGACTACCACTGTAAGAAAGGCGTTTTTTCCCACTAACCCCCAATGAATTTATTCTAGAAGAGGGTTCCCTAACATCTGAAAATTATTTCAAGGATTTATCTGGATAAAAAAGGTTGAGAAGGATTGCTGAATATGTTGACCTGTTAGGAATGTATTCATATTAATTAATAAAAAAAAGTCCATGTGTATTATCAGGAAGCACAAAAGAGAACGAGCTAAAATTTACAGGTAGGAAGAAACCCACACTGAAAGCTCTGGTTGCTGAACCATAACTATTGACAGCTGTTTCAGCCACCAATAACTTTTTGCATGCTTCCAATCTCAGTGTTTCTACACCCTACAATATTTTTTCTCTCTGTAATTGGTGTGTCCAGCACCTCATTGATCATTTTGATGCATGGCAAACATTGGGAATTGATATAGACCTCTATCTTTACCTTCACAGGCAACATCATTTCTTTCCCAGCAAGTTTAACCCTCCCACCCCTGCAAGCTGTAATCTAGCCTCTCCATGTGTTGAGCTCCATCCATCTTTCATTCATTCCCCCCTGTGACATTGTTAGAGTAATTTTCCAGTTTTCATACCCATTAAATATTTCTACTGTCACATGGATCTTACACCGGTGAATCAGAAACTATATTGGATTTCAAACAGCCGACTTCATAAATTATTAATACTGTGGCTGACAAACACAGATTGCTGTAGTAAAGCTTATGTCCAAGACCATTTCTCAGCTATGCCTGAAACGCCTCCCAATAGTTCGAGGAGAATTGCAGGAAGGGTTTATTATAGAAGCCAAATACAGACAGCAATCACCTTTAATAAATAACTCACCATTAATAAATAAATCACTCTTAATAAAAGAACCCTAACAAGGGAAAACACAGCCTTTAATGTGTATTATGCCGTTAGTCTCTAGATATGTCCATGTATTCTGAATTACCTGGCTCACTCAGAGATCTCTAAATTTCTCCCTAATGTCTTGATCAAACATTGGTTGAAATTGGAACATTTCCCCTATTATCTGACTGGCCTCCTAATACATAATTTTAGTTGCGGAGAATGGTCAGAGTGAGGGTACATTTCCTGGCCAGGAGGCATGAGGCTGGGTTCATAGCCAAGAAGACTGAGGGTGTGTTTCCTGGGCAGGAGGAGTGAGGGTGGGTTAATGGCTAGGAGAATTGAGGGTTGGTCCCTGGCAAGAGCAGTGAGGGTGGGTTCCTGGTCAGGAGGAGTGAGGGTGGGTTCCTGGTCAGGAGGAGTGAGGGTGAAATTCCTGGTTAGGAGGTGTGAGGCTGGATTACTGGCCAGGAAGAGTTAGGGTGGGTTACTAGACAGGAAGAGTGAGGGTGAGCTTCCTGGCTAGGAGGCGTGAGGCTGGGTTCCTGGCCAGGAAGAGTTAGGGTTGGTTTCTAGCCAGGAAGAGTTAGGATGGGTTCCTGGCCAGGAAGAGTTAGGATGGGTTCATGGCCAGGAAGAGTTAGGATGGGTTCATGGCCAGGAAGAGTTAGGTTGGGTTCCTGGACAGGAAGAGTGAGGGTAGGTTCATGGCCAGGAAGAGTGAGGGTGCACTTCATGGCCGAGAAGAGTGGTGCTGAGCTTCCTGGCTAGGAGGAGTGAGGGTGGGGTCCTGGCCAGGAAGAGTTAGGGTGAGTTCCTGGCTAGAAAGAGTTAGTGTTGATTCCTGGACAGGAAGAGTGAGGATTGGTTCATGGCCAGAAAGAGTGAGGGTGAGCTTTCTGGCTAGGAGGAGTGAAGGTGGATTTCCTTGCTAGGAAGAGTTAGGGTGGGTTTATAGCCAAGAAGAGTAAGGGTGCACTTCATGTCCAAGAAGAGTGAGGGTGAGCTTCCTGGCTAGTAGGTTTGAGAGTGGGTTCCTGGCCAGGAAAAATGTGGGTATGCTTCCTGGTCACGACTCTGTATCAGAGTTTTATCTGGCTTGAGAGCAACAGGTGTCTTTACAGAAAGTTCCTGTATAGATTGAGGTTGTGGTGAACTGTGAGGATAGGCCAGAAGGCAAAAACTAAGCCTTACTTGGGTCGGACACCCCCCTGGGTGAAAAGAAACGGCTCTTACCCTGCAAAAATTCACAAGTGGTCCAGATACCCTTAAACGGACATTTGGTTGCCCTTAGGTATTTGCTCCCTGTGGCCAAACTCACAATGTGCCAACTTCAGGTTTGCTGTAAGCAAAAGATGAACCAAGCTTATTTTAATAAAAAGGAACCTCAGGGCAGAACCATAACAGTGGACCATTTATTAGAAGACCTTGGAATGTCTCAGAATCCCCAGAAAGATCTGGATTTCAAGGCATAAAAAAAATTAAAAGACAATATTGCAAAAAAAAACCTTCCCCCCTCCCCCTGAAAAAATGTTATTACGAGTAATCACCAGTTACTGCTGAATCAATAGGCCAATAGCTGAAATATAAAATTATCTAGTCCATAACGGGTTTTCAGGTGCCAGAGCTCAGCAGTTCAAAAATGCTAATTTTCTGGTTTTCATTCTGACATATTCAATACTTAGAGTAATGGATCTAGAGCAAGATTGCAGGTTAAGTGCCCATTCACACTATAATTTGACTTAAAGAACATGCAATAATCATATACATGATTGTGTATTAATTAATGTGCTTTGTTAAAGCAGTCTCTTGATGTTAAATGAGCTGGCAGCTTACCTTACTGCACGAAAAAAAAAATGGACTTGGCCCATTTTATTTTTAACAAGCACACCACAACATACCGTACGTGTGTTGAGGTGGGTATGTTGCCGGCTTCTATAATAGATTGTTGGGGTACCATCCAAAATGCAGCATATCATGGTTCACGCATTAATGTTTGGCGTGGTAAGGCTAAGTAAAACACGTGTCTCTTACCGAGGAAATTCTGATGTCATTGGATCAGCAGTCAAGAAACCAGCATTTTTCAGAAGGTCAGCAATAACAACCCAAGTAGTCCTCTATCAGGCTAACCTATTGTTGGTCAGAGTTTATACCTGAAACAATGACTCTGACTAGATACAAAGTGACTGAGGAAATACAATAGTAATCCCTTGCACAGAACATTGATACTATTCCAGCATAGAAAAGTCTTTGATATCTATAAATCCGTTTTATTTCCACATGGTTGTTTCCCAAGCTGTCTTCATTCACACGTAAATTACATTGTTCAACAATGCGCTAAATCATTCCGCAAGCTATTCAAATCAACTGTGACAACATTATTAGTGGGCTTTGAACATACACGTCTCACAGTTTAATGGAACTGTTATAGTAGGGATTGTAAAGCATATAATACATGTATGTTCCACAAAAAGAAACTCCAAAGAAGAAGAAATAATTATATGCCAAGCGTGAGACAGTCCCAGGATTGTGTGCAATGTCCTGCAGTGAAAACTTCCTTCAGGATCCATTTTTTTTCCTCCCTCCTTGTTCTTTTGGGATTAGCTTTGTAATAAAGTTCATTATGTGTGTAATTACTGTAATAATCTAATTTTCTTCTTTTCAATATTGTAGTGATTACCATATCCACTTCTTTGAGATCTAAGGTCCTGAGGAAGCAGGTTACCCCACGATACACGTGGTCCTACAGTTCAGATCTCCATAGGACTTCAACGTAACAGTCCCTCCACCACTACATGTAGGACAGTGGTTCTTAACCTTGTTGGAGGTACTGAACCCCACCAGTTTCATATGCGCATTCACCGAACCCTTCTTAATTGGAAAAATAAAATATGATTTTTCAAATTCAAAACATAGGTATATATTTAGGTATATATTTATACATAGGTGCACAATATGAACAAAACCATTAAGAACAAAGAACAAAACCATTAAAACATGATTTTCAAACAAAAACATAATATTGAATATTTACTGCACGAATCATATGAGTCGGGTGTGGGTCTTCACCTCCGCCGAACCCGCGAGACTGACTCACCGAACCCCTGGGGTTCGATTGAACCCAGGTTAAGAACCACTGATGTAGGAGATGAGGGACAGATTGTACGTCCTATATTACTAGTGTTTGTAATGTAATCATGTTTTTATATCAGTGGAATAAAGTGTATAATATTTTTAATTAGGTTGTTATGCATATATTTGACCTTTGAGGGGTATTTAAAGTCCCATCATCTGGTGTTTCTTTATGATTATGGTTTCCAAAGGGATGTTACCCGCCATCAACATAACCTATCAATAGCACCTACACCTCACATATACTGGTTGTCCTTCAGGATCAAGGACATCATGCAGAATGGGAATGTTCCAGCATCAGGCACTGTAATGATTCTGGCACTGCCCATGGGGAGATCTTCAACCCAACAGTGACTGCATATTCCTGCTCACAGGAAAAGATGAAGAACAGAAACGCGGGATGCTGTGATTGGGTCAAAAAACACCAATGCAAGCATAAGATTTATTCTTACTTCCAATTATACCAAGGATATGAGGTTTATTTTGCTTTCACTCAAATCAATGGCATTTATTTTATCCCACTGACACTAACAATGGAATTCACTCACTTCCATCTAAACTAATAAGGGGCTTATTTTGCTCATACTGACACCAGCAGGAATTTGTTTAACCTTGACTGACACCCAACAATAGGACATATTTTACTCCCATTGACACCAATGAAGGGATTTTTTTCATTCCCACAGACATCAACAATGGTGCACTTTCTCATCATTGTAACCTAGAACATACACTCACCGGCCATTTTATTAGGTACACCTGTTCAATTGCTTGGTAACACAAATTGCTAATCAGCCAATCACATGGCAGCAACTCAATGCATTTAGGCATCTAGACGTGGTGAAGACGACTTGTTAAAGTTCAAACTGAGCACCAGAATGGGGAAGAAAGGGGATTTAAGTCTCATTGAACGTGGCATGGTTGTTGGTTGCCTGACAGGCTGGTCTGAGTATTTAAAAATCTGCTGATCTGGGGGCATTTTCATGCACAACCATCTTTAGGGTTTACAGAGAATGGTCCGAAAAAGAGAAAATATCCAGTGATCAGCAGTTGTGTGCATGAAAATGCCTTGTTGATGACAGAGGAGAATGGGCAGACTGGTTGCGGCGACATTCAGATGGTAAGGTCAGAATTTGGTGTAAATAAAATGAAAGCATGGATCCATCCTGCCTTGTATCAACGGTCCAGGCTGGTGGTGGTGGTGCAATGGTGTGGGGGAAATTTTCTTGGCACTAGCAAGGTGGACCTTTTAACGTGCCCGGTGAGTGTATTTTGTCATATAAAAACCTCCTAGTTGTTTTCAGATGTTGGCAACCATAGTATTAAAGGGGCCCTGAGTTCATCCCTATCTCAGGGTTTTTCGACACTGAGGGCTACACAAATACTGGAAATATGAGGTGAGAAAGAAGCCTGACTGCAGCCCCCCTTTTTTTGTTTTGTGTAGCGCTACCCTCGTGAGGGCCCCTGTGTTGTGGGCACCCCTAAGCTTCCCTCCGCACAGCCAGGCAGCAAGTATTTGTCCACACAGACTTGCATCCAAAGATAGAGACCAGTCCATGAGCTTGGTTTTGTTATTTTATTAGGGAAATTCAACTTGGATAGGGGAATAGGGATTATAGGATGCCCACCTTGGCTTGAAGCAACGGAAGGGGGACCCTTCCTTTCTATGTGCAAAGATCGATACTGGACTGTTCTTTTCCTGAAAGCTGTAATCTAATCTGAGGAATTAGCAGCCCTTAAAAAAATCACATTAATTCTATTCTTGTAGCTACATGTAGAGACGTCTTCTCTCCCACTGTAGAGCTGCTCCCATCTCCGTAGCCTGCAAGCACTACAAGCCCTCCTGGCTTCTTAGAAGATCTCCCAGGACAAGGATAAAGGATTGAGCTGAATGCTCTCCTTGGAAAGCTTCGCCCTCTTCATTGAACTTCAAGGATCCCGGAGCTCCAAAGTACACACCCTCTGGTAAACTCCATCCCTTCAATGAGCTACCAGCTTCAACAAAACCTCCAAAATACACTTCCACTAGTAAACCCTTCAATATGCTCCCACATTCCCAGAGCTCCAATATACACACCTCTGCTGAACTCCACCTCTCTTCAAAGAGCTTCAAGCATTCCGAAAGATTCAAAGTACAAATCCCTGTGGAACTCCTCCCCCTTCATTGAGCTTCAGGCTTCCTTGGAGATTCAAAATACACATCTCCTGGCAGGGGCGGACTGACAACTCATAGGGCCCCCGAGCAATAGGGGATCATGGGGCCTATGAAAAAGGTACCAGGGGCATCTCATGGGGCCCCCTACTGGCCTCGGGCAGTGCCCGAGTTTCCAAATGGTCAGTCCGCCCCTGCCTCCTGGTAAACCCGACCCCTGTAATGTACATACGTCTGTTAAACTTCACCACTTCACTGAGCTTTCAGCATCCCTAGAGCTTCAAGGTACACAACCCTGCAGCACTGCATCCCTTTAACCACTTGCCTTCTGGAGGATTTACCCCCCTTCCTGACCAGGCCATTTTTTTGCATTACGGCGCTGTGCTTTTTTAACTGACAATTGCGCGGTCATGCAATGCCACACCCCAATGAAATGTACGTCCTTTTTTTCCCATGAATATAGCTTTCTTCGGTGGAATTTGATTGCCTGTGCATTTTTTCATTTTTTGCACCGACAATTTTGAGAAAAAAAACAATATGTTGGACTTGTTGCTATTAAACATGTCCAGTAAAAAAAATAAAAAAATCAAATTTCGTCATAAATTTAGGCCAAAATGTATTCTGTGACATGTCTTTGCTAAAATCCCAATACGTGTAAATTAATTGGTTTACATGAAAGTTATATTGTTTACTAATGGCGGTATAGATAATGGGATTTTTTTTTCCTACTAGTAATGGCGGTGATCAGCGACTTTTAGCAGGACTGCGGGACTGCAGCAGGCATTCTGACACTGGGGGGGGGGACTGACTTGGTGTCACTGACATCATCAGTGACAACAATACAGTGATCATTGCTAAAAAACATCACTGACACTGTACTGACACTGGGCAGGAAGGGGTTAATGTGAGGGGCGATCAAAGGGTTAACTGTGTGTAGGGAGTGTTTTACTAGGGGGCAGGAGTGTGTGCTTCACTGTAAGCACACTGATCGAGCAGTATGCCCGAGCTGACAGGGATGAAGACTGTTTGCAAATAAAACAGTCTTCCTCCCCGTCGGTGATTATCGGTAATCACCGGGCACTGGCGGGTAATCACCAGCTGAGACCTGGTGATTGACATCGAAATGCAAAATCATGTATATATATATATACGTGATTTTGCACACCCATGCTGCCGTGTAGCAGTATATCTGCTATAGTGTGGCGGCTAAACGGTTAATGATCTTCAAGCACTTCCTGAGCTCCAAAGAACACACCCCTGATTAACTCCATACCTTCAATGATCTCCCAGCAGGGACAATAGATCATGTCAGACTAATCTGATTGCATTTTTGTACTATATTACCAATGTTTTGGACCAGGGTGGTGCTGTGGTCATAGCATATCTTGATTTCAGCAAGGCATTTGATACAGTTCCACATAATGATTGAATACAAAAGTTGTACAAATTAGGACGTAGCCCTTGGTTGGTTAGGTGGATATGCCAGATTCATCCACCTTACTAACCGCTCCGTATCCGCCACCCCTCTCTGCCAATCCCTCCACTGGCTTCCGATTGCCCAATGTATAAAATTCTAAATACTAACATTGACGTATAAAGCTGTTCATAATACTGCCCCAAACTACATCACCGATCTGGTATCCAAATACCACCCAAAACGTACTCTCCACTCCTCACAAGACCTCCTACTCTCTAGTTCCCTGGTCTCCTCCTCCCATGCCCGTCTCCAGGACTTCTCCAGGGCTTCCCCCATCCTCTGGAACTCCCTACCCCAATCCATCAGACTATCACCTACTCTCCTCACCTTTAGGCGCACTCTGAAAACCCATCTCTTCAGGGAAGCCTACCCCGCCCTCAGCTAATTACTGAATGTAGCAAACCTGCTCATCAGAGTCGGAGCGGAGTTCTCCGTCAACCTTTTTTTTTCTTGTTTCGTTCCGTTATTTGAGGTATTCCTCGCTCATTCCTCACATCCCCCGTTCCTCACGTTATCTCCTGACAGATGGTGCGGATCAACCAGGTTAAGACATCTTGAGTTGGCACCAGCAGTCTGGGGGAACTGACCTTTCTCACCTACGTCTGATAAGGCCGTATTTCTCAGAGGGCTGGGAAGCATTGACCCAAAACAGCTTAAGCCCACACATTATCAAACTGACCAGAGTAATTGCACATTCCTCAGGTCAACCGTATGTTTCATGTCATGTATTATGAAGCTATAGTTAATTCAGTTTCCCACTGACCACTCCCAAAACGTGTAGTAAGAGCCCCCCTCCCCTTTGAGAGGGTCTTTTAAGAGAGACAAGTGAGTTAGAGCTTGACACACACAGAGATCTCCCAGCAACATCGTAACAAAAGGAGATCAAGAAATCACCCTGCTCTACAACTTGAATCTGCAAACCCAGGCATATGGGCAAGTAACTTAACCCTGTAATCTTCTTCCTAATTATCTCTTTGCTGTGTCTTTATATACATATATATATATTTTTGTGACATCTCTTTGTAAATATTGTCTTGCACCTGTTTTGACCCTGTTAGTAATAAATCTTTCTTTCTGAAAGTGTTAAACTGTTTCTAAGCGCTTACTTGCAATTCACGAATCCCTGCCTTTGAAGAGACGCTACTGTTTGTTATATCTCTGTATAGCAGGTCCGCGGGCCATGCTATATAGATCAATATTTCAATCATTATAGTGTATATTTGATAACGGGAGTTTCCCAGTCTCCGACAAAAGTGGTGGGTTAGTTGCGTAATTAACCCGACCCAGTAACAAGCGCATTCAGGCTGCAGGCACCGATTGTAGCCCATTAGCTGGACAATCGCAGTGCAGGGTGCAGCTGGGTGGGGCCTTGTTACGCGCGTCACATCGCGGTTTTAGATCGGCCAGTCCTTTGGTCACGAGTTTGGTGAGAAGGTCTGGGGTCTGACGCCGTGGGCGTGACGTATTACTGTTAGTCGCGGTCGTGCGATTGTCGCCTGTTGGTGGCGGCGATCGTGGATCCGTGACACTGAATTCCTCCACTCTTCCTACCACTCCATCCCCCACAGCTATTTCCTCCTGTACCACTATCCCCTCCCTCCTAGATTTTAAGCTCCAAGGAGCAGGGCCCTCGAATCCCTCGTGTATTGAATCGTATTGTTACTGTACTGTCTCGTGTACTGTCTCCCATTATAATGTTATAATGTACAGCGCTGAGCAAACTGTTGGCGCTATATAAATCCTGTATAATAATAATAATATGCAGCTGGCTAAAGGATAGATACCAGAGTGTGACTAGAAATGGGGTTCACTCGCAACAGAGACCAGTCACTAGTGGTGTACCACAAGGCTCTGTACTAGGTCCTGTTCTGTTTAGTCTATATGTAAATGATAACTAAAGGTTTGTTGGGTAAGGTATGTCGTCTTTTTGCTGATGATACAAAGGTGTGCAATAGGGTTGATATCCATGGAGGTGTCTGTAACATGGAACATGATTTGGCATTGCTGGAAAATTGGACAAAAAAGTGGAAATTGCAGTTCAATGTTTATAAATGTAAAATAATGCACCTAGGGAAAAAAGAATCCCTTGAGAGAGTACAACATTGGGGGTACAGTGTTGGTCAGCACTTCAGAGGAAAAGGACTTGGGGGTACTTATTTCAGATGATTGCAAAATGAGCATAGTGTGGCCAGACAATGGGGAAAGTGACTAACATTCAAGGATGTATAACTAGAGCAGGAGAAAGGAGGTCCTGATTCCCCTATATAGATCTTTAGATCTCACTAGCGGAATCTTCAGTAGGTGGAAGAAGGTCCTGGCTCCACTTTATAGATCTTTAGTTAGACCTCATTTAGAATACTGTGTCCAGTACTGGAGACCTCACTTACAAAAAGATATTGATAAGATAGAACGAGTCCAGAGATGGGTAACAAAAATGGCGAAAGGTCTGGGGGATAAAACAAATCAAGAGCGACTTCAGGAACATAACATGTACAGTCTGGAGGGAAGAAGGAAAGGGGAGACATGAAAGATTAGAGAACCTGAATTTATTCTCTCTTGAGAAGAGGAGATTAAGGGGGATATGATCTCCATGTATAATACATAAGGGGGGGGGGATATGATCTCCATGTATAATACATAAGGGGGGATATGATCTCCATGTAAAATACATAAGGGGAGATATGATCTCCATGTATAATACATAAGGGGGGATATGATCACCATGTATAATACATAAGGGGGGATATGATCTCCATGTATAATACATAAGGGGGGATATGATCTCCGTGTATAATACATAAGGGGGGATATGATCTCCGTGTATAATACATAAGGGGGGATATGATCACCATGTATAATACATAAGGGGGGATATGATCTCCATGTATAATACATAAGGGGGATATGATCTCCATGTATAATACATAAGGGGGATATGATCTCCATGTATAATACATAAGGGGGATATGATCTCCATGTATAATACATAAGGGGGGGGGGGGATATGATCTCCATGTATAATACATAAGGGGGGATATGATCTCCATGTATAATACATAAGGGGGGATATGATCTCCATGTACAATACATAAGGGGGGGATATGATCTCCATGTATAATACATAAGGGGGATATGATCTCCATGTATAATACATAAGGGGGGATATGATCTCCATGTATAATACATAAGGGGGGATATGATCTCCATGTATAATACATAAGGGGGGGATATGATCTCCATGTAAAATACATAAGGGGGGATATGATCTCCATGTATAATACATAAGGGGGATATGATCTCCATGTATAATACATAAGGGGGATATGATCTCCATGTATAATACATAAGGGGGGGATATGATCTCCATGTATAATACATAAGGGGGGATATGATCACCATGTATAATACATAAGGGGGGATATGATCTCCATGTATAATACATAAGGGGGATATGATCACCATGTATAATACATAAGGGGGGATATGATCTCCATGTATATTACATAAGGGGGGATATGATCTCCATGTATAATACATAAGGGGGATATGATCTCCATGTATAATACATAAGGGTGGATAAGATCTCCATGTATAATACATAAGGGGGGATATGATCTCCATGTATAATACATAAGGGGGGATATGATCTCCATGTATAATACCTAAGGTGGGATATGATCTCCATGTTTAATACATAAGGGGGGATATGATCTCCATGTATAATACATAAGGGGGGGATATGATCTCCATGTATAATACATAAGGGGGATATGATCTCCATGTAAAATACATAAGGGAGATATGATCTCCATGTATAATATATAAGGGGGGATATGATCTCCATGTATAATACATAAGGGGGGATATGATCTCCATGTATAATACATAAGGGGGGATATGATCTCCATGTATAATACATAAGGGGGGATATGATCACCATGTATAATACATAAGGGGGGATATGATCTCTATGTATAATACATAAGAGGGGATATGATCTCCATGTATAATACATAAGGGGGATATTATCTCCATGTATAATACATAAGGGGGATATGATCACCATGTATAATACATAAGGGGGGATATGATCACCATGTATAATACATAAGGGGGGTATGATCTCCATGTATAATACATAAGGGGGGATATGATCACCATGTATAATACATAAGGGGGGATATGATCACCACGTATAATACATAATGGGGGATATGATCTCCATGTATAACACATAAGGGGGATATGATCTCCATGTATAATACATAAGGGGGGATATGATCAACATGTATAATACATAAGGGGGGATATGATCTCCATGTATAAATATATAAGGGAGATATGATCACCATGTATAATACATAAGGGGGATATTATTATTATACAGGATTTATATAGCGCCAACAGTTTGCTCAGCGCTTTACAATATAACGGGAGACAATACAGCAATACAGTTCAATACAAGAGGGATAGGAGGGCCCTAATCCTGGGAGCTTACAATTTAGGAGGAAGGGGCTAGTAGTACAAAAGGTAGTAACTGTGGGAGATGGACTGGTTGTACGAGTAGAAGATTCCATTATTAGCTGAGGGCAGGATAGGCTTCCCTGAAGAGATAGGTTTTCAGAGATCGCCTAAAAGTGAGCAGAGTAGGCGATAGTCTGATAAATTGGGGTAGAGAGTTCCAGAGGATGGGGGAAGCTCTGGAGAATTCCTGGAGACGAGCATGGGAGGAGGAGACAAGGGAGCTAGAGAGCAAGAGGTCGTGCGAGGTGTGGAGAGTATAGTTTGGGTGATATTTGGAGACAAGATCGGTGATGTAATTTGGGGCAGAGTTATAAATGGCTTTATATGTTATTGTTAATGTTTTGAATTTTATCCGTTGGGCAATGGGAAGCCAGTGGAGGGATTGGCAGAGAGGGGTGGAGGACATAGAGTGGAGGCCAGTGGAGGGATTGGCAGAGAGGGGTGGCAGTTACGGAACGGTTAGTAAGGTGGATGAGTCTGGCAGCAGCATTCATGATAGACTGAAGAGGGGATAGCCTGCGATGTGGTCGGCCAATGAGGAGGGAGTTACAATAGTCAAGGTGAGATATAACAAGGGAGTGAATAAGTTGCTTAGTTAACAAAACATAAAAATAAAACCCCTTCCCCAAAAAAAAAACAAAATAAAAACACAAAAAACACACACGCACAAAAAGAAAACGGTCAGACTCGATTGACCACTTGGTCTTTTTCTGCCGTCACTTTTGTAGGTTTCTATGTTAGCAAAAGCAGCCGCCATATTCAATGATGATGTGTTTTGGGCACTAATAGAAGGCTATAGAGTTTTCGCAAGTCCTGGGCTATGAATCGATGTTCTGGGTCCAGGCGGCGATCACCATGCTTTGAAAGCAGTAAAACTTTCCGAAACTAAAGCTGAAAAGCAAAGAAGCCTAGCGAGGCCTCAGAAGCCATATTAGATTTATACTCAGATACAAAGTTAACATACTCAAACCACACCCAAAAAAGCCTATGAAAGGTACCAGGGGCATCTCATGGGGCTCCCTACTGACCCTGGGCCCTCGGGCATTGCCTGAGTTCCCAAATGGTTAGTCTGCCCCTGGTTTTGGGCACTAATGGAAAGCTAAAGAGTTTTTGCAAGCCCTAGGCTATGAATCGATGTGCTGGGTCCAGGCGGCGATCACCATGCTTTGAAAACAGTAAAACTTTCGTAAACTCAAGCTAAAAAGCAAAGAAGCCTAGCGAGGCCTCAGAAGCCATATTAGTCAGATCAACAGCTTCCATGCGAAGGAGCCATTCCAGACCTCGGTGTATTTGTGAACAGTGGCGGACTGACAACTCATGGCGCCCCCGGGCAATAGGGGATCATGGGGCCCGTGTCCTCGCACACACTCATACCACACCCAAAAAAGCCCATGAAAGGTACCAGGGGCATCTCATGGAGCCCCCTACTGACCCCGAGCCCTCGGGCATTGCCCGTGTTCCCAAATGGTCAGTCCGCCCCTGGTTTTGGGCACTAATGGAAGGCTAAAGCGTTTTCGCAAGCCCTGGGCTATGAATCGATGTTCTGGGTCCAGGCGGCGATCACCATGCTTTGAAAGCAGTAAAACTTTCGTAAACTAAAGCTGAAAAGCAAAGAAGCCTTGCGAGGCCTCAGAAGCCATATTAGATTTATACTCAGATAAAAAGTTAACAAAACAAAAAAAATAAAACCCCTTCCCAAAAAAAAATCGAAACTAACCCCCCTCCAAAAGTTAAAACACAAAAAAAAAACCACACACAAAGAAACCGGCCAGACTTAATGGACCACTTGGTCTTTTTCTGCGGTCACTTTTTCTAGGTTTCTATGTTAACAAAAGCAGCCGCCATATTCAATCATGATGTGTTTTGGGCAGGGGTTGACTGACAACTCATGGGACCCCTGGGCAATAGAGGATCATGGGGCCCCTGTGTCCTGGCACACACTCAAACCACACCCAAAAAAGCCTATGAAAGGTACCAGGGGCATCTCATGGGGCTCCCTACTGACCCCGGGCGCTCGGGCATTGCCTGAGTTCCCAAATGGTCAGTCCGCCCCTGGTTTTGGGCACTAATGGAAGGCTAAAGCGTTTTCGCAAGCCCTGGGCTATGAATCGATCAATCGATGTTCCGGGTCCAGGTGGCAATCACCATGCTTTGAAAGCAGTAAAACTTTTGTAAACTCAAGCTGAAAAGCAAAGAAGCCTAGCAAGGCCTCAGAAGCCATATTAGTCAGATCAACAGCTTCCATGCTAAGGAGCCATTCCAGACCTCGGCGTATTTGTGAACAGTGGCGGACTGACAACTCATGGCGCCCCCGGGCAATTGTCAGGGCTCCCAGGTATGACCAGAGGTGTGTGACTGATGCAGGGAAACGCAGACTTCAGATATGTGATAAACAATACAATTTATTAACACTAACCATACAAACATAAACGCAGTGCAATACTAAACATAATACAGTGCAAACAAACCAAACCAAACCACCCACAGATAACAGTACATACAAGCAAGCGTCGTCAGGCAGGCCGGGTCAATATCAATTGGGCAGGTAGGTACAGGGGGAGCAAGCAGAGAATGGTCGGGGTCACAGGCCAGGTTCAGCAGGTAGCAAGCAGCGTAGTACAGAGGGTCAGGCAGAGGGATGGTCAGGGTCACAAGCCAGGGATCAGAACAGGTAACAAGCAGCGTAGTACAGAGGGTCAGGCAGAGGGACAGAAACAGGATGCAGGACAGAAACAGGATGCAGGACAGATACAGGGCCCAGGACAAACACAACACCAAGGCAGAGTCTGTGGGTCTGGCCATCCCTTAAATACCCCAGCATCATCAGTTCCAGGTGTTAGCTGGCTGAAAGGTTGAGTCTCTGATTGCTGGGAGCACCCGCTGGCCAGCCCTGGTACTGCAGATCAAAAGGCAGGTGAGTCCCACCATTGCTGGCCAGTCCATTCCTAACAGTACCCCCCCCCCCAAGGAGCGGCCTCAGGACGCTCCAAACAGTCCTAGCTGGGCAAAATGTTCCACCGTCCGGGTCTGGTAACTGGCGGGATATCAAAGACTGGCACACCGGGCAGGACTCCGGGCAGCGGCACACCGGGCTGGACTCCGGGCAGAGGCACACCGGGCAGAGGCACACCGGGCAGAGGCACACCAGGCAGAGGCACATCGGGCAGAGGCACACCAGGCAGAGGCACACCAGGCAGAGGCACATCGGGCAGAGGCACATCGGGCAGAGGCACATCGGGCAGGACTCCGGGCAGAGGCACATCGGGCAGGACTCCGGGCAGAGGCACATCGGGCAGGACTCCGGGCAGAGGCACATCGGGCAGGACTCCGGGCAGAGGCACATCGGGCAGGACTCCGGGCAGAGGCACATCGGGCAGGACTCCGGGCAGAGGCACATCGGGCAGGACTCCGGGCAGAGGCACATCGGATTACCAGGCGAAGCAGCAGGCAGCGGGCCACCAGGCGGAGCAGCAGGCACCGGGCCCCCGGGCGGAGCAGCAGGCACCGGGCCCCCGGGCGGAGCAGCAGGCACCGGGTCCCCGGGCGGAGCAGCAGGCACCGGGCCCCCGGGCGGAGCAGCAGGCACCGGGCCCCCGGGCTGAGCAGCAGGCACCGGGCCCCCGGGCGGGGCGACAGGCACCGGGCCCCCGGGCGGGGCGACAGGCACCGGGCCCCCGGCTGGGGCGACAGGCATCGGGCCCCCGGGCGGGGCGACAGGCATCGGGCCCCCGGGCGGGGCAGCAGGCATCGGGCCCCCGGGCGGGGCAGCAGGCATCGGGCCCCCGGGCGGGGCAGCAGGCATCGGGCCCCCGGGCGGGGCAGCAGGCACCGGGCCCCCGGGCGGGGCGACATGCACCGGGCCCCCGGGCGGGGCGACATGCACCGGGCCCCCGGGCGGAGCAGCAGGCACCGGGCCCCCGGGCGGGGCAGCCGGCGTCGGGCCCCCAGGCGGGGCGGCGGGCGCCGGGCCCCCAGGCGGGGCGACAGGCATCGGGCCCCCAGGCGGGGCGACAGGCATCGGGCCCCCAGGCGGGGCGACAGGCATCGGGCCCCCAGGCGGGGCGACAGGCATCGTGCCCCCAGGCGGAGCGGCGGGCGCCGGACCCCCAGGCGGAGCGACAGGTCTCGGGCCCTCAGGCGGAGCGGCGGGCGCCGGACCCCCAGATGGAGCGACAGGTCTCGGGCCCTCAGGCGGAGCGGCGGGCGCCGGACCCCCAGGCGGAGCGACAGGTCTCGGGCCCTCAGGCGGAGCGGCGGGCGCCGGACCCCCAGGCGGAGCGACAGGTCTCGGGCCCTCAGGCGGAGCGGCGGGCGCCGGACCCCCAGATGGAGCGACAGGTCTCGGGCCCTCAGGCGGAGCGGCGGGCGCCGGACCCCCAGGTGGAGCGACAGGTCTCGGGCCCTCAGGCGGAGCGGCGGGCGCCGGACCCCCAGGCGGAGCGACAGGTCTCGGGCCCTCTGGCGGAGCGGCGGGCGCCGGACCCCCAGGAGGAGCGACAGGTCTCGGGCCCTCAGGCGGAGCGGCGGGCGCCGGACCCCCAGGTGGAGCGACAGGTCTCGGGCCCTCAGGCGGAGCGGCGGGCGCCGGACCCCCAGGCGGAGCGACAGGTCTCGGGCCCTCAGGCGGAGCGGCGGGCGCCGGACCCCCAGGAGGAGCGACAAGTCTCGGGCCCTCAAGCGGAGCGGCGGGCGCCGGACCCCCAGGCGGAGCGACAGGTCTCGGACCCTCAGGCGGAGTGGCGGGCACCGGACCCCCAGGCGGAACGACAGGTCTCAGGCCCCCAGGCGGGGCGGCGGGCACCGAGTCACCAGGCACAACCGTGGGCTCCGAGTCAACTGGGATGACCGCTGGCACTGGGTCAGACATTGGATCGTCTGGCTGGACAGCGGGCATCGGGTCACCAGGCATCAGGTCATTTGGCTCGACAGCGGGCACCGCGTCATCTGGCAAGGCAGTGGGTTCCGAGTCAACTGGTATGACCGCGGGCACTGGGTCAGACATTGGATCGTCTGGCTGGACAGCGGGCACTGGGTCACCAGGCATCAGGTCATTTGGCTCGACAGCGGGCACCGCGTCATCTGGCAAGGCAGTGGGCTCCGAGTCAACAGGCACGACAGTGAGCACCGGGTCATCAGGTACCGGATTGTCTGGCTCGACAGCGGGCATCGGGTCACCAGGTATGACAGAGGGCACTGGGTCACCAGGCATCAGGTCATTTGGCTCGACAGCGGGCACCGGATCAGGTACCGGATCATCTGGATCAACAGCGGGCATCGAGTCAACTGGCCTAATAGGATCGTCAGGCTGGATCAGTTCATCATGCTGGGTAGAGGCATCAGGCTGAATGCCGGCGTCCGGCCGAGTAGAGGCTTCAGGCCGAGTAGAGGCTTCAGGCCGAGTAGAGGCATCAGGCCGAGTAGAGGCATCAGGCCGAGTAGAGGCTTCAGGCCGAGTAGAGGCATCAGGCCGAGTAGAGGCATCAGGCCGAGTAGAGGCTTCAGGCCGAGTAGAGGCATCAGGCCGAGTAGAGGCATCAGGCCGAGTAGAGGCATCAGGCCGAGTAGAGGCTTCAGGCCGAGTAGAGGCATCAGGCCGAGTAGAGGCATCAGGCCGAGTAGAGGCTTCAGGCCGAGTAGAGGCTTCAGGCCGAGTAGAGGCTTCAGGCTGAAGAGAGGCATCAGGCTGCATACAGGCATCAGGCTGAAGAGAGGCATCAGGCTGCATACAGGCATCAGGCTGAAGAGAGGCATCAGGCTGCGTACAGGCATCAGGCTGAGTAGAGGCTTCAGGCTGAGTAGAGGCTTCAGGCTGAGTAGAGGAGCGGCGGGCGCCGGACCCCCAGGCGGAGCGACAGGTCTCGGGCCCTCAGGCGGAGCGGCGGGCGCCGGACCCCCAGATGGAGCGACAGGTCTCGGGCCCTCAGGCGGAGCGGCGGGCGCCGGACCCCCAGGTGGCATCAGGCCGAGTAGAGGCTTCAGGCCGAGTAGAGGCATCAGGCCGAGTAGAGGCATCAGGCCGAGTAGAGGCATCAGGCCGAGTAGAGGCATCAGGCCGAGTAGAGGCTTCAGGCCGAGTAGAGGCATCAGGCCGAGTAGAGGCATCAGGCCGAGTAGAGGCTTCAGGCCGAGTAGAGGCTTCAGGCCGAGTAGAGGCTTCAGGCTGAAGAGAGGCATCAGGCTGCATACAGGCATCAGGCTGAAGAGAGGCATCAGGCTGCATACAGGCATCAGGCTGAAGAGAGGCATCAGGCTGCGTACAGGCATCAGGCTGAGTAGAGGCTTCAGGCTGAGTAGAGGCTTCAGGCTGAGTAGAGGCTTCAGGCTGAGTAGAGGCTTCAGGCTGAACCACGGAAGGCAGGCTCACCGGTTTGGATACTGGCAGGATGGTATTGGTTGGAAAGAATTTTCGCTTTTTTCTGGTTTTAACTACTGGAGCACTGCAAGTAAACGCAGGTCTGCAAACGAATGGAGCAGCTGGAGACAGAGAAGAACTGGAGGATGGAACAGGAGAGGGAGCGGTTGCTACAGAGGGCTTTTTTACAGGGTTAAAGGCAGGATAGGTGCAGCGAGTGGGAACAGGGTACTGACATGCGGTAGATAGCAGGGCAGGAGGAGCTGTTGGGAATGCAGGAATAGAGCTTTGAGGAAATAGATTAGAAGCAGGACTGGGTCTTTGTAAGCTGACTGAGGCTGGGTGCAACAAATCTGTCCATGTCTGCAGTATGGGTTGAACAAAGCTGAGCTTACACAAAGCCTGTCTGGTCAATGACTGCACTGCGTTTATACAATCTCTTAGTGTCTGTGGTGAACATGTGGAATAACGCTCCAGAAAGTAACCCACATCATCCTCTAATAACCACACCAGGGACTCTACCTGGTCTGCACTAAATGGTGGCAAAAATTCATCCCTGCATTCGGGGGTACCAGATGAAACCAACTCAACACAAACCTCAATCAAAGGCTGCACCTCAGAGAACTCTGTGCCCTGATCTACTAGAACATGAGCGAGCCGTATACATTCTAGCAGTTCATCCCGGGGATACTCCTTCAGAGTTTGATAAGCATACTCCCTGTCATCAAACACTAGCAGATATAAATATTCAACCTCATCAAGATCCATCCTTCCCATCAACAAGCCAAGATGGCTTCCCTGTGCAGCCACTTCTGGTCAGGATTGGCCTTGGTGTAATGTCAGGGCTCCCAGGTATGACCAGAGGTATGTGACTGACGCAGGGAAACGCAGACTTCAGATATGTGATAAACAATACAATTTATTAACACTAACCATACAAACATAAACGCAGTGCAATACTAAACATAATACAGTGCAAACAAACCAAACCAAACCACCCACAGATAACAGTACATACAAGCAAGCATCGTCAGGCAGGCCGGGTCAATATCAATTGGGCAGGTAGGTACAGGGGGAGCAAGCAGAGAATGGTCGGGGTCACAGGCCAGGTTCAGCAGGTAGCAAGCAGCGTAGTACAGAGGGTCAGGCAGAGGGATGGTCAGGGTCACAAGCCAGAGATCAAAACAGGTAACAAGCAGCGTAGTACAGAGGGTCAGGCAGAGGGACAGAAACAGGATGCAGGACAGAAACAGGATGCAGGACAGATACAGGGCCCAGGACAAACACAACACCAAGGCAGAGTCTGTGGGTCTGGCCATCCCTTAAATACCCCAGCATCATCAGTTCCAGGTGTTAGCTGGCTGAAAGGTTGAGTCTCTGATTGCTGGGAGCACCCGCTGGCCAGCCCTGGTACTGCATATCAAAAGGCAGGTGAGTCCCACCTTTGCTGGCCAGTCCATTCCTAACAGCAATAGGGGATCATGGGGCCCGTGTCCTCGCACACACTCAAAACACCCTATAAAAAAGGTACCAGGGGCATCTCATGGGGCTCCCTACTGACCCCGGGCCCTCAGGCATTGCCCGTGTTCCCAAATAGTCAGTCCGCCCCTGGTTTTGGGCACTAATGGAAGGCTAAAGCGTTTTCGCAAGCCCTGGGCTATGAATCGATGAATCGATGTGCTGGGTCCAGGTGGCGATCACCATGCTTTGAAAGCAGTAAAACTTTCGTAAACTCAAGCTGAAAAGCAAAGAAGCCTAGAGAGGCCTCAGAAGCCATATTAGATTTATACTCAGATAAAAAGTTAACAAAACAAAAAAAATAAAACCCCTTCCCAAAAAAAATCGAAACTAACCCCCCTCCAAAAGTTAACACAAAAAAAAAACACACACACAAAGAAACCGGCCAGACTTAATGGACCACTTGGTCTTTTTCTGCGGTAACTTTTTCTAGGTTTCTATGTTAACAAAAGCAGCCGCCATATTCAATCATGATGTGTTTTGGACAGGGGCGGACTGACAACTCATGGGGCCCCCAGGCAATAGGGGATCACGGGGCCCCTGTGTCCTCGCACACACTCAAACCACACCCAAAAAAGTCTGTGAAAGGTACCAGGGGCATCTCATGGGGTTCCCTACTGACCCCGGGCCCTCGGGCATTGCCTGAGTTCCCAAATGGTCAGTCTACCCCTGGTTTTGGGCACTAATGGAAGGCTAAAGAGTTTTTGCAAGCCCTGGGCTATGAATCGATGAATCGATGTTCTGGGTCCAGGCGGCGATCACCATGCTTTGAAAGCAGTAAAACGTTTGTAAACTAAAGCTGAAAAGCAAAGAAGCCTAGCGAGGCCTCAGAAGCCATATTAGATTTATACTCAGATAAAAAGTTAACAAAACGAAAAAAATAAAACCCCTTCCCAAAAAAAAATCGAAACAAACCCCCCTCCAAAAGAAAAACACAAAAACAAACACACACACAAAGAAACCGGCCAGACTTGATGGACCACCCAAAAAAGCCTATGAAAGGTACCAGGGGCATCTCATGGGGCCCCCTACTGACCCTGGGCCCTCAGGCAATGCCTGAGTTCCCAAATGGTCTGTCCACCCCTGGTTTTGGGCACTAATGGAAGGCTAAAGCGTTTTCGCAAGCCCCGGGCTATGAATCGATGAATCGATGTTCTGGGTCCAGGTGGCGATCACAATGCTTTGAAAGCAGTAAAACGTTCGTAAACTAAAGCTGAAAAGCAAAGAAGCCTAGCGAGGCCTCAGAAGCCATATTAGTCAGATCAACAGCTTCCATGCGAAGCAGCCATTCCATGAGAAGCCGCCATATTCAATCATGATGTGTTTTGGGCAGGGGTGGACTGACAACTCATGGGGCCCCCGGGCAACAGGGGATCATGGGGCCCGTGTCCTCGCACACACTAAAACCACACCCAAAAAAGCCCATGAAAGGTACCAGGGGCATCTCATGGGACCCCCTACTGACCACAGGCCCTCGGGCAGTGCCCGTGTTCCCAAATAGTCAGTCCGCCCCTGGTTTTGGGCACTAATGGAAGGCTAAAGCGTTTTCGCAAGCCCTGGGCTATGAATCGATGAATCGATGTTCTGGGTTCAGGCAGCGATCACCATGCTTTGAAAGCAGGAAAACTTTCGTAAACTCAAGCTGAAAAGCAAAGAAGCCTAGCAAGGCCTCAGAAGCCATATTAGTCAGATCAACAGCTTCCATGCGAAGGAGCCATTCCAGGCCTCGGCGTATTTGTGACTATAACACAATGCGGGTCTCTGAGATTTCCATTCCTTTTATAAGGAGATGCAGCAATCCAACAGCTCATCAAATAGAGTTAGTGCACCTATTACAGCAGCCGTGAGTTCTAATACCTCAGGATGTGACACGGCTCTGCAGGGAGGGAGCCGCGATTATGGCGCCTGGTCTACTCTGATAACACCTCCGGGATTCTGTTCAGGCAAAGCAGATGTATAAGTAGCCGCAGAAACGGCGATAAAATACGGCCGGCTCGTTTGCGCGTCTTGGTCTAGGGACCGCTGTTTAGCAAAAGGCAAATATTGGTGTTTTCTCATCTGACACATAACCGGGAAACGAGAGACTCTCCAAATGGCGCTTTATGTTTTATTAAAACCGCGTCTTTACGGCGAGCATAAAAAGCCGACTGCAGTATCCCACGGAGGATATCCTGGGAGAGCTGCAACTTTAAGGCGGAGAGTTTTATGCGTGAAAATATAGAAATGTTATGGAAGGATCCCAACTAAAGCGGGAAGAGATGTTCAGAAATCTACGTGTTTTCGGATTCTGAATCGAGGAGGGGGCTCTGATAATGTGTGACCTTGGCCGGCCCTGATTTCGGCAGAGAGCCTAACACCAAATGCAGCCTTCTTTAAAGCACGGGTCCCCAAGATTTGCAGTATAAGGACCGGATTATATATTTAAAAAAATAATCATGGTCCAAAAAAATCAGTTTTATGAACGAATAATTAAAATGTAAATGAATAAATGAATGAACAATCTCTGAGAAATAACTACATCAGAAGTCCCACCAGGGGCGGACTGACCACTTGGAAACTTGGGCACTGCCCGAGGGCCCGGGGTCAGTAGGGGGCCCCATGAGATGCCCCTGGTACCTTTTTCGAGTTAGGGCAAGGACACAGGGGCCCCATGATCCCCTATTGCCCGGGGGCCCCATGATCCCCTATTGCCCGGGGGCCCCATGATCCCCTGTTGCCCGGGGGCCCCATGATCCCCTATTGCCCGGGGGCCCCATGAGTTGTCAGTCCGCCCCTGAGTCCCACTGTTCACATCAGAAACCCCCTTCCACCGGAGGCCCCCCTTTCACAACAGAGTCCCTATTTTACATCAGAGTCCACCCACTTTCACATTGCAGTCCCCTTTTGCATCAGAAACTGAACATAAAACCAGAGTCCCCCTTTCACATCAAAATCCCCCTCCCTTTTCTGTCCTGGTCCTCCTCTACTTCTGAAACTCCTGCCTTTTAAATCTCTTTCCCATCACAACAGAGTCCCCCCTTTCACAAATAGAGTCCCCTCTGTCACATCAGAGTCCCTTTTTGTATCAGAAACTTCCCACAACATTACTGTGCTCTTGTCACATCAGAAGCCCCCTTCCCTTTCCATTTGAGTCCTCCCTTGTAAACTCTCAGTTTACCATTTTCGCATCAGAAGCCCCCCTTTTATATCAGAGTCGTCCTTTCACATCAGAGTCCCCTATCACACCAGAGTCGTCCTTTCAAATCAATGCCTGTCCTTTCACATCATAGTTCTGTATTGCATCAGAGGCCCCCATAACATCATTTTCCCCTTTTCACATCAGAAGACCCCCCCCCCCTTTTCAGAGTACTTCTTTCACAGCAGAAGACCCACTCCCTTTTCATCAGAGTGCTGCCTTGCTTCTGAAGCCCCCATAACATCAGAGTCTCTTTTTTCACACTAGAAACCCTAATTCATATCAGAGCCCCCCTTTTGACATTAGCGTCCTCCTTTTCAAATCGGAGTCCCCCTTTCACATCAGATGCCCCCCTTCCTTTCCACCAGAGTCCTCCTTAGATTCTCAAGCACCCATAACATCAGAAGCCCCCTTTTTATATCAGAGCTCTCCTTTCACATCTGAAGCCCCCATCATCTCAGAATCCCCCTTTCACATCAGAGTACCCTTTTGCATCAGAAGTCCCCCCCCTAACATTAGAGTCCCCATTTCACATCAGAAGCTCCCTTGCTTCTGATGCCCCTTAACATCAGAGTCCTCTTTTCACATCAGAAGCCCCCTTTTATATCAGAGTTCCCCTTTCACATCAGTGTCCCCTCTTGCATGAGAAGCAACACACAAAGAATAGCCCATTATATGATAAAGTAACAAAACCAGGCTTTGCTGCGATATTCACCTTCATTCCAGAGGTTTCCTTTTGTCTTTTCTGATAGATGTCTTCAGTCTTATGGCCAGCATCATTCAACCCAACTCCTCTGAGCCCATGTTATCCCGGAATCGCCACCCCCCCCAGTGTATGACTGGACAGTGAAAGAAGAAGCAGCACAGTGATGAGCTCATCTCTCTGCCACTCTTCTCTCTCCTATCAGCATGCTTCTTATCAGCACATGAACTGATTGGCTTCTTGTGCTGCTTCTTCCTCTCACACCCCTGCTGTGCTGTACAGGGATTAGAAAAGGCTGGTACCAGTTCAGATTCAGATACTTACACTGCTTATTTAAAAGAAAATACATTTAATGATGTATCAGGGATTACAGAGCTGCATTAATTTGTTTTATTTACTGTATGCGTTATTTTTTATACTGTGCATTGTTTTCCTATTTATAAGTTTAATGGTGTTAATTCACACAAAAATATTATTGCACCAATTAGTTACATTTATCACATAAAGATTTCAGGCATGCAAAAGTTATTTCACAAAATGATTTTATGCTTTATGTAGGATTTTTTGTTTGCCTTTTCTGGATCAACTGTGAGCAGGGGCGGACTGACCATTTGAGCACTCGGGCACTGCCCGAGGGCCCGGGGTCAGTAGGGGGCCCCATGAGATGCCCCTTGTACCTTTCATTGTCTTTTTCATAGGCTTTTTTTTTGGGTGTGGGCGAGGACACGGGGGCCCCATGATCCCCTATTGCCCCGGGGCCTCATGAGTTGTCAGTCCGCCCCTGACTGTGAGTATAGGATTCTGTATATGTATTGTTTATCTCTTCTTTATTTATTTTTCTATTGGTTGAACTACAGTACTGATGTTTGAACGTACCGTATTTTTCGCCGTATAAGATGCACCTAACCATAAGACGCACCTAGGATTTAGAGGCAGAAAACAGGAAAAAAAAATTCTGAACTAATGGACTGCAGACACAGTACAGGGGATGACCAGAGACTGCGGACAGCACAGGGATGACCAGAGACTGCGGAAAGCACAGGGATGACCAGAGACTGCGGACAGTACAAGGATGACCAGAGACTGCGGACAGTACAGGAGATGACCAGAGACTGTGGACAGCACAGGGATGACCAGAGACTGCGGACAGTACAGGGATGACCAGAGACTGCGGACAGTACAGGAGATGACCAGAGACTGCGGACAGTACAGGGATGACCAGAGACTGCGGACAGTACAGGAGATGACCAGAGACTGCGGACAGCACAGGAGATGACCAGAGACTGCGGACAGTACAGGGATGACCAGAGACTGCGGACACAGTACAGGGATGACCAGAGACTGCAGACACAGTACAGGAGATGACCAGAGACTGCGGACACAGTACAGGGATGACCAGAGACTGCAGACACAGTACAGGGGATGACCAGAGACTGCGGACAGCACAGGGATGACCAGAGACTGCGGACAGTACAGGAGATGACCAGAGACTGCGGACAGCACAGGGATGACCAGAGACTGCGGACAGCACAGGGATGACCAGAGACTGCAGACAGCACAGGAGATGACCAGAGACTGCGGACAGCACAGGGATGACCAGAGACTGCGGACACAGTGCAGGAGATGACCAGAGACTGCGGACAGTACATGGATGACCAGAGACTGCGGACAGTACAGGGATGACCAGAGACTGCGGACACAGTACAGGAGATGACCAGAGACTGCGGACAGCACAGGGATGACCAGAGACTGCGGACAGCACAGGGATGACCAGAGACTGCGGACAGCACAGGGATGACCAGAGACTGTGGACAGTACAGATGACTGCTGACCTTTGGGGAGGTGGGGAGCGGGTACCTGAATTTGACAGGTACCCGCTCTTACTTCCGCAGAGTTTTTGTTTGATCTTACCTGTTCCTCGATCCAGCCGCGCGCTGTCTTCCCGGCTTCTGTAATGGCGCTCAGCATGACAGCCGGGTGCCCAGTGCGCATGAGCGAGAAGCACTTGTGCATTGTGATTGGTCCGGCGGCTTCTGGGATCTGTCATGTGTCCCAGGTACCGCCTTACCATTCACAAAAAGCACCGCTTCTTGCGCATGCGCACTTGGCACCCGGCTGTCATGCCCAGTGCTCACACTACAGAAGACAGCACGCCGCTGGATAGAGGAACAGGTAAGGTCCCGCTGCAGAGCTGAGCGGCCGGCCCGGTATTCTGACACGGCCGCAGTGGAAATACCGGACCGGCCGCTCCATATTCGCCCCATAAGACGCACTGACATTTCCCCCCCAGTTTTGGGGAAGAAAAAGTGCGTCTTATACGGCGAAAAATACGGTAAGTATTTCTGGATGAAATTTCAGACAAATTATTTTGCACATTATTGTTATTATTATTATTCAGGATTTATATAGTTCCAACAGTTTGCTCAGCACTTTACAATATAAAGGGAGACAATACAGCAACAATGCAGTTCAATACAAGAGGGATAGGAGGCCCTGATCCTGGGAGCTTACAATCTAAGAACATTGTGCATATTTTCGCACATATGTGCACCCACAAGTAGAATAAATTCTAACCAGTGGCGGACTGACTTTTTGGAAACTCGGGCACTGCCCGAGGGCCCGGGATCAGTAGGGGGCCCCATGAGATGCCCCTGGTACCTTTTTCATAGGCTTTTTTGAGTTTGGGCAAGGACACAGGGGCCCCATGATCCCCTATTGCCCGGGGGGCCCATGAGTTGTCAGTTTGCCCCTGATTCTAACCTCTTAACTTTTTAACTAAGTACATTTTTAATCGTACGCGCCTAAAATGCTGACCAATAACTCAGATTTCTGCATTTTTTTTGTTACTCATCTAAGGTCAGCACATGTTGATCCACCTGTATGTACGGGCACATTGAAAACAATGGGCTGCATTTAGATCAGTAGAAAAAACAAAAACAAAACACACCTCTATGCCTGAAAACACTCAGCATTTCTGCAACACTGTGCAAGAGGCCTAATTATGTAATCATGTAACAAAAATGTTGTTCAGGTTATTCCTCCATAATATATCACTAATTGTGAAATTTAACACCAGTTTATGTAGCGATTTATAAAAATAAAATGACTAATTCATAAGAAATAACAGCTTTTCAGATTAAATAATATTTTTTATTAGAAACAAATAATTACACATTTATGCAATCATAATTTATGCGCACTGAACATTTTGATGAAAAAAATTTAAATAACAAATGAATTTGTTAAAACAGCTCCTGCATCTTAAAGTGGAACTACATGGCTTCTGAGCAACACAAGCCAAAAATGCGATTTAATTCATTTATAATATTCAAAGCAAACTCCTCCATCCATCCATGTTTCTATGCCTTGTTTAGCTGAAAAATCACTTTGAAAATCACTCCTCTAGCATTTTTGGTCATGGCCATCTTGAGTAAGGGCAGATGATTAATGTAGTGTAGCGCTACCCTAGCAAGGGCCGCTTGTATTGTTGCCCTGGATTCCCCTTGCTTCGTTCTGCAGCTAGGCACATACACACACACACACACTTTGGCTCGTTGTCTTCAATGACCAGTCTAGGGAATGTTTGTTTTTGGAGTTTTACTGTAGAACTGGGGATGTGGATAGGGAATTTTAGTAGGATACTCCAAAAAAATAACTATTCACATGGAGGACATCTAGCTGATCTCTTAGTTCGGATTTATTAATGTCTTGGCTGAAAGCAGATAGCAGACTTCTCTTTAACCACCTCCCGTCTGGCCATTGTATATAAACGGCCGGTCGGTGGCAGTGCAGGGTCGGGTGGCCGTTTATAAACGGCCTCCCCACACCCTGCTTGTGCGCGCTCCCTGGTAGCGCGCAGCACCGCGATCCAGTGCCCGTTATGTCCTCCGGACACAGTGGAACACCGATCGTCAGACGGGACCTCTGTACGAGGTCCAGATCACGTGATCACTGATTGGCCAATCAGTGATCACATGCAGAGTAGTAAGCAAGATGTCACTTGTGACATCATTGCTTACTATGTGTGAAATCTGTGAATGATCACAGAGGTCACATGGTACAAGGCTATTCACAACAGCCTTGTACCATGTGACAAGCTGTGACCAATCACAGCTCACTCAGTAGTTCTCAATGGCTGCAAGAATGCAGCTAGAGAGAAGGAGAAATGATTGCTTTTACATCCTTTATGGGTGTAAAAGCAATCAGTGTAAGAAAAAAAAAAAAAAAAACTTCATCACCCCCCATAAGTAGTACAGTGTCACCATGATGACACTGTACTGCTAGGGTGACAGTATGTAAAAAAAAAAAATAAATAAAAATACATAAAAATAATATAAAAAATAAAAAAAGTAAAAAAAAAAAATGTTTAAAAATTATAATTTTTGGTTATAAACTAATTTGGGTTATTTGTTTTTTACTAAAAATATAACGGAATAAATTTTGGCTAAGATTTATGATGAAATACTATTAATTTGCAAAATTTTATAAGAAAAAACACTTTTTTTCAAAATTTTTGGACTTTTTAATTTACATAGCAAAAACAATAAAAATCCCAGTGGTGAATAAATACCACCAAAATAAAGCGTTATCTGTCTCAAAAAAATGCTAAAAAATTCATATGGATACAGTGTTGCATAACCGCGCAATTGTCATTCAAAGTGTGATAGCGCTGAAAGCTGAAAATTGGCCTGGACTGGAAAGGGGTAAAAGTGTCCGGACTGGAAGTGGTTAAAGTGTAGTAACAAGTAGTTTAGGACTGAGCAAAGTCCCTTCAGCAGTAGTAGTAGTTGCAGGGCCGAGCTCTCAGGTACAGGCCTGTTACGGCAGACTTTGGTAGTCCAAAAGAATTAGAACTGATCAAAGGCCTTTGCAGTAGCAACAGTTGGACAAGCTCTTCAGAACACTAGCCAATGTTCCCTTTTCTCAGACCCACACAGACTATCAAGCACCAGAGGGGTAGCAAAGCACACAGAGTCTCCAAGAGCTCTCAGTGTCTATACTCACAAGCCCAAGGACAGAATGGCAACCTCCTTCCAATCTTCCAAGTGACGATCCCTCCAGTGATACCAGACAGCTCTTTGGCAGACAACTCCCCTCAGTCAGCCTACTGTAGAACCAGGGTCACTCTCACTAACTTCTGGCCCTCAGGTCGACCCACCCTAGGCCGCATGGCAGCAGGTGCCAGGTGAGGCAGCCTGCCTCCAGCCTGGTATAGTGAAATCCTCTCCAGAGAAAGACCCAGAGCGCACGTGCTCTCAGAACATAAATACCACTCCCAGCATGCAATGGGGCCACCCTCCCCTGCAATTGGCCAGGGCTGTGTCCTTATTCATGCTGTTCATTTGCCTAGCTAGCCCCTACCAATGTTCTGGAAGGCTCTCATAGCTTCCTGAAGGTGGGCAGAACTCTTACCTAACTGCTGTTTTTAACGCCAACTCTTAGACAGGGCCAAGTTGGTTGTTTCGCAGGCTGGCTGGTAAGTGTTGCTAGGAAATCCTTTGTTTGTTTGTGATGTGCATTGCCCTTCCATGTGCACCTTACTGCTAAGGCTGGTTATAGGTTGGGACGGTTGCCATTTAATGTGTAGTTTACTAACTTACCTGGTAAGCTAAAAACTGTAAACACTGAAAACTATCGTTTATTCATAACCACATTGGGGTGGGGTGGTTATGGATTGTCCATCTGTGGTATGGATTTTATGTACATTCAGTAAAGATTGAAGAGTGTAGCGAATTCCGGACATTTCTTTTCCTTTCAGTCCTACAGACGAGCTGTGAGCACCTTCATTCAATTGGTCAGTGAATGACTCACACTCCTCGCCTGGAGCGGCTTTGTTTGTGTGTGTCCCAATAGGATTTATATAGTTAGGATAAGTGTAGCTGTGTTTCTTTGCTTACCAGAGAGGCCGTTAGGTAAATTCAATGTGGCATTCTGTTTAACAGAGTGCTGTGATTGATTAGTCAGGTCTGCTCATGATGCTCTGGTTCTGTTTGAGTTTGTCTGAGTTCTACCTGCCTTCAGGATGCTTTGAGAGCCTTCCAGAACATCGGTAGGGAGCTAGGCAAATGAACAGCATGAATATGGATACAGCTCTGGCCAATTGCAGGGGAGGGTGGTCCCATTGCATTCTGGGAGTGCTATTTATGTTCTGTGAACACATGGGTTCAGTGTCTTTCCAAGGAGAAGATTGAACCAAGCCAGGCTGGAGGCAGGTTTGGCTCACCTGACACTTTCTGCCATGCGGGCCTCAGGTGAGTTGACCTGAGGGCCTGGAGTTAGAAAGAGTGACCCTGGTTCTACAGTAAGCTGACTGAAGGGAGTTGCCTGCCAAAGATCTGTCTGGTGTCACTGGAGAGAGTCCTTTGGAAGATTGGAAGGAGGCAACCATTCTGTCCTTGGACTTGTGAGTACAGACACTGAAAGATCTTGGGGACTCTGTGTGCTTTGCTACCCCCTCTGGTGCTTGATAATCAGCGTGGGTCTGAGAGAAAAAGGGAACACTGGCTAGCAGGGGCGGACTGACAACTCATGGGGCCCCCAGGCAATAGGGGATCATGGGGCCCCTGTGTCCTTGCCCAAACTCAAAAAAGCCTATGAAAAAGGTACCAGGGGCATCTCATGGGGCCCCCTACTGACCCCAGGCCCTCGGGCAGTGCCCGAGTTTCCAAATGGTCAGTCCGCCCCTGCTGGCTAGTGTTCTGAAGAGCTTGTCCAACTGTTGCCACTGCAAAGGACTTTGCTCAGTTCTATTACTTTTGGACAGCCACAGTCTGCCATTACAGACCTGTACCCGAGGAGCTCAGCCCTGCAACTACTATTACTGCTAAAAAGAATTTGCTCCCTTCTAAACTACTTGTTACTACCATTTAAAGAGAAGTCTGCTATCTGCTTTCAGCCAGGACTTCAATAGTACTCAACTAAGAGATCAGCTAAATGTCTTCAGTGTGAATAGTTCTAATTTTGGGGTTTCCTACCAAATTCTACATCCTTATTCCCAGTTCTACAATAAAACTAAAAAAAACCCCAAACATTCCCTAGACTAGTCATTGGAGACAACGAGCGAAAGAGTGTGTGTACCTGGCTGTGGAAAATACTTTGTACCTGGCTGTAGGGCAAAGAAAGGGGAGACCTGGACAAACATGCAAGCGGCTCCTCTGGGGGTAGCGCTACATGTCATTAAAGAATTTGTAAACCCAACATTTCATATTCCTGATATGTGCCTGCTCTACCATGTACTTAAATGAAAATGTCTCCAGTTCTCTTTGTATTGCTTCCTTTGTGTGAAATCCCTGGAGTTCCTGCCAGTCCCTGTGCTGTCCTTTTTCAAAACTGACCACACTAAGCATGAGAGCACAGTGTGGTCAGTTCTCTAGACTGCTCTCCTCCAATGATCAGACTCGTCCTAACACGCCCCTCGCTGCACAGCTATTTACTGGGAAGATTGGTGTGCTGCTGTTTCTCCTCTCTCAGCTCTCTGAGCTTCTTATGCCGAAAACAGAGGATTTGTGATCACTTATAAAGAAGCGGAAAAAAGTATTTATAATTTTTTTTATAGCTATACACAAATGTTTTCACTTTAATTTCTACTCTAAACTGAATAGGTTGTATTACAAGGTGAGGGTTCACATATACTTTAAATGTATTTAGATGCAACTTGTCTTAGTATCTGAAATTTGACTTGGAATTTACCTCTTGTAATCCACTATACAGCAGGGGTAAGACTAGTAAAGGGAAGGGCGGCACCACGGGTCAATCAGGAGTGCTGTGTGCATATGAGTTGACAAGGAACGTGCTGATAAAAGGATAGTAAGCAGAGGGTAGACTTTTTCAGTCTGCTGCCATTCCATGACTGTCCAGTTAGCAGGTTAGGAGTAGAGAGATGAATCGCCGCTCCATTCTTAAAGCAGAATTAAGCCCATTGATTTCACTGTTTCCCAAAACTGTTTTCAAGGCATCCCCTGAATGATAACGGTCACAGTTGCTTGTGCTCCCAGATGAACTGTCAAGCCATCAAATGGCTGGTGTCTTAACTGACCACATGTGCAGCACCATGCCAACTGAAGGCCAAAGAGTTTTACGCCAATGGAAAGAATATTGCCCTGTCATTTATATCAGTGGGAGGAATTAAGTCCCACTGTTGGTGAAGTTGAAGAAATAGTGCCCTACTGTGTTAATGGAAGTAAGAGTGCCCTGTCATTGGTGTCAGTAGTGCCCCATCGTTGGTGTCAATGGCAGGAACTATGACCCGCTGCTGGTGATGGTGTTGCTGTTGGTGGGAGGAATAGTGTTGCATTGTTGGTGTCAGAGGGAGGAGTAGTGCCCATTGTTGATGTGGATGACAGGAATTTTGCCCCAACAGAGAACCATAATTCTTATTAGTGGAAGGAATAATGTTCTATCTTGTAAATCAGTGGGAGAAAGAGTGCTTCATTGTTAGTGAAGTGGAGAGAATATTGCCCCATCATTGGTGTCGGTGGGAGGAATAGTGCCCCATCATTGGTGTCGGTGGGAGGAATAGTGCCCCATCATTGGTGTCGGTGGGAGGAATAGTGCCCCATCATTGGTGTCAGTGGGAGGAATAGTGCCCCATCATTGGTGTCGGTGGGAGGAATAGTGCCCCATCATTTGTATCAGTTGGAGGAATTATGCCTCATTGTTGGTGAAGTAGAAAGAATGATAAAAAAAATTAACAAGAAAGCTTCCTAGTGCCAAATCCTACAGAAAACAGAAGAAAAAAAGTCAAACAATAAGTATGGCAAAAATATAGGATTCTTTGGGCACAGTAAGAGACCACACAATAAAATACATACAGCCATTTATTGACATAAAAGAGTCTTATATTCTCTATAGGACTCATAATACAAACATAACCCCAAAAAGGAAGGAATAATGCCCTGTCATTGATGTCAGTAAGGAGTAGTGCCCCATCATTGGTGTCAGTGGCAGGAACTATGACCCACTGCTGGTGATGGTGTTGCTGTTGGTGGGAGGAATAGTGTTGCATTGTTGGTGTCAGAGGGAGGAGTAGTGCCCATTGTTGGTGTGGATGACAGGAATTTGCCCCAACAGAGAACCATAATTCTTATTAGTCGAAGGAATAATGTTCTATCTTTTAAATCAGTGGGAGAAATAGTGCTTCATTGTTAGTGGAGAGAATAGTACCCCATCATTGGTGTCGGTGGGAGAAATAGTGCCCCATCATTGGTATCAGTTGGAGGAATTATGCCTCATTGGTGAAGTGGAAAGAATGATATAAAAAATTAACAAGAAAGCTTCCTAGTGCCAAATCCTACTGAAAACAAAAGAAAAAAAGTCAGACAATAAGTATGGCAAAAATATAGGATTCTTTGGGCGCAGTAAGAGACCACACAATAAAATACATACAGAGTCTTATATTCTCTATAGGACTCATAATACAAAAATAACCCCAAAAAGGGGCCAAGAAAAGAAGAACATAATTATAAACACAGTGCCTCCCTCGCATATATATTGCACATAAATACAATAACTGCAATATACATTATCATAGAACGGTCAGCGCGTTTCACCTGTGCATTTGGCTTCTTCAGGACCGTAACTTGATTGTAAGGGAGATTAGTGCTACTGCATGTAAGAATATACAAAGTAAGTATATAAACAAGCCCATAGAAATATATATATAAAGCAAAAAATATATATATTAGCTTGGCTTACGTGGAGATATGGCGGATCAGCGACAAGGAAGGCATAGGGGTCCAGAGCGTGAGGTGGACCAAACAAGACTCAAAGGCCAATTATAGTGTAAAAAGATCTACACCAGCAGGTAACATAGACATTCTGATAATACATGAATAAAACATATATAATTTAAATTGGCCAGTACTCACAATCCTACAGTCTTACAAGCTGTCCACTTCCAGCAGGGACATAGGGACAAAAATGGAAAAAATCATAAGTGGGGGATTGTTAAGACATTGGTAGGCTTGCAAAATAACCATATATTAATGGGATCAAGTGATTAAAGATGATGTACTTACCGTATTAGAAGGGAACCAAAAACCCACCTGTATAGCAGTAAAAAGCCAGCATGCAGGTACTTAAACAAGCCAGGGTCACAAATATAACCATACACTATAGGAACCCAATAAAGTGGCAAGATGAGACCGGCCAATGGTATAATAATAGTCAAAAAAGGTATATTGCCTGTAATACCAAAAATAAAGAATGTGTAACACTAAGTAACTAACCCCAAAAGGAAGAACAAAAACAAAGCCAGTATATGATAGAGTACTTCACCTTAGAATGGAATCTGTTCAAAAAAACATAGCAAGTTTCCATCGAGTCCCTACGCATCCCCTATAAGAAGGACAATGACTATCAAAGGCCAGTGTATACACATAACTAGCAAGCCCCATATCAATGGAACTCACATACAGGAATCCGCAATAGTACCTGCCAGGAGCGCAAAAAACCACCACGCAGCACTGGATAACCCCACTGCACCAAACACTGGAGGCTGCGTGTGAGCCACGGCCCAGAACCAAGATGGCAGAGCGTACACCCGCCCTAAATGGGCCCGCGCACATGACATCAGCCGTACACCGCACCAAAGAAATGACAATCATGCGCCAAAAGACAGGAGCTCAGGCACACCGACAAAAAGTGCCAGTGGACCCCTGGAGAATTTGAAGGACACAACCACCATCTCCAATGTCACAATCCCAACAGGGACAGCGGGCGGGCATATATGTCCGCTCCCAGACAACAAACATGATTGTTGTGTCAGTGGAAGGAATATTGTCCCTTCAATGGTGTCAGTAGGAGGAATAGTGCCCCATTGTTAGTGTCAGGAATTAGGCCCCAATGTTGGTGTTGGTGAGACTTACATCACTGAGAGGAATTATGCCCCAATGTTATTGAGATGGAAGGAACAGTGCCCCATTGAGATGGAAGGAATAGTGCCCCATTGAGATGGAAGGAATAGTGCCCCATTGTTGGTGTCAGTGATAGGAATAGTGCCTTATATAAGTGTCCCAGTGCCGCTGGGGCTGGAATGCAATCATTACTGTATAATAATAATAGTAACAATAATACCAATAATGTTTATGGAGGTAAAACAGCTCCTTTATATGTATTCTAGCAGGATATTTAGCTGTTTATTTGCTTTCAGCTTTAACTGTCACTACCCTCTGCAGTACCTCTGCAGTAAAGAAATAACCTATCAAAATGCCTTTTTTTGAACAGCAGGTAGTGAGGGAACCCAGGGGCGGACTGATAACTCATGGGGCCCCCAGGCAATAGGGGATCATGGGGCCCCTGTGTCCTCACCCACACTCAAACCAAACCCAAAAAAGCCTATGAAAGGTACTAAGGGCATCTCATGGGGCCCCCTACTGACCCTGGGCCCTCGGGCAGTGCCCGAGTGCATGAATGGTCAGTCCGCCCCTGAGGGAACCTATTATTGGATCCTCAGGGGTGGAGCTTCTAGTAGTCCAAGAACTATATTTAATCTTTCCTGGCAACTTGAAGAATAATTTAAAACTCTTTACCAAAGATCTAACAAAACTGTGAAGCAGAGGACTTTTCATGATCCTCTAATAACGGTCTTTTCTTTCTTGGACTGCTTTTGGGGAACATAGGGACAAGTAATGTATCTGTTGGGGCTCCTTAAAAAAATGAACAGATAATGGTATACACGAGTATTATCATACCACCCATTCATCCAAGACATTAACATCGGATAAATTGATTATGCTGTAAATCTACTTTGCATGCATGAATAATATTTTCCTCCCTTCGAGATGCATGTAAATGCGTACTTGTCCCTGCCACAATGCGACGGAGATGACTGACCTTAGCCAATCACCAGCTGAACAGTCCGCCTCTTGTTTTGCAGATCTGCCAAAAAAGTGGGTGTCATATCCTGACCTTAACTTGGGAAGAAAAAATTATCTCTCACCTCTCCTTGGTCTTTTTGAAAAGTTTGAAAAGAGCAGTCATTAATCTGCTGCAATGACTTTCTGTGACTCAGCAGAATGTCAAACTGTCAGTCTGGATAGGTAACTTGTCTTGTTGGCTTTCCAGCTTGTAAAGGATTCGGAGATTTGTGACACAGAAAGATCCGACTTTAAATTGCACTGTATGTCTAAAGGTAAAATTTCATTACCTGAGGATGTTTTAGTGAGCGTGAAGTGTGCACACATCTATTTCCAGAATAAAGCCGTGAGGGTGAAACTTATTTTACAAAATAAACAAAAAAAGGGAATTAGCTGTACCGTGATTCTGCTTACTCCAGTGGCAAGACAATTTGGAATAGTGCTGCTAAAAGACTTACTTGCTTTAAGTATGCTTTATAAGAGCAAATGTTAACTCCTCAAAGAACCTGCATTAATACAGAAAATTTAAATAAATCAACGAACCTAAAGCGCCATAATAAAACAGCAAAAATAAAAGTAGTTTAAAAAATTTAAAAAAGTAAAAGAAAAGAGAAAAAGAAAAAGAATTTAAGAGCTTCAGGATAATAAGCAAAAATACACAGGTAACAGCTCAAAATAGTACGCAAATACGAGGCCTTTCGGCGGCTGGACCTTGACCTATTTGCGTGCCAAGGCCCCATGTACATGGGACACTTCTGAATGATGGAAACTGACTGCTGGAAAACGTAGGTTAAAAAACATCTGTTTAGCCACGTTTGCATAACGCATTTATGTGCATTTGCGTTTAGAAGCGTTTTTTAAAGATAAGCATAGGAGAACCTCCCAAATGCCCAGAATGCACTGAAAAATGGTACATTATTAACTATTTCAGACTGTTTCAGGGAAATACAGAGAGTAGAAGCAGAGACAGCAGTATGTGTTGAGATTAGCTTAGGTGTGAGTTGCTCATTAACATTTCTTTTGTTTCCAAGGGTGGGAAAGGTGGCTGGTGGAGGGAGTCAGTAAGGTCACCTGGCACGGGGTCCTCATGAGGAATTTGAGGTGTGAATGGTCATTAACATATCTTTTGTTTCCAAGGGTGGGAGAGGTCTGAGGTGTGAATTGGTCATTACAATGTGTGACAAGCTTGGTAGGAACATCCTGTGTTCAGTGTTTTGTCCATCTGAGAACCTTGAAAACACTTTGCATGCATTTTTCATGATGAAAAGAGGCTCTGGACAGCATCGGGAACTGGAAGAGTTAAAAAAAATTTTGAACGCTTATAAACGCGATTTTTGGCATTTAGCCGAGTTTACAAGCATTTTGCATGTGAAACGCTGATAAAATCGATGTTGAACGCAAGTTTTCTGCGTTCCAAAAAAACTACTGTAAACTCAAATGCCTGTAAACGAAGATGTGTACATGGACACATAGGAAAACATTAGGAAGAGTTCAGGGGCTGCTGAAAAAAACGCTGATCAGCTCCTAAACATGAGTTTATCAGCTGCAGTGTACATGAGCCCCAAGAGTGAACAAACGTGCTGAGAGCGCACACCCTGCGCATTCCTGACACATTTCCTGGCACCTCGTGGACAGGCCCCAATCACTACTTGTGATTGGGACCTTTTTCGATCATGTGACTGCTGTGATAGCAAATCACAGCGGTCACCTGACCCTAAACCCCTCCCCCCCGTATCACAAACCCCTTAAAGGGCCAAGAGGCGCTGGCACCAGGGGATTAATAATAACAAGAAAAGCGAAAAGCAGTCAAATAGATCTCCTGCACTGAGCAACAATACACCCCATCCAGCAACAATAGACTCCCCGCAACAAAATACTCCCTCAGCAACAACAGATCCACCCCAGGAACAATAGACTCCCACCAGCAACAGTAGTTCTCCCAGCAGCCAGGAATAATAGGCCCCTCCCTCGAGAGTCCATGCTTCCTAGCAACAATTAACCCCCCAGTGATATAAGACCCCCTCCAGCAACAATAGACTAGATCCACCACCAGCAATAATAGACCTACCCAGAAACAATCGACTTCCCATTATAATAGCCCCTCTTCTCCTCCCAGTGACAATAGATACCCCAATAGTCAGCATCAATAGACCCATACTGCACCCCAGCACCCCTTGCCATTACATACATTTAGTGCTGGATGTGCGTTTCCTCACGTTCCCCCTGAAAAAAAAGCCCTGGGTACAAGTATGGTCTCCAGATGTATCTTATATTGTACTCATACATGTAACAATACATTGGTTTATTATAATGAATATTTGATTGTATTCTTTAGAAATCCATTGTCGTAAAAGAGAGTTTCAGTCAATAAATGTTCTCAAGCATAGTAGTTAATCACATTCAACTGGATTTGTTTTATAGTGCTGAACATTACAGAACACATCCCATTGAATGTAAATAACTACTAGTAGCATTACCATGACCTGGATAAATGAAAATCTTCACAGTCAATAAATGGCCATTAAAATGAATGATTGGCCTTGATGAAAAACCAGTGGAAGTCAATAAAATTGATGGAGATAAAGACCTGTAAAAGACAAGATCCTCTGAGATGGAGAACTCAGAAGCACCTGGTCTTCTCCAGAGCCATCAATGGTGTGGATGGAACAGCTCTACTTGATACTTAAGGATACAACCCTGGGGTCATCTCACCGATAAAGATGTTACTCACAATAGAAGCCATAGAGGAAATGAGCCAGGCTGGATGTAAGTCCTGAAAAGCAGGCAGACAGAATCTGAGACACAACCCAACACAGAGACAAACAGAGAAGGATAATTGTTTGAAGGACTAAATATGTGACTGACTAAACCATGGGTCTCCAAACCCATCATTGGTATCAGAGGGGGGAATAGTGCCTCATTATTGGTGTCAGTCGGAGGAATAGTACTCCTTTTTTGGTGTTAGTGGGAGGAATAGTACCCCATCATTGGTGTCAGTTGGAGAAATAGTGCCTCATCATTGGTGTCAGAGGGGGGAATAGTGCCTCATTATTGGTGTCAGTGTGAGGAATAGTTTACCATCATTGGTAGTGGGAGGAATGGTACCCCATCACTGGTTTCAGCAGAAGGAACAGTGCCAAATTGTTGGTGTCAGTGGGGGGAAGAGTACCCCACTGTTGGTGTCAGTGGGAGGAATAGTGCCCCATCATTGGTGTCAGTGGGAGCAATAGTACCCCATCGTTGGTGTCAGTAGGAGGAATAGTGCCTCATTGTTGGTGTCAGTAGGAGAAATAGTGCCTCATTGTTGATGTCAATGGGTGTGGCTAAATTATGCTACATGTTAGGAATCGCATGTGGACAGAGCAGGTGATCAGTGCAGTGGGTGGGGGAAATTACTGGAACCAAACTTCTGTGTTGCTGTCCCTGCAGCAGCTGAAAGCCGGTGGGAGGGAGAAGGAGATGCCATCTTTCAGCTGCTGCCGGGACAGCCACACAGACATTTGGTTCCAGTAATTTCCCCCACCCACTGCACTGATCACCTGCTCTGTCCACATGCGATTCCTAACATGTAGCATAATTTAGCCACACCCACTGACACCAACAATGAGGCACTATTCCTCTCACTGACACCAAAAAAGGAGCACTATTCCTCCGACTGATCACCCACTCTGTCCACATGGGATTCCCCCATGGGGGGGGGGGGGATTGTAGCTTCCAAGGCCAGTGCCCAGGGAGGCCCGTGCATTAGGAAGGCCCGGGGGACAACACGGCTATGTGTACACATGCGGCAATGTTTTCCACCCCTCTGAAAAATTATCTACATTAGATCACTTTTCAGGGACGTTTAACAGGCAATATGTTGCCTCCTCATCACCTGTTTTAGCCCTGGAAATTTTGTACCACCACGTGCATCACTTGAATGGATCTGTTTTAACCACCACCCCCTTCCCAAACGCAAGTATAAATGATGAGCCCTAAGTCCCTTAATGGCCAAATCAACAGCTAAAACTGGAAAAAAGCCTACAGATATAAAACAACTCCCCAAATGCAATCAACTGAGGTAAGGACTTTTTTTTTTTTGAGGGTGGGGGTGGTTTACATACACTTTAAATGCACCAACTTATAGCAATCAATCAGAATTCACTCTACTGAAGTCTAATCGGCGCAAGATGGATTCTGATTGGCTTATTTATGTTACTTGAGAATTAGCACTTAGGGACAGGATCTCCTTATTGAATGAGCCAAACAATCCTTGGCTAATGAACAGAATTTTGTTTGAATCTGCGCTTATTAACAAACAGTTAAATAATTTTATTTGTTTAGCTACAATGGAGAAAATTCGCAGGCCAGCTTATTATTGAACGTTTCAGGCAGCAACACTCTCTCGTGAATGGAGCCGCAGGCATTATTTGCCCATTTCCAATGAAATGAAGAGAAATCGAGGACACATATTGACAAAAATGTAGGTAAGAAAAATGTTGGATATCGGGAGCTGCGCTTGAAGCCACTATTGTGTATGAAATCACTAAGCTGGTAAAGGAGACTATTAACAGACCACTGGGTGGTTAGAGAATGTTAAATTGGAAGAAAGGTTGGGGGTATTTTTGTTCAAAGGAACCCTCATGTCAAACTGAACAAAGCATATCCAGAGTAAGTAGAATATATATATATATATATATATATATATATATATAAAAGACTTTTGCCTGAAACTGTTTTTCTGTGAATCATGTATATTCATATACCTAACAAATCACTCTACAAAGTAGACCGGAGTATTCCTGATCTCCCCAGTAAGGACAAGCAAGCTTCTGAAAGTCTGCCCTGTCCATGGTTCACATGGTCTGTCCTCCATTAGTTCTGGATTTTTTTATATCTGTTTTGGATCTGACAAAGACCAATTTCCCTAACTTCCTTTCTGAGGACTGCATCTCACCATGGATTTAAAAAATGTCTGCAGGGAGACGCTCCCCCAAAACACCCCATAGTAGCCTGGTGTGCCCCTTGATCATGATCGGTTCTGATCATCTAGGGCAGTGGTCTCCAAATTGGGGTCCGCAGGCCGGATGTGGCCTTTGCTTGCCTTTATCCAGCCCTTGGGACACTATTCAAATACAAATGATATGAGGCAATATTCTTCCCATTGACACCAACAATGGGGCACTATTCTTACCATTGACACCAACAATCAGACACCATTCCTTCCACTGACACCAACAATGGAGTGCTATTTCTGACACCAATGATGGGGTGCTAATCTTAACATTGACACCAACAATGAGACACCATTCCTTCCTCTGACACCAACAATGGGGTACTATTCTTCCCATTGGCACCAACAATGGGGCACTATTCTTCCCATTGACACCAACAATCAGACAAACTTCCTTCCACTGACACCAACAGTGGGGTACTATTCCTCCCACTGACACCAACAATGGGGCATTTTTCCTTCCACTAACACCAATGATGGGGCACTCTTCATTCCACTGACACAAACAATGGGCATCATTTCTCCAACTGATTTCACATGATTGGGCACTATTCCTTCCAATAACATCAATGATGGAGCACTATTCCTCCTAGTGACACCAATGTCTGGTTACTATTCCACCCATTGATGCCAACAATGGGGCACTATTTCTCCAACTGACAACAATGAGACACCATTCCTTCCACTGGCATCAACAGTGGGACACTATTCATCCCACTGACACCAGTAATGGGGCATTTTTCCCTTCCACTCACACCAGTAATGGGGCATTTTCCCTTCCATTCACACCAGTTATGGGGCACTGTTCCTCCCACTGACACCAACTATGGGGCATTTTTCCTTCCACTGAAACCAATGATGAGGCACTAATCTTCCCAATGATACTAACAATGAGGCACCATCCCTTCTTCTCACACAAACAATGGGGCACCAACAATCAGACACCATTTCTTGCACTGACACTAACAGTGAGGTACACTCCTTCCACTGACACCAACAATGGGACATTTTTACTTCCACTAACACCAATGATGGGGCACTCTTCATTCCACTGACACCAACAATGGGCATAATTCCTCCAACTGATACACATGATTGGGCACTATTCCTTCTAATGACACCAACGATGAGGTGCAATTCCTCCCACTGACATCAACAATGAGACACCATTCCTTCCACTGGCATCAACAGCGGGACACTATTCATCCCACTGACACTACTCTTCCTAGGCTGCTGTGGAATGCACGCCGTCCGCATGGAATGCATATCCTGGAAGTGATGTAAAGGGTGGGCGGTGACACATTTCGGAGCATGCGCAATAGCTCCTTCATCAAGGGTTTCAGTTGTGTGATGACGTCACAAATGGTGACTCCATCCTACGCGTTTGGTCACAACTGACATCATCTGGGGTATGGAAGCCACGTTTGGTCATCCCAAAATAAATATAGACAACAAAAGGAAATCGGAAATGAGGAAGGAGCCCTGACGAAACCAAGCCTCGGTTTAAAATAATCACAATTCCATGCCTCAGTTTAAGCACTGAATAGTGCCTAGAAAAACAACATAGAGGAAGCTCAAGTCCAAGACTAATATTGATAATGGACCAGGAGCCAAGCCTCCCAGCCCCCACAAAAAAACAAAAATAAATAACGAAAAGTATACATTAGAAATTAAGTGTAAAAAGAGACATAAACAAAATGTTTAAAAGGGAAATATTGAATAGTATTCTAGAACAGAAGTGTAAATGTAAAGGTTTCCAAAATACAAATATGAATTTGATAAAATTGCCATAAAGTAGGCTCCACAGAACCATAGGGTATTAATAACAAACATTCATAGACATTATATTCTAGCATAGACTTGACACAAATGTGACAAGAAAAACAAGTGTAAAAATAATGATAAAAAAGGCGAGATTTAGGAATGTTATGAGATTTAAAACCCTTTTTGATGTTATTGAAAAGCTCTTTAACTGTCACACTAAAGGATCTTGTGGTCCTGTCTACATATTGCAAGCCACAAGGGCATTGCAAAAGGTAGACCACATTACAAAAAGCACAGGTTATAAATGATTTGATGGAATAAGATTGAGATGTAGCTGTGGATGTAAACCTATCAGCTTTATGGTGACCCAAACAGTTATACTTGCACACAGAACATTTTCTGCAAGGATAAAAACCTGTCAGGTTATGAAAAAGGAAGGTTTAGAGGGGGGATTGAGAACATTGGGGGCAACTCTGTAATGTAAGGAAGGGGCTCCCCTAAAAATCACCACAGGTTTAGCCAGCAATAAAGGGCCCAAAGTTTGATCATTTTTGAGTATGAGTCATTGTCTATTTAAAATCATTGTCTATTTAATTTGTGTGTTGAATGGAAAAAGATGTAAAAAAAAAAAAAGACCATTTATATCTATTTGGACTGTTTTGTGTATGCTTATTGTCAGGGATCGAGGTGTGACCAGAAATGTGTGGACTGACACAAGGAAGTAGCAGGCTTAAGGAACACAGGCACAGTCAGGGCTGGAGAGGTGGAATGGTCAGGCGGGCCGTAAGGCACCGTCAGGCACCGCCCGGCGGGATCTCTAGTGACCCACAGACCAGGATTCCCCAGGGCACGGAGTCTAAGCCCCAGTCTGCCTTTTCACCAGAGCCCCTGATGGTTGGGATGGACTTGGCGCAGGACTGAGACCAGGTCGCGGCCCCTGAGTGCACCCAACTGTGGTAGAGGGGTCCGCCGAGGGTATGTACCGGGGGAAAGCCTGATGTGCAGGGGCTGGCAGGTTTGGACAGTAGTGACTGGATCCGTGCGGGATGGATGGATCGTCTGGGTAGCGCCAGGCGTAGTCATGCAGGCCAGGTCAGCAACGTGCGGGCAGTGAGGTATCGGAGGAGCAGGCAGAGAATAGTCAGGGTCTCAAACCGGGTTCAGTAACTCACAGGCAGCGCGGTAGAGAGGATCAGGCAGAAGGATGGTCAGGTAAGCCAGGGGTTCAACAGGAGACGGTCAGCAGAGGTCAGGATCAAAGCAGGGTCAGCAACTAGGCAGGAACACAGGATACCAGGTACAGGGGCTCATGGGAAACATACACCAAGGCACTGACTGCAGGTCTGGCCATTCCTTAAATACACCTCCTGCAATCAGCCCCAGGTGTTGGCTGATTGCAGGAGTGAGCTTCTGGCTGCTGAGAGCACCCGCTGGTCAGTCCTGGTACTGCAGCCCACATGGCAGGTGAGTCCCACCACCATTGCTGAGTCCATTCCTGACACTTATCTACAAGTAGTGTATATCTATCTATCTATCTATCTATCTATCTATCTATCTATCTATCTATCTATCTATCATGGGCTTTTTTCTTCTCAGAGAATAGATGCAGAAACTCCCACCTCCCCATCCCGTGGATGCCGCATCATAGGGTGGGTGTGGACAAATTGCACCAGTGGGAGGTCTTAAAGAAGCATTATTAAATCAGGGGTGCATTACACATAGAATGCAGGGTTTAGCTGTGTGCTACGTACAGAGTGCAGAGTTCAGGAGTGTGTTATGCACATAATGTAGGGTTCAGGAGTGTGTTATGCACAGAATGCAGGGTTCAGGAGTGCGATATGCAGAGTGTACCTCTGAACCCCTATCCAAAGCTCACCTCTGCAGTCTTTTTCCACAGCTTTTCTCTGCAATAACCCCCCCCCCCCCCAAACTGCTAAGCTCTGTAGCTATCTTCTTCAGCGCTGATCTTACCTCTGGACTAGCACAGCTCTCACCTTTGCATGCACAATCCTCTCCCACCCCTCCACAGTCCTCATCTGCTCACTTCTCAGCAGTCATCCTGTCCTATTTTGCAACTCTGCCTCTTCCCCAGTGGCCAGCACCTGCAGCTGGGGCAAGATCAACCATCAGGGGGTATGGGTATTTGGATACAAGGATACCCTCCCTGCAGCCTGAATACACACTGTGTACTGGCAGCTGTCCCTCCCATGTCCCTGCTCTGGGTGCCGGGCAGGGAGAGTTCTGTTAGAGCTGCTGGGAGATGAGTGCTGTCTCTCAGTGAGAACATTTTGCACTTGTGCAGTAGATGCATGGGGGACCCAAAAAAAATCACTCTTGTACAGAGCCATTGCTGGCTATGTCCACCACAGGCTTGCACACTCAGGCTTGTGCAGAACATATAGTCATCTCAGCTAAAGTAAGTAACCTCACCTGCAAAACAGATGAGGACCAAGAAAATGTTCAAGGCCCATGACGGTTTTAAACCAGCTTTGATTCCATCATATAAGCATCACCAGACAATAAAATCTTGACAGACCTTCTATCCCTTCCCCACACTTTTTTGTTTGCTGTGTGATTCCTGTCTCTAAGAAACAACAGGGAGTGAAGGGAAATTTCTATGATGGGAACACCTTAGCAGACCTTCTGTACCTTTTCCACTTCTAATAAAAAAAGTTCTACATCTGTAAATTCATGGAAATGGGACTGAAAAAAAATTCAGATGATACATTCTACTGCAATGTTGCTGTGGAAATCTCCCTTCCCCAGCTGGTCCGAAATGCTATTCTTCAAATCGTTCACTCAAGCACGACAAATGGCTTCAATATATTGATGCACCTGAAAATTGGTATCCTTCATTTCAGCCTCATAAGGCACATCTGATTCATCCCCCTGACTGTTTTCAATACAAGTTCAATTCATTTCTGGCAATTGCTGTCGATAAATGCGTCCTTCCTTCGAGTACCACAGGGTTGTTTATCCTGGATTTATGTTAAGAGTGAAATGCTACATAGATACATGGTGTACTACAATGTGAAAGTGTCTCTGGGAGGCTTAAGATGCATATGGATTTCATTTGTCTGGCAGTAGACATAGATATCAAGTTGATGAACCCCCAAGCATTCTTGTATTGTGATAGAACTTGAGAACGTGTTTCATGAGCAGATGGTGCTCATCAATTACAGAGGTTTTCCAAGAAAGAGTTAAAGTGCAGCTATAGAAAATCTGACGGCTGTATTTTATTATTTATCCCCATCGAAATTGTATTGCACTGTACCAAAACAGAAAGGTACGCTCACAGTGGTGGACAAGGTCATCAAAGGGACCTGCAGTGAAGGCCATGTCTAAGTCTTGTATTTATCCACTTGAGCTCCAGAAGGTTTTTTTACCCCCATCGTGACCAGGCCATTTTTTGCTATTTGTCACTGCGCTACTTTAACTGGTAATTGCGCGGCCATGCCCAAATTAAATTTATATAATTTCTTTTTCACACAAATAGAGCTGTCTTTTGGTGGTATTTTTTTGAGTTTGGGCAAGGACACAGGAGCCCCACGATCTCCTATTGCCCAGGGGCCCCATGAGTTGTCAGTCCGCCCCTGATGGCGCTATATAAGTACCTGTAATAAATAAATACAGACAGGAAATGGCTAGAAGAGGCTGGAGGGGATGAGATGCAAAAAAAAAATTGGAGACAGAATTTTATGGAAAAAATGGTAATTGTTTGTAATACACAGAACTTAAACAAAGTAAATATCATCCAGTTAAGGTGTAGGTAGACATAGCACGTTGGCCCAAGTTGGGCTTGACCATATGGTTTGGGCAAAGTTCTCAGCAATCTTTAGTATAGTCTAGTCAGCACATTTAACCTTTCGGCTACTAATCAGAATACAAAGCGCTGCTATACAGTACGTTCCGGTACAGCCACACCTACAGGCTAAAGAATGAAATGTTAATTTCTCATGGAGTCCAGACACATCAGAGGAATTACCAAATGACGGCTCCATTCTGACCTTTGCAATTGTGCACTCTGGGACTGATTCATTGCATGCAATAATCAATCATGCTCTCCCTCCTTAGGCGAGCTCCATGTCTCTAGATAGACTCATTTCTGCATGTGCTTGCAGTGGTGTAATACATCTGCTCTTCAAGCAGAGGAGCTACTATTAGCCTCAGGTATTGATAGAGCATGTGTACAGTGCTACATTTTAATGAACCGGGTCTGTGTAGGTTTTAAAAAAATCAATTTAAAGGGAAACTTTAGTCTTTTTATGTTTTAGTTTTTTTCTAGATGCATATTTAATATGATCAGTTTGATTTAAATACACTTGACAATTAGTGACAAAGTGACCTTGTAGGCTGTAGAGGGGGCCAGGTGGTAGGCCTACTGGAGGGAAGGAACGGCAGTCAACACACAACCACCACCTCCTGCGCTCGAGGCCTCAGATCAGAGGAGGGCCGATCGAGTAAAATGATATTGTTCATCCAACACTGATCAATGCGCAAAGTTGGTGCGCTCCTTTTTTTTGTTCTCTGCTACAGGGAAGGAACGGCACACATAGTGGTTGAAATGGCAAGAAATGTATTGTCCAAAAAGTTTTGACATGCAGTGGCTCAAAACTGGCTACCACACTCACAGTCCTTATGGAGAGCGATGATTGGAGGTGGACAGCACCTGGCACAGAGAGTGGTTGGGAGATAGTAGGCAGCCAAGCACTAGTGAAGGAAGGTTCCTCACAACAGCTCTGATGACAGTCCCTGTGCTGTCCCTACTCCTCTGAAACCTCTCTCTTACCCTAGGCATACTCTCCCTATCCAGTGGGTTCCTGTCCCTGACCTGATCACACACAAAATGAGCACCCACTGCGGTGAGACCGTGATTTTTACAGGCACTGCCCTCAGTAAAGATGGCTGCAGGGGTCGCCTGGGTGGCCAATCTGACTGCAGCACACTCGATGACATGTATGGAGGCCTAAGAGGAATGTGCATTGCTGCTGTCCTCCACTATCACTGCAGAGTAGTTGTGATAGGTCCACCTGTGTAGGGAGTCAACCTGCACCTTCCTACAATGGAAAACCCAAAAGAAAGGTCCCTGCAACTTAGAAGTTATTATACTCACTTCTCCGGCAACCTGTGTCTCCAACTCCCTCCACCCCCATTCCAGTTTTGCAGCTTCCTTCAGTCTTTTCAGAACTCCACCATGGGTGAGATAAGGTTCGGGCTGACCTGAGTTTGGCCCAGCTCATGGGATACTGTCACATGATCTCAGGCCAATCGACTGCAGCCGTGGAATTCCCCGCACTACGGCAGGGGATGCTGGTGACATACCTGACCTAATATGGTCACATGGCCATATTTGGTCAATGTCATCTCTCCATTCAACATTTCAAGGAGTATCGGATGCCAGTGTCTCCTGCCACACGCTGTAGTTCCACCTTTCAATTCAGGTGACAGAGGGGATAATTTTTTGCTATTGGTGTGAAACAGTTTATCGTAACTGCAACAGTAAAAATGTGGTTCAACCTCCTGTTTTTATTGCCCCCCAACCACAAATCCTAACAAGTTCTATTGTTTTTTTTCCCAATTGGGAATTCAGTTTATTCCATTTTATGCATTGGTCCATAAGTATACTGATGTCTTCTGTCTCTTGGGTAGGAAACAATACAAAACCTTGAATTATGTGCTAAATACTAAATACAGAGAAGCCACACTCCTAACAGCCCATTTACTAGGTAAGGATGGAAAGCGGCCTCAGCCTGGGCTCCTCCCCGGCCATGCCCTCTGTTGTGTTTTGCCCCACCCATGGGGATTAGTCATAGAGTAAGTCCATAACTAAGCCACACAATGCGCTCCCAGCACAAAAACCACAATGTTCTTACAATCGGGACCTGGGACTTCCAATCCCAGGTCACATGATCGCTGTGATAGCCTCTGATTGGCTATTACAGTGATCAGTCAGCCCCCTTGTTTTTTTCTCTCTCTATGAATGGAGAAGAGAGATACATTGTATATATAGAGAGAAAAAATGTTTGTAAAAAAAAAAAAGAAGAAAAAGATAAATAAATAAATATTAAAAAATAAAATAAAAAAAATAAAATAAAAAATAAAGAAAAAATACCTAGATCTAGTTCAGTGCCAGGGTTAGTGCCAGGGTTAGTTTTTGGGTCAAGGTCAGGGGCAACGGTCAAGGTCAAAAGGTCAGGGGCAAAGGTCAGGATTTTTTTTTTAAATTGGTATCAGTGTCAGTTAGTGTCAGTGTGTTTTAGGTAAAAAAAAAAAGACAAAAACAAAATGCGCACTATTGGTTCTGGGCTGTACTACAGGTACAAACAACAAATAACATACACATATATGGTACCCCTGCGATCGTCAAGAGCTGGAGAATTTATTTGGGGTTGTTCTTTGGAGGTAGGTTATGGTAGTGACAAGAAACACATAGCTAAATAAAAAAAAAATTCTTTTTACTATTTTGGGCCAGTTTTCCTTTGATAATAAAAAAAAAATCAGGAGATATCCATTACCATTTACCACCAAATGAAAGCCCAATTTATCCTGAAAAAAACGCGGTATAATCCACCTGGCTGTACAAAGTAGTTGTGATGATATGTACGGTTTTACTAACACATGTCAACCTTGCAAAATTGTGCTTAGGCGTTTAGATTTGTTTTACCCTTAGGCGTGAAGGTGTTAATATAAATTTTTTTGTTTATATAATAAAAAATAAAAAAAAACCCAGTGAGGATCAAATACCACCAAAAGAAAGCGTTCTTTGTGTGCAAATAATGAAAAAAAACAATTCTAAAAATTGACTTTGGGTACAGCATTGCCTGACCATGCAATTTCCAGTAACGCAGTGCCACAAAGCAAAAAAATGTCCTGGCCATGAAGGGGTAAAATCCCCCAAAGCTGAAGTTAAGGATCAGTATACTGCAATATATAACATTTTTACTTTTTGGATTTAGATTTTCCTTTAATGAGTCATTTTACTGCAATGAGTTGCACTAAGTTATTACAAGTTTTCCTGCTCTTGTAAAGCCGGCAACTTGACTTTGTTCAGCTCTTTTTTTTATTTCATGGTGCATAACCATGTGCGCCTAATAACAAATACATCATGTCACTTGAAATCAGTAAATGGCGCTATGTACGGAGAAATCAGCCACCGCTTCAACAGTTTGAAACATCAAATAAGGACATGGCGCTTAACAATTCACTCTCTGGCGCCCGACTCTCTCTCTCCCTGCAAAATTTTAAAAAAGCGGTCGGAAAACAAAAGGCGTAAATTATGTCACTTAGAAAAAAAAAAGATCATTTGAAGTAAGTGTTAAAGTCATCAATCCTGCGTGCGCTGACAAGAAGCATCAATCCTGCTTTCTAGATGAAGAGGTGAGCGTCAAGCTTAGATGATCATCCTACTTAGGCCGGCCTAGCTCTGCGTATTCGCACAGTACGAGGCTGAATAAAGTCGTTTTCAAGCTTAGTTAACAATTTGCGTATTATTTCTTGTTGAATTCTATTGAATGTGTCAACTTAAGTCCCACGAAGAACATTATATGTCACACTGTGATACATATGACGGGTCCCCCCCTCCTCCACACTCCTTTTTGCCATTTAAAGGGCATGTACAATCTGTTCAATTCTTCTTTTAGATTAATATGTAAAATAGGACAGCAATTTTAGCGTGGACGTGATATCTGATATAATGTTCTTATGTGCTCAGTAATGTGTAAATGTAACATGTCAAAATGTTTATTATCTCCTACAGGGATTACAGTACTACACCTGACAATTCCTTTATCTGCTTTTTAGCCCTGAAAGGATGGCACCATTTTTATTTTTTCATCACTCAGGGTCATAATCTACTTCCTGGACTGAGATGATGGTTCAGAGATAACCCCATCATTTAAATCCTGGTGCCTGCAGTTCTTGGTGTTCACAAATGTCTGACACAGATAAGCTCCTGCTGCAGTCCCCCATCCTGTGAATTGCTCCTTTGTTACAATGTTGCAATCTGATCATTAAGTGGAGGAGGCTGAGGAAATGTTCCTTTCTGCCTGCAGCAGACTGATAACATGATCATTGCAGTCTAGTCGAAGTCACTAAACTGAAACTCATTGTCTGTTTTTAATGAGAAATGTTACAGCTTTTTGGAAAAATTATACAATTGCTGAATATTTTAATATGCCAGGAATTAAATCATGGAAACTTGTAAAAATGCTGAAAGCTCCACTTTTTTAAGAATAATGGTTAATAGGTTTTTATATACAGGTTGTAGTTATACTGTATATATAGGTGAAGGCAGCCTTATAACATACAATTTTAGGGTTTGCGGCACTACATACAGTAGTGGATGATCTTGACGCTCATAACGCAAGCCTCTGAGAGAGAGAGGAGGGAAAGAGTGAGAAGGGGAGAGAGAGAGGGAGAGGGAGAGAGAGAGAGAGAGAGGGAGAGGGGAAGAGATAGAGGGGGGAGAGGGAGGGAGAAGGGGAGAGAGGGAGAGAGAGAGGGGGTGAGAGAGAGAGGGGTGAGAGAGAGCGAGAGAGAGGGAGAAGGGGAGAGAGAAGGGGGAGAAGGGGAGAGAGAGAGGGAGAGGGGGGAGAGAAAACGTGAAGGGGAGAGAGAGGGGGAGGGGAGAGAGAAAACGAGAAGGAGAGAGAGGGGGAGAAGGGGAGAGAGAGATTGAGAAGGGGAGAGAGGGGGTAGGAGAGAGAGGGAGAGAGAGGGGGTAGAGGGGGGAAGAGGGGGGAGAGAGAGGGAGGGGGAGGGAGAGAAAGAAGAGAGAGGGGGAGAGGGAGGGGGGGGGAGAAAAAAAGAGGGAGAGATGGTGAAGGGGAGAAAGAGGTGGGAGAGGGGGAGGGAGGGAAAGAGGGAGAGAGGGGGGAGGGGGAGAAAGAAGAGAGAGAGGGGGTGGGGAGAGAGAGAGAGGGGGGAGGGGGGAGAGAGAGGGGGGAGAGGGAGGAGGAGGGAGGGAGGGAGAGAGGGGGGAGAGAGAGAGGGAGAGAGAGGGGGGAGAGAGAGGGGGGGGAGAAAGGGGGGTGGGAGGGGGAGAAAGAAGAGAGAGGGGGGAGAGGGAAAAGAGAGAAGGGGGGGAGGGGGGAGAGAGAGAGGGTGAGAGAGGGAGAAGGGGAGAGGGAGAGGGGGAGGGAGAGAAAAAAAGAGGGAAAGAGGGAGAAGGGGAGAGAGGGAGGGAGAGGGGGGGGAGAGAGAAAAAGAGAAGGAAAGAGAGAGAGGGGGGAGAGGGAGAAGGGGAGAGGGGGGGGGAGAGGGGGGGGGAGAGAAAGAGAGACAGAGAGAGAGAGGGGGGAGGGAGAGAGAGGGGGGGAGTTTCCTCCATAGATTGTGGTCCTGCGAGCTGGAAAACCTTTGTGCAGGGCGCAGCTGAGAGTGGCATTGTTAAACAAGTGACAGCACGGTGTGAGATCGGTTGGTCCTTTGGTCACAAGTTGATGAGAAGGGCAGGGGTCGGACGCCGCATTCTGTCACAATCAGTGCTAAAAAAAAACACTGAAACTGTACTAATATCACTGGGCTGGAAGGGGTTAACATCTGGGGCGATTAAAGGGTTAATTGTGTGCTGTGGGTGTTTTACTAACTAATGTGTCTGCTTCACTGTAAGCACACTGCTATGCATGGCTCTGCTAGGGGAGAGAACTGTATTGTTTACTTACAGTTCTCTCCCTCTGTCGGTAATGCTCCTCGATCACTGGGTGTCGGTGAGTAATCACCGGCCAGGACCTGGTGATTGACAGTCAAGGCCGTGAAATTGAAAATCACATATATATACGTTTGATCACCCCTGCCACCCTGTAGCAGTATATCTGCTATAGGGCGACGGGGAGCGGTTAAAAAGCCGTCTTTCCAGCCATGCAGACTGTTCATCCCTATATCATTAGAAACTATAATGAAAAAATATTCATGATGTAAGTCACTTAAGAAGGGTTATCTGTTCCTGCAGTCAGCAATTTATTTGGTTCACGGTTCAAGCACCTTTATGGATCCATGCAAACAGTTTTGCGGTAAAAGTAAATTCACTTATATCGCCATATGCCGAGACATATGTTGCTTCCTATAAACTATTCATATAGTTTAATTAGTCAAGCCTCTTTATTTGAACGCACAGTCCCACACAGAGAGGATACGATGACGGAGATGTGATGAGTAAGCTCAGCCTAATAACAATATAATGCAGATCAGACGGGAATAAATAATTGCTTTTATTAAATGTCTGGATTTTGTGCAGCGTTCTCCATGCAGAACTGGGGCACACATCCATAACACCATACGAGAGTTTATTGAGTCCTCAGGATGGCTCTGCTTTCTGGGGGTTTGACAGCTTAGCACAGCAAAGCAGAGAAGTGAAACTGGTTTTATTAGGAGCCGTTCTCTGCTTTTTCCATCTTTAAAGGGAAACTATAGTTCAATTTGAAATGTTATTGTAAAGTTGGTCCTAAAGTGAACCTGCTCCCAGACTAGGCATATTCAGGGGCAGGGGCGGACTGACCATTTGAAAACTCAGGCACTGCCTGAGGGCCCGGGGGTCAGTAGGGGGCCCCATGAGATGCCCCTGGTACCTTTTTCATAGGCTTTTTTGAGTTTGGGCAAGGACACAGGGGCCCCATGATCCCCTAAAGCCCGGGGGCCCCATGAGTTGTCAGTCTGCCCCTGTTCAGGGGTGTTAATAAGTGGGGGTATGGGGGTCCAAACTGCCACCAGATCATCTGTCAATTGATCTGGCTGATGGCTTCTTTAAGTCACTGGAGCCACACAGCCCTGCTCCACTGTCCAATTAGTGGAGAGAGTAAAACTGATCGGCTGCATAGAAAGCAAGACTCTGGCTCTACCCATTGGTGTCAGGGTGGCTGATTGGCGAGTAGAGGAAACTACCGGCAGGTATCCGATTTATTCTGACGTCATCCTCAGGCCACTCGAACCGACCCTGCCACTGACCCATTATTGCAGCCAAATGCAGAAGCAACAGGTATGGTTTCTCTGCTCTAATCCACTCCTGCAGTCAGGTCCAGCTGTGGAGGTCAACATCCCTGATTCTAATCTCCAGAAGCCACCCTGGTCTCTGAGCATGGATGCGCCAGATTGTGATCCACTCTTTGAGATAGTACCAGTTGTGTGCTCCAGGCTGACCCACAGTTCCCTACTGTGATCTCCTGCCAACTGTTGGCATTTCTGTTCCAGACTTTGAGTTGTTCCTCTATCCAGTGCCAGTGGTGCCCCTCTGCCTTTGCTGTATGCATAGAATGTGTTAAGGTACAACACCTTTTACCTTGACAGCTACTTTAAATATTGTGCTCCATGAAAAAACTATATTAGAAGCACCCCCTCAGCCTCCGCCCATCATAACAGAATTTTCTCTTGACATTAGAGGCCTCCCCATCACATCAGTGCCCCCCCCCCCCAACTTCAGATTAGAGTCCTCCTTTTACTTCAAAGCCCCCCTTACATATCAGTGTACCCCCTTACATCAGGGTCCCCATCAGATCTCGCCTTTCACTTTAAAGCCCCACCCTTACAGATCAGTGCCCCCCCTAATATCAGGGTCCCCATCAGATCTCCCCTTTCACTTTAAAGCCCCACCCTTACAGATCAGGGCCCACCCTTATGTATCAGGGTCCCCATTAGTGCCCCCCTAATATCAGGGTTCCCATCAGAGCCTCCCTTTCACTTTAGAGGCCATCTTTTAAAACAGGGTCCCTTCTTACAAATATTGTCCCTATCAAAGTCCTACATACAGCTGCGTCCTTATTAGTGTACCCCCTTACATCAGGGTCCCCATCAGAGCTTCACCTTTTACTTCAAAGCCCCCCTCCTTACAGATCAGGGCCCACCCTTATGGATCAGGGTCCCCATCACAGTCCCCCTTTCACTTTAGAGCCCACCTTTCAAAACAGGGTTCCCCCCTTACATCAGGGTTCCTTTCAAAGTCTTACATTCATCTGAGTCCTTATTAGTGTACCCCCTTATATCAGGGTCCACATCAGAGCTGTCCTTTCACTTCAAAGCCCCCCCCCCTTACAGATCAGGGTCCACCCTTATGCATCAGGGTCCACAATAGTGCCGTCCTTATATCAGGGTCCCCATCAGAGTCCCCTTTCACTTTAGAGCCCACCTTTCAAAACAGGGTTCCCCTTACATCAGGGTTCCTTTCAAAGTCTTACATTCATCTGAGTCCTTATTAGTGTACCCCCTTACACCAGGGTCCGCATCAGAGCTCTCCTTTCACTTCAAAGCCCTCCCCATTACAGATCAGGGTCCACCCTTATGCTTCAGGGTCCACAATAGTGCCCCCCTTATATCAGGGTCCCCATCAGAGTCCCCTTTAACTTTAGAGCCCACCTTTCAAAAGAGGGTTCCTTCTAACATTATGGTCCCTATCAAAGTCCTTCATACATCTGAGTTCTTATTAGTGTACCCACTTACATCAGGGTCCCCATAAGAGCTCCCCTTTCACTTCAACTCATCCCCCTTACAGATCGGGGCCAACCCTTACATCAGGGTCCCTATCATCAGGATACATCATTGATCCTAGCTGTGAGCTGGACAAAATCTCTCAGTGAGCCAGAGGTGGCCCACAGGATGGAGCTCAGAGATTCCTTCTCTGGAGCATGGGTGTAGAATAGATATTTAATACCATACAACATCTTTCACTTCAGAACCCCCCTTACATATCAGGGTCCCCACTTACATCTGGTTCCCTATTAGATTTCCGAATGCATCAAGGTCCACATTAGTGTCCTGCCTTACATCAGTGGTCCAACTTTAACTTCAGAGACCCACTTACATATCAGAGCCCCAATCAAAGTTCCCCCATATATCGTCCTCTCCTTGCATCAGGGCTCTCATCAGAAGCAGAAACTAACTGTTTTGAATCTGCAGTCTGTGCACTGTGCCTGAGGATGTACCACCTACCCTAGCTACAGGCTAAATAAAACCTCATAGCAGGCCAGATGTGTCCCACAGGCTGTAGTTTAGAGACCTCTGTCCTAGAGAATGGGTGGAGAAAACTGCAGATATTTAGGACCATACACTTTGCCTAAAGTGCCCACAAGTATTGTATTGCATAATTACTATAATGCCGTATTTTCCTCATTCATACATTCGATCGTCAGAGAATATACTCTGGAAACATTCGATTTCGCCCCATCCACGCAGAACAAATTTACATGCAGTTGCGATGAATGAACAGCCATGCAATTTTTTTTATAAATTCACGCCTAAGTATCATCTTTCATCCTTCTGCATATCCTGCCTATGATAAATCAAAAATATATCGAATCCAAAAGCCTCTGAGCAGCGCAGCAGCTTATGAGAACTCCCGTCTCTCCCTCGGCTGCTTTTTCACCGCTCCTTGTCTTGTGACATGTTTGACTTTCCCAAGGATGTTAAGTTAAATGAGAAAAACCAGCCAACCATTTATTTTTCCGTATTGCCGGACTAATCTTGTTCTCATTTCATCCCTCTTTGAAAAGAAACAAAGTATAAAAGACCTGTTTAAATTTCTGAAACTAAACGCTCCCAGGAAACTCGGATAAAGTATTTTAAAGGAGGACTCCAGTATAGTTGGAGATCAGAGCATTTCTTTTTTGATTTGTTTTTAAATGAAGAGGTGTAAAATTTAGCGCAATGGGTACACAAAAGAATGATATCCGGGATTACAGCAAAAATAGATAAAACATATTGGCTTTATATGTTACTTTAAAACTGTTAAAGGCAAATTAAAAAAACCTTTTACAAAAAAAAATTACTAAATACAAAAAAAAAAAAAAATGTTACCTAATTTCTTTGCAGTGGAGTTGATTAAAACATCAAACATCATCATTGACCAGGGAAACTCCAGAGGAGGAATGGCGGTCATTATATACTGCCTGAATTTTTCAGGTTCTTTTGACACCCTAAAGCAGTGGTCTCCAATCTTTCTAATCGACGGGCCAGTTTACTGTCCTTCAAACTTTGGGGGGGGGGGGCAAACTGTGGCTGGGGGGAGTAGAAAATATACTGGCTTCAGTGGAAATAAATGCCCCGTGATTGGTATTAGGGGCAGGAAAAGTGCCCCGTTGTTGGGATCAGTGGGAGGAAGAGTGTCCCCATCTTTGGTGTCAATCAGAGATATAGTTCCCCATCTTTGGTGTCATTGGGAGGGGTAGTGCCCTATCTTTGGTGTCAATAGCAGGTATAGTGCCCCTTCGTTGGTATCAATGAGAGGAATAGTAACCCATCATTGGTGTCAATGGGAGGAATGGTGCTCTATCATTGGTGTCAATGGGAGGAATAGTGCCCCATCTTTAGTGTCAATGAGAGGAACAGTGCTTTATCTTTGGTGTCAATGGGAGGAAAAGTGCCTCATCTTTGGTGTCATTGGGAGGAGTAGTGCCCCATCTTTGGTGTCAATGGGAGGAATAGTGCCCCATCTTTGGTGTCAATGGGAGGAGTAGTTCCGCATCATCAGTGTCAATGGGAGTAATGGTGCCCCATTATTGGTATCAATGAGAGGAATAGTGCCCAATCTTTGGTGTCAGTGGGAGGAATAACACCCCATCATTGGTGTCAATGGGAGGAATGGTACACTATCATGGGTGTCAATAAGAGGAATAGTGCCCCATCTTTGGTGTCAATGGGAGGACTACTGCCCCATTGTTGGTATCTATGGGAGGAATAGTGCCCCATCTTTGGTGTTAATGAGAGGAATGGTGCACTATCATTGGTGTCAAGGGGAGCAATAGTGCTCAATCTTTGGTGGCAATGGGAGGAATAGTGCCCTATCGTTGGTGTCAATGTGAGCAATGGTGCCCCATCTTTGGTATCAATGGGATGAACAGTGCCCCATCATTGGTGTCAATGGGAGGAATAGTGTCCCATCATTGGTGTCAGTGGGAGGAATAGTGCCCCATCATTGGTGTCAATGGGAGCAATAGTACCCCATCATTGGTATCATTGGGTGGAATACTGCCCCATTGTCGATTGTCAATGGAAGGAATAGTGCCCCATTTTCAGTGTCAGTGGCAGGAACTATGCCCCACAGTTGCTGACAGTAGGGGGAATAATTCCTCAAGTGCCAGATAAAAGCAAGCAAAGGGCCGTATCTAGACCCTGGCCCACAGTTTGGAGACCACTGCTTTAAATAATTATTTGTCAACCTATGAGCTAAAGGGAAAGATGGCTGCTGACATCACCAGAGGGTTGCACATAATGTACAATATATGTAATGCTTGGACTGTCAAAGACTGCAGACCTAATAGAGGAAATGAGGATCGGAGAGTGTGGACATGCTACATTTTTGGCTAGAGGTATGCTACTGGGAATGTTACATGAGGCTAGTAGAGATTAATGCTATTGCCCTAATCAATGTTCCTGCTACAGACTGGTGAGGGTTGAGAGCCGCACATCATATACCAAAGGGCCACATGTGGTGTTTGGGCTTTTGGGTGGGCACAAGGGCTTTAAAGCCTTAGTTTCTATATTGCACAATTGTACAGGCTGGAATTGCTTACTCTGATTTCACTGCACATTGTGAGTGTCGCAGAGTGTGCATTAGAAGCTGCAACAAGTCAAATAAAGCCCGTTTCATTTCCTTGCTGGAGGATGCACAGCGTCATCTAGACTTTTCCTCCTAGCCCCTCACCTAGTACTCATTGGCTGATCCCGAGAAGAGATCTGGAATGAAGATCTGCATAAAGGGTTTACTCCTGCCAGGGGCAAGAGGTTAAAAGCCACCACAAACTAACATAATGTTGCCTTCTTTATTCACTCCAATGCATTTTACCAAAATGGGAACATTTTGAAGAAATATCTCAATTTCTGCAAACATTTTGCTCACCCCTGCTCAGAAAGTTATTATTATTATTATACAGGATTTATATCATGCCAACAGTTTGCTCAGCGCTTTACAATATAACGGGAGACAATACAGCAACAGTACAGTTCAATACAAGTGGGATAGGAGGGCCCTGGTCCTTGGAGCTTACAATCTAGGAGATATGGCGTTGTAAGCATTACCCAGCGTAACAGCCAGACAGCTACCATTATCAGAAGCCTGCCAGCCACTTCTATCATGCCAGGTCCACTTCAATGGGATAAACCATTATTTACACTATTTTAATGTTTTAAAAGATGCGCTTAACTCTGGCGGCTCATGGAGCAAGAAAGCAAGCATAGCCGTTTGAAAAATAAATGAGGTTTTTTTTTTGACATCTAAAGGATTAGCTTTAGTTTTGACATATTTCAATTTTCAGATGCGGCACTGCGTAATGGAAATTATAGACATATCTAGCAGAAAAATGCAGAAGATCATTGATAGCATTTAAGCCTTTCAAGATATTTCACAGCAATAGTGCTGATTTTTTATTTTGTTTGTCAAGGTACACGAGGAGAATAGCTTACCTGCTGGCTCCCTAATACCTCCGAGCTGTGAATCTTTTCCCGCTATGTTGTTAACATAATTTGATTACCGGTCTACCGGCTATAATTTATCACATACAAATAGCAGGGTTGCCAGTGACCTGCCAGGTACTGCCGGATGCTGTTAGTGAGTCTGGCATTCACTGTGATTGGCAGCTGACAGTTGGATCCTTAAAGAAATATATTTGAAACTCTGAAATATTGGTCTCTATTTGGCCTTGTGGATATCCTAGGCTGATGTCAAAGAGGGGATTTTATAGCAGAGATTAATCAGCAAGAATGTTCTATTTGAAATGTTTCTTTTTGCATTGGCATACCTCATTATGCCCAGTCTATCGGGACAGCATGTTCACCTGCTGACTTGGAAACATCCACAAGCAGCTTAACTCTTCAATAAGACACAAAAGTTCAGCGCAATACAATTTTACTTTTTTATTATTATTATTATTATTATACAGTATTTATATAGCGCCAAAGGGTTTGCTCAGCGCTGTACAGTAGCAGGGGGACAGAACATGAGACAAGACAGTAACAATACAATACACGAGGGGTTCGAGGGCCCTGCTCTTTCAAGCTTACAATCTAGGAGGGAGGGGAAGGTGGCACAGGAGGAGATGGATGTGGGGGATGGAGTGGTGGGTGGAGTGGAGGAGGTTAATTGTTAGGTGAGGTCGAGTGTTAGGTGAGGTTGGGGTAGGCTTCCCTGAAGAGGAGGGTTTTCAGGGTGCGCCTGAAGGTGAGGAGGGTAGGTGACAGTCTGATGGATTGGGGTAGGGAGTTCCAGAGGATGGGGGAAGTCCTAGAGAAGTCCTGCAATCGGGCGTGGGAGGAGGAGACCAGGGAGTTAGAGAGCAAGAGGTCCTGTGAGGAGCGGAGGGCACGGGTAGGGTAGTATCTGGGTATCAGGTCAGTTATGTAGTTCGGGGCAGCATTGTGAGTGGCCTTGTAGGTCAGGGTTAGCAGTTTGAACTTGATGCGTTGGGCAATCGGGAGCCAATGAAGGGATTGGCAGAGGGGGGAGGCAGATGTGGAGCGGTTGGTGAGGTGGATGAGTCTAGCCGCTGAGTTTAGGATCGACTGGAGTGGGGATAGCGTTCGTTTGGGTAGGCCAGTGAGAAGGGAATTGCAATAGTCCAGGCGTGAGATGATGAGGGAGTGTACGAGTTGTTTGGTGGTGTCTGGGGTGAGGAATGTGCATATCTTGGAGATGTTGCGGAGGTGGAGCCTGCAAGATCTAGATAGCAGTTGGATGTGGGGTAGGAAGGAGAGGTGGGAGTCCAGGGTGACACCCAGGACTTTGGCGTGTGGGGTGGGAGAGATGGTGGCATTGTTAGTAGTGATGCAGAGGATGGGGGGGGGGCATGGGGAGGGGGGAAGACCAGGAGCTCAGTTTTGGATAGGTTAAGTTTGAGGAAATGGAGCGACATCCAGTCTGATATGTCGTTTAGGAGGTGGGCGATGCGGGCAGAGAGTGAGGGGGTGAGGTGGGGGGTGGAGAGGTAAATTTGGGTGTCGTCGGCATAGAGCTGGTAATTGAAGCCGTGGGAGTGAATAAGTTTGCCAAGGGAGGAGGTATAGATGGAGAAGAGGAGGGGCCCGAGGACGGAGCCTTGGGGGACTCTAACAGAGGGGGAGGGAGGGAATTACTTCCGACAATTCCAATACAGTGGATGTTTTCTAATCTTTTTAGGTATAAAAAGACAATGGGGGAGATTTTATAAAATGGGAGAGTGCAAAATTGGATGCAGCTCTGCATTGAAAGCCAATCAGCTTCCGTTTTCTTTTCAAAGCTTAACTGAACAAGCTGAAGTTAGCAGCTGATTGGCTGCCATGCACAGCTGCACCAGATTCTTAGTGCACCACTTTTAGTAATTCCCCCCCAATGGAAGAAACTGCAAGGGTATAGATTGGACTGAACTAATAGGAATCAAAGGGGGGGGGGGCAGATGTAGTTTTCAAATCACAAAAGTAACATGATGGGTGATTTTAAATAGCGGAGGGCATAGAGAACAAATTTTTTTTGTGGACTGTTCTATGTCTGCATTGACATACTGCCTCAGGTCCAGTCTATCTGGACAGTATGATCACCTACTGACTTGGCAACATCCAGACAGCTGAATTTTTCAATGAGACCCAAACGTTCAATGCAGTACAATTTTACTTTACTGACTGAGGGTACATGGAAGAAACTACAAGGGTCTAGCTTGGACTGAACTCATTAGCATTAAATAGGAGGGGGAGACCGATGAAGACACCAAATCACATAAGTAAACACGTTATAGTGGCCCGAAACCACCACTCCATGTCAGCATACTACAGATCAATAGTAACTTGATGTGGTCAACAGAACAAAATGCAAATGGGTGAACAGAAAAAGGATGGGAATGCTCAGGGGCGGACTTTGGGGGGGAGGGGGGTGTTATGTGCTTGGGTGTAACCAGGGGCGGACTGACAACTCATGGGGCCCCCTGGCAATAGGGGATCATGGGGCCCCTGTGTCCTTGCCCAAACTCAAAAAAGCCTATGAAAATATGAAAAAGGTACCAGGCGCATCTCATGGGGCCCCCTACTGACTCCGGGCCCTCGGGCAGTGCCCGAGTTTCCAAATGGTCAGTCCGCCCCTGGGAATGCTACTTGTCTGATTAAATCTTTTGCTGCCAGGTACAGGACCTGACAGCGGGGGGGGCAGGGGGGGGGTTTATACACAATCCGGTAGCTGCAGCCATCGGGATTTTGCATAAAACTGACAGGCTACTGCCTGTCAGGTGGAAGCAGTCGAGTGGCTGCATTGCTGCCCAATCACTTCCACAGCCTCCTGTACCACCTCCCCTCCTTGCGTGTGCGCTCCCACCATGTATCCAGGCCCCGCATGCCCATCTGAGGGGCCCTGGGAGCACCATGGTGGGTGCCGAAAGATGCAGGAGACCTTCTTTCTGTGACCTGGAAGGCGACGTGTGTACTGTCACTTTCTTGGCTAACACAACTGAGAAGCAATGTATTGCAATGCGATCTGCATTGCAATACATTGAATGGAGCCCAGAGGAGACAAGCAGGGTCTTTTAGACCCTGCATGTCTCAATAAAGAGAACCAGTCACCTAAAAATCATCACATTAAAAAAAAAAGTTAAGTAAAAAAAATATGTTTTCTTTTTTATTGAAAAAAAATAAAGTTACACCCAGGGGCGGACTGACCATTTGGAAACTCGGGTACCGCCTGAGGGCCCGGGGTCAGTAGGGGGCCCCATGAGATGCCCCTGGTACCTTTTTCATAGGCTTTTTTGAGTTTGGGCAAGGACAAAGGGGCCCCATGATCCCCTATTGCCCAGGGGCCCCATGAGTTGTCAGTCTGCCCCTGGTTACACCCAAGCACATAACACCCCCCTCCCCCCCAAAATATTGTTTTTTTTCGAGTCCCCCCCCCCACCTCCACATACACGCACGTACGAATGTAAATGCACAACTCAGGGCACCAACACGGTAAAATGATTGCTATATGCATGTTACATGTCGCCACACATGTGGGAGTGAGAGCAATAATTCTAGCCCATGATCTACTCCTTAACACTAAACCTATAGGGGCTTTGCCTATAGAAAATATAGGGTACTGAAGTTTGTAGCCATTTCATAGGCGCACACACATTTAAGGTTTGGCATGTTAGGTATCTATTTACTTGGTGCAATCTCGTCTTTTATATTTTAAATGTGGGTAATTTATTGTGTTTTTTTGCCCTAAAATTCAATTTTGTGTTTTTTTTAACTGAAAGTTTGCATTTCCTAGATCCTTGCGGTAATATCGTGTGACATTAAAACTTGGAACTACTGCTATTTTATTCTCTGGGTGTTTGCTTTCAGAAAATGCATAATGTTTTGGGGGTTTTGTGTAATCTTCAGACCTAAAATTATTTTTTTAAACATGTGCAAAAAATGCAAAAACCGCTCTGGCAGCAAAAGGGCTAAAGTCCAGTAATGTATTCCATAGACGGGTCGAAAACCAGCCGTTTAAAAAAAAAAAAAAAACAACGAAAAATCGGTTGTTCAATAGGCCGACGTTACCATCAACAGTAAAAAAAATCGGCCGATTTTCGTCCCGTCTACAGCCGGCATTTAATTACTTCTGTCCCTGCAGAGAGCTCTGCTATTATATTTGACATGAAAAAGTATTTTGGTTGCAACAATGTATCTATTTGTATCCATTTTGGATACAAATGGTTTTATTCGGATACAAATAGATACATTGTTGCAACCGCAAGACTCTTTCATGTCAAATATAATAGCGGACTGGAATTCTTCTTCTTCACATCTCATGCGCAGATTTTTTATCGGTAAAACGAGCAGCTGATCTGACCATCATTGCTGGAAAAATCGGCCGATCGGCAAAATCAGCGGATTTTTTTCCAACTTTACTGATAAAAAAAGTGGCAAAACCCCGAAAAATGGCCAACCAATTAACCCATTAACGGTGCAAAAATTGGCCGATTTTATTTTGCCGAAAAATTGTCCGATTTTCGACTTGGCTATGGCCTGCATAAGTCCTTATTGTGCAAGAGGAATCCACAAAAAAGCTAAACAAAAACAAGACATTTCAGGGCTCAAAAATCCCCCTTCATACGGGCTTGGATTATGACTGTACCTGCGGAATATGAACAATGTGTTACAAAGGAAAGGGATAGTAGATGCAGTGATGTAGGTCCTTGATCAAGCAGCCTGATTTTCTCAGCCTAGTCAAAGCCACCTGATTGGAGCTAAAGTACTCTTTTGAAATGTTAATGTACAACCAAAGGCAAAACTATTTTGGAAGGGTTAAAACCCCTGTCAGTTTTTTTTGTGCCATCTGTGCCCCCCTTGGGTAGATTTCTCTTCACTTCCTGTCCCATAGCCAAAATGCCATCTTGTTGGCTGTTATGTTGATCCTCTGCTTTTTGTAATTACTGAACAAGCATTTAACCAGGAAAACCAAAATGTATTTGTAAAATTGATTTGACGGCAACTGCTCTGATGGGCCTTCTGGTTGGTATCGGTAAATCTTAGTGTCACGTGCTTGCCAATGCCTGTATGTATTTTGATGAATGAGGAATGTATACTTTTTTAATTAACCGCTTCCCGTCTGCCCTATAGCAGATATACTGCTACAGGGTGGCACGGCTGTGCAAAATCACGTATATGCGATTTTGCATTTCCTGGTAGGGGGCATGAACGGCCGTGGCTGTCAGTCACTGAGTCCTGGATGGTGATCACTCGCCGGCGCCCGGTGATTGCCGTGCATCTCGGACAGGGAGGAGAACTATATGTAAACAATACAGTTCTCCTCCCTGTCAGCTCGTTCACACTGCTTTAGATGGCTGGGCACTGCACAGCCATCCAAAGCAGTGTGATTACAGTGAAGCATAGACACACAGACTCAAGTAAAACAGCACACAGTTAACCCTTTGATCGTCCCTCATGTTAACCCACGTATATGCAATTTTGCATCTCCGTATAGGGGGCGCGTGCGCGCCCAATCCGCGCTGCCATTTGCAGCCGCAGCTGTCAATCACCGGATCCCGGCCGGTGATTACTCGCCGGTGCCCGGTGATTGCCGAGCATCTCCGACGGAGAGGAAAACTATATGTAAACAATACAGTTCTCCTTCCTGTCAGCTCCTGCACAATGCGTTAGATGGCTGGGCACAGCACAGCCATTCAAAGCAGAGTGATTACAGTGAAGCACAGACATTCAAGTAAAGCAGCACACAGTTAACCCTTTGATTGCCCCTCATGTTAACCCCTTCCTGCCCAGTGCCATTAGTACAGTGTCAGTGCTTTTTTTTTTAGCACTGATCACTGTATTGGTGTCACTGGGGATGTCAGTGACACCAAGTCAGTTTGCCCCCAGTGTCAGAATGCCCTTTGCAGTCCCACTATAAGTCTCTAATCACTGCCATTACTAGTAAAAGAAAAAAGATTCAAATTCTAGTATCTATATCGCCATTTGTAAACTCTAAAATTTTCATGTAAACCTTTTAATTTTAAAATTGGGATTTTTTTTTAGCAAAGACATGTAGCAGAACACATTTTGGCCTAAATTTATAATTAAATTTGATTTTTTTAAATTTTTTTACTGGACATGTTTAATAGCAAAAAGTCAAATATATTGTTTTTTCCTCAAAATTGTCGGTCTTTTTTTTATAGCGCAAAAAAAACCTCACAGGTGATCAACTACCACCAAAAGAAAGCTCAATTCATGGGAAAAAAAGGACGTAAATGTAATTTGGGTTCAGCATTGCATGACCGCGCAATTGTCAGTTAAAGTAACGCAGAGCTGTAACGCAAAAAATGGCCTGGTCAGGAAGGGGGGTAAATTCTCTGGAGGGTAAGTGGTTAAAGTAATAAAATGATAAAAAAAAAACAAAAAATAAACAAACAGCCCATCAGGTCCAACCAACATATTGTTTAGCAGAAAATTAGTGATTTTTTTTTATTACTTGCCTGGGGTTCTTTGTCTGTTGACTAGCTTATCAACATTGTGTGATGCATCGGTTATCTGATTGACATGCCTGTAGGTTAACGGTGTGATGGAGAAATAATACATTGGCTATAAGACTGACAAGCCCGGTCGTTAACTTGACATGGAGGAATGTGTAATGCATAGTTCATATAGCTGACAAGGGTTAATATGTCAGGTAGAGCTCTGTGGTGAGTTAGTAATCTCTCCATTTTCTTCTCATTTTGCTAGACCATTATTTTAAGCTTTAGTCTACAATTTGATGTCCATCTTTTAAAGCTCAAGTCCAACAAGCAGTAAAGAAATCATCCAATCTCCCTCTGCTTCCCTCATTAAACATCTTAAAAAATATTTTTCTTTACTTTGCTTTCCCAAGTTATAAGTAGTTTTTAGAACCTGTGTTATCATTACTGGGTCCAATTGGTTGGTCATCCACATCCTGCAGAAGTCCGTCCAACTGCCATGGGTCTTTGCCACCGCCCGAACCAGAAGTGTCTGTGACCAGCGCGGACAGCGAGAGCTGGGCAGATGTTACATCACCAATCATCCAATTGGTTCCTACACTTGTGGTCACCAGGGATGGAATCGGTGGGATATAAAAACACACTCAGAGCACTAGAGGCTCATATCCTGTTAAATGCACAATAAGTCCATGATAGTCCATAACTCTATAACTGCTTAGGTGGCCGCCATCCCAAAGTATGCCAACGCTACAGAGATAAATGTATAAGAAAGAAGAGAGAGAGGCGCCTTCTAAGTGCACTATATAACACAATTTAATAAGCCACTGTTTAAAAAAATCACAATAGTAAAGAGGTAAAAAAAGCTCATCAATTAGGGATAGTCTCCAGCAGGGGCAGACTGACCATTTGGGAACTTGGGCACTGCCTGAGGGCCCGGGGTCAGTAGGGGGCCCCATGAGATGCCCCTGCTACCTTTTTCATAGGCTTTTTTGGGTGTGGTTTAAGTTTGGGTGAGGATACAGGGGCCCCATGATCCCGTATTGCCCGGGGGGCCCCATGAGTTGTCAGTCCGCTTCTGGTCTCCAGGTATGCCGCCATCATCCACATCCTGCAGAAGGCCATCCAACTGCCATGGGTGGTAGAAGAGTCTCTGCCACTGCCAGAACCGGAAGTGTCTGTGACCAGCGCGGACAGCGAGAGCTGGGCAGATGTGACATCACCAATCATCCAATTGGTTCCTACACTTGTGGTCACCAGCGATGGAATTGGTGGGATACAAAAACACACTCAGAGCACTAGAGGCTCATATCCTCTTAAATGCACATTAAGTCCATGACAGTCCATAATTGTCCATAACTCTATAACTGCTTAGGTGGCCGCCATCCCAAAGTATGTCAACTCTACAGAGATAAATGTATAAGAAAGAAGAGAGAGAGGCGCCTTCTAAGTGCAGTATATAACACAATTTAATAAGCCACTGTTTAAAAAAATCACAATAGTGAAGAGGTAAAAAAAGCTCATCAATTAGGGATAGTCTCCAGCAGGGGCGGACTGACCATTTGGGAACTTGGGCACTGCCCGAGGGCCCAGGGTTAGTAGGGGGCCCCATGAGATGCCCCTGCTACCTTTTTCATAGGCTTTTTTGGGTGTGGTTTAAGTTTGGGTGAGGATACAGGGGCCCCTTGATCCCCTATTGCCCGGGGGCCCCATGAGTTGCCAGTCCGCCCCTGCCCAAAACACATCATGATTGCATATGTGGGCTGCGTTTGTTAACATAGAAACCTAGAAAAAGTGACCGCAGAAAAAGACCAAGTGGTCCATCAAGTCTGGTCAGTTTCTTTGTGTGTGTGTTTGTTTTTGTGTTTTTCTTTTGGAGGGGGGTTTGTTTCAATTTTTTTGGGGAAGGTGTTTTATTTTTTTTGTTTTGTTAACTTTTTATCTGAGTATAAATCTAATATGGCTTCTGAGGTCAGTCCGCCCCTGGTGTCCAGGTATGCCGCCATCATCCACATCCTGCAGAAGGCCATCCAACTGCCATGGGTGGTAGGAGAGTCTCTGCCACTGCCAGAACCGGAAGTGTCTGTGACCAGTGTGGACTGTGAGAGCCGGGCGGATGTGACTTCACCAAGGGGAGAAGTCGGCACACCAAGGAAAGGAAAGACTACGCATTCTTTACTTGCTGCTTCTTCTACAGGCTTCAGGGTGCACTGCCTGAAATGCTCTATTTATAGGAACAAACAGCCCGGAGGACTAAAGAGCCCAGCGGACTTTGCATTATTATATAGGCAATTATTCATATTGCACCATGGAAATTAAACATGTTTAATCCCCCTTTCTTCGTTTTCTTTTTCCCCCTTTTATGTTTAATTTCATGGTGCAATATGAATAATTTATTTATTTTCACATTTTATCATTGGAAAATGTGTTTCACTTAATAGCTGATCACAGAGCCACTGGAATATTTATATTTCTGTTGATCCTTTAAATAGTCCGTCTGGTGCCAATATTCACTGTGCGTGTGCGCGTGCCTGTACGTCATTCTGCGGAGATTTCTGCACGCATGCGCATTTCTATTAGCCAGCCATCTCAAAAGAATTCTGTTACAGTGTGGTAGAAAAAGGTGCACAAGCAACAGGGATAATTGCAACCTTGAGAGGATTGTGAAGCAAAGGCCATTCAAGAATTTGGGGGAGATTCACAAGGAGTGGACTACGGCTGGTGTCAGTGCTTCAAGAGTCACCACACACAGACGTATCCAGGACATGGGCTACAACTGCTGCATTCCTTGTGTCAAGCCACTCCTGAACCAGAGACAACGTCAGAAGCGTCTTACCTGGGCTAAGGAGAAAGAGGACTAGATTGTTGCTCAGTGGTTCAAAGTCCTCTTTTCAGATGAAAGTAAATTCAAGGTTAGAGTCTGGAGGAAGCATGGAGAGGCACAGAATCCAAGTTGCATGAGGTCCAGTGTGAAGTTTCTACAGTCAGTAATGATTTGTGGAGCCATGTCATCTGCTGATGTTTGTCCACTGTGTTTTATCAAGGCCAAAGTCAGCGCTGCCCTCTACCAGGAAATTCTGGAGCATGTCATGCTTTGCTCTGCTGACCAGCTTTATGGAGATGCTGATTTCATTTTCCAACAGGACTTGGCAGCTGCCCACACTCCCAAAAGTACCAATACCTAGTTTAATGATCATGATATCACTGTGCTTGATTGACCAGCAAACTCACCTGACCTAAACCCCATAGAGAATCTGTGGGATATTGTCAAGAGGAAGATGAGAGACACCAGACCCAACAATGCAGATGAGCTGAAACAACCTGAGCTTCCATAACACCTCAGCAGTGCCACAGGCTGATCGCCTCCATACCAGTGATGCAGTAATTCATGCAAAAGGAACTCCAACCAAGTATTGAGTGCATACTATACTGTACATGGACATACTTTTCAGAAAGCCAACATTTCTGTATTAAAAATCCTTTTTTTATTGGTCTTATGTAATATTCAAATTTTCTGAGATACTGAATTCTGGGTTTTTACTAGCTGTATGCCATAGTCATCAAAATTAAAAGAAAACAATTCTTGAAATATATCACTGTGTGTGTAATGAATCTATATAATATATGACTTTTTGAATTGAATTACTGAAATAAATTAACTTTTTGATGATATTCTAATTTATTGATGTGCACCTGTAGTAGCTGGATGGGATCAGAAGCAAGTGTAGTTGATGAACGAGCCAAGGGTAGATAACATATAGGATGGGATCAGACGAAAGCATAGTCGGTAAACAAGTCATGGATTGGGAATGAGTGGTAGAGAAGATAGGGACAGTAGCAGGTATGCAAGATATTGGCCGGAGAGAGCCCAATAATCTGGCAAACAGGAAGTGCAAAGACATGGCTTAAATCAGAAAGTTCATGGGAGGAACAAAGATTTCAAGGTCCAGGAGAAACAAGTCAGAAAGCAATATTGTCCAAGGAGTCAGGCAGGGAGCTGTTTCACATCCCTGGTGGCACAGCAAGAACAGCCACAGTCAGATACCACAGAGGTTGCAGGTTCAGACCCAGGTCCTGACATTGGCTGACTGGACCATGATAGGGGAGCAGAGAACTCCCCTATCACTGAAGTGTACCTAAACCCAACAATGTCATATTTTGTGTCTTACCAGTCCTTAGCTGTAATGCTGCTTATAAAATTATCACAGAGAGCAGCTATTGTTTTAAAATAGACCAGGCACACCTTTTCCTGCAGAAATCAAAGATTCCCTAAAACCTCTCTCAAGGATAGTGTTAACCCCCATCCCAACCTTCCACTCCAGTCTTCTCTCTTTCTGTTGGGTCCTTCTTTAGGTGTCAACGTCATTTTTTGTGTGATCTTGACATTTCATATTGACTGTCAAGCGGTGGGGTCCTCTGAAGATTCAGAAGATGTTGACAGAGGAGAATGCAAGGGATCGGCAGTCTCAGGTGCATTAGCAGTGCTGGATTAGTGTTCCTTGAAAATGGCAGTGCAAGGGACCTAGACAGTGGACTTAGGTGAATATATCATACTTCACTGGGTAAGCAGGTTGCAGGGTGGGTTAAAGGGGATGGGAATTTCTTCATTTGTTGCCTGGAATGGGCTATAATGTTGACCCCTGACACTTGCCTTGCTTTTTAAGAAGCCCAGTATCTTGTTTCACTGTCAATAAACTTGTATTGAGAAAAAAGATTATAAGATATAAAACAGAGGGGAAGAAAACTTTTTGAAATAGCCAAGACTATATTAGGCAACAATTACGTAGTTGTTGAGAATACAAGACATCCAATCGTATAGATAGCATGTTAATAAGGAAAACATGTAGCCTGTAGGGGAAAGTAGTTAACAGTAAGCCAAGTAATATTGCGGCGGAAACCCAAAACAATAAACAGATCATAATGGCAAGTCTGAACAAGCGAGATGATCTGAACTTTATAGGAAAGAGAGATAGAAAATATATCCACTGTAGGAAGGTGTGAGGAAAGGGTGAGGGGAAGTAAGAGGGGGAAAAGCATAGGAAAGGGAAAAAGGTGTGGGAGGAGAGAACAACAAGGATGTCCAAAATCAGCTCCGCAAAGCTGAACTCCTACAATGAAGCTTATTGCTAGGCAAATGTCACCTGCAGTTGACATCCCTCTGACCTGCATTTCATGTACGTCTAAGCCGCATCAACCTGTTTAAATCTGCTTTTGATTCCCATTGATTTGTCTGGGAAGACAAATGGTTCTGACTTGAACAAAATCCCATCAACGGCCTTATAAAAGACAAATCAGACCTGCTTGTGAAAATCGAGACATGGTTGCTGGTCTTTCATTTCATTTATAGTCGCTGCATTTCTTCAGCTAAATTATTCATTTTATGTTTTCTGTTAAAAAATGACATATCATTCTCATGTGAATAGTAAAGGCCAGAACGGCTCACTCCATCAATTTGTCAAAGCCTCCTACATATTCTTTGAGAGCAGCGAAAAGAAGATGTGCGGGTCGGTGGCCTGCCGGTGAAGTGGGAATAGCGACAGTGACCCCTGAAACGCGCGTCTTACTTCTACAAATTTCCTACAACTCCGAAGTGTCATCGGATTCCCCAAAGTGAACCTTTTTTTTTTCTACATCAAGTTCTTGCGGAAAATCTTTTGTCTAACAGAGCGTGGAAGATTCCCTGCTCATGAGCATTTATTGATTAAAGACTAGTGAGAGGTCTGTGTGATGATCTGGCTTTTCTATAAATTACTTTATGGCTTGGCCTTTACTGTGTCTCTCCATGAATTATGTACTTGTGGCAAAGATATATATTCTGCTTTGACTGACTGTGGCGTTTACTGATGCAAGGCAAAGATATATGGGGTGCATAAATAAATTGTTACTGCTTACAAAGATCATCCATGTGAAATATTAAAGGGGTCTTGAAGGCAAAATAAAAAAAAAATTACTCTCAGAAAATTGCTAGGGGTTAAATAGATACTGTATATTGAGTACGTACACAATTTCAGTTATCATTCTAACTTTAACTGCATATCGTTTTTATGTTGTTTTATATGATCGTACTTGCTTGTTGCATATTTTGAATGTTTTATTTTTTGTTCAGATTAATAAATGCTCCTTTTAGTAGAGATCTGTCATCATGGGATTAGCAACCTGCTCAAAGGGTAAATTCACATGTTTATTGAAATTTAGTATGCAATAAAGAGACCTCATTATTTAAAAACCCATTGTTTAGTGGAGAAGAAAAGAAGCATACTTTTTCAACTTTGTTTTTACAGAGGAACCCCTAAAATATTTTTCAGGTGTCAGGGAACCCCTGCTACAAAAAAAGAAAATATTTGGAGGTCATTGGGAAAATGTCCATAACCCTGCCAATTGTTGTTGGACATAGAACTACTGTACATAGGCACCATCAGATGGGAGCCACAACAAAGGTCAACACGGGGCATAAACATGTTAGCGCTGGGATTCAAGATGTAACTTTTTAATCCAATAAAGAGTCTTCATAATCCTAAAGACGTGGTTGGAAAGTCAGTAAGCCACTGTTCAATGGCCACCTATCAACCTCTGGAGAAACCCTGGTTGAGAATGGCTGCTTTAGATGATATTCTTGTAGGCCAAGGGTGCCTTCCCTGAGGCCTGGCCAGAAAACTGCCATTGGGAGAGGTCATTTGGATCCTGCGCAGAACCTAGGGCATGAGAACCGTTGGGTGCTCTCCAACATCTAAGGAACATGTGCTCTCCCTCTCTCTGTCTCAGCAATTGCTGAACTTAGCTGCTGCTGTGACTGGCAGGAAGAGCGCACCGTGCGTGCTTGGTTTGGTTGTTCATCAGGGCAGTATTCCAACATGATAATGACCCCAAACACACCTCCAAGACGACCACTGCCTTGCTAAAGAAGCTGAGGGTAAAGGTGATGGACTGGCCAAACATGTCCCCAGACCTAAACCCTATTGAGCATCTGTGAGGCATCGTCAAATGGAAGGTGGAAGAGCACAAGGTCTCTAACATCCACCAGCTCTGTGATGTCGTCATGGAGGAGTGGAAGAGGACTCCAGTGGCAACCTGTGAAGCTCTGGTGAACTCCATGCCCAAGAGAGTTAAGGCAGTGCTGTAAAATAATGGTGGCCACACAAAATATTGACACTTTGGGCTCAATTTGGGACTTTTCACTTAGGGGTGGACTCACTTTTGTTGCCATTGGTTTAGCAATTATGGCTACGTGTTGAGTTATTTTGAGTGAACAGCAAATTTACACTGTTATAAAAGCTGTACACTCACTAAGTCACATTGTTGCAAAGTGTCATTTTTTCAGTGTTGTCACATGAAAAGATAGAATAAAATATTTACAAAAATGTGAGGGGTGTACTCACTTCTGTGAGATACTGTATATATATTTTGTATTCCTGGGTGCATTCGTGACACACCAGTTAAAACTGAATAATAACATTGACCCACAACTATTATCATTTCTTTCAGACTTCTGGTTTACTTCCACAATAGAAGACATTTTGGTCTGTTTGATAAATTTACAGTTTAAACAAATCCTTTTACAGTTTTCTTTATTTCCTCTTAAACTGAGATGCACCCATGTGTCTCTATTAATATGCAGTCGGAATGCCTAACCATTGAAATTGTATTGACAAAGCATCTCCCACTGTTTCCATATGCGGTCTTCACTTGATCTGGTTACTCCGAGTTTTATTACCTTGACTTCAAAGGCTCTTATCAAAATAAACGCCTTCTTTCTGCATTCTTCTAATAATGTTATTTGAAGTCTGCTAATGTCACAATTGAGAAAGGATTAAACTCAAATTAATTTGACTCTGGATCATTTTTTTCAATTAAATATCCTAAAATAATCAGTTAAAAACTGTAAATGGAGGACATGTTCATCGTTTCTGTGTAAAATAGCATTGAAAAAAAGATTGATAAGAATTGCTTTAGACATAGAATGTGGAATTTCAGCTAGTAAAAGGATAGTATAATGTTTTACCTCTGTCAAGTCTTTTCCAGTGTCCCCTTACTCCTGTTAAGAAGCCTTTTTTTTGCAGAGTTCAATAGCTCAAGCTAAACTTCACACACACACACACACACACACACACACACACACACACACACACACACACACACAGGTGTATACGTCAGAGAAGCGACTATTTCCCTTCCGTCATACAAGTCGAATCTAAGGTTTCAATCACACCTGAAGTTAGGCAGTTTCTGCTGTGCTGTTTCTTTGCATAGCCCATAGTTCTCTTGGAATCCTTTGTCATATGATACATGATAAGTCTACCTTTCTGACCATGTTTCAGGTTACACCCATATTTAGGATGATATTAAAGTGTTTTTTCTTGTTAAAATAAGAGGTTACTGCGACAAACGCGGTGTCAGGCCCTGGCAACCTACACTAACATGTGAAAAATGTGCATCAATGTCTGAACCATCCAGAACCCCAATAAAGTGTGACTTTTTAGGTTGAAATTCTCTCAAAGAAACATTCCAGCTTCTATTTAAGGATAAAACATAGCTTTGATTTACACCAGAACTTGAAGCCACCAGGCCTTATGTTTCACCAGCTTCTTCAGGGGACAAATAAAGTTAGGAGAATGCATTCCAAAAGAATGTTCATTGGATGCTCATTATCTTTAATTCAACGATAATACACCAAATAAATCCAAGAATCCAAAACCATCATACAGATGGGCTGGATGTGGCTGAAAAACCTTCAGTGTCCCAATGTTGAGCACATGAAAGTATATCCAACAGTTTGAACAGAAAAAGATGATGCTCAGGTCAACTGGAGCAATAAAATTATGTCCTCCATAGTCATTCCAAACCAAGAAATGCACTTCCTAGTACCTTGCCTAAACTGGACAGAAACTGTAGCATGGTTGGAGTAGTGCTATGCACTTGGACCCCGCTACAATTTCTGTCCAGTTTGTTGTAGGCAAGCTACTAGGAAGCGCATTTCCTGGTTTGCAATGACTATCAGGCACATCATTTTATTGCATCAGTTGAGGAGCGGCCAATGGGAAGTCACAGTGTTTATGACCATGCAGATACAGTTTTCTATATGTAATAATATCTTTTAACCATTTCAATACCGGGCAATTTTACACCTTCATGCCCAGGCCATTTTTCAGGTTTCAGCGCTCTCACACTTTGAATGACAATTGCGCGGTCATACAACATTGTACCCAAACTAAAATTTTATCATTTTCTTCACACAACTAGAGCTTTCTTTTGGTGGTATTTAATCACCGCCGGGGTTTTTATTTTTTGCTAAGTTAACAAAAAAAGACCAAAAATTTTGAAAAAAAACACGTTTTTCTTTGTTTCTGTTATAAAAGTTTACAAATAAATAATTGTTCTTCATAAATTTAGGCCGAGATGGATTCTACTACATGTCTTTGGCGAAAATAACCCAAATTAGGATGTATTTCTTAGTTTGTAGGAAAGTTATAGAGTTCACAAACTATGGTATAGATCTGAAAATTGATCAATCCTGAAGTACTGACAACCAATCTTCTAATTTTTCGGAAAATGAAAAAATTAAAAAAATTATTTTCACTATTTTTTTTTTTTACATACTGTCACCAGTGCAGTACAGCATCATCATATAACTGGCATGGCGGTGAACAGGGACACTGACTGGTGACAGTATGAAAAAAAATATATATATTTTTTTATTATTTTTAATTTTTTATAAAAAATTTTTTTTTAAGATTTTTTTTCATATTTTACTATGACCAAAGTAGTACAATGTTACCATAGTAACATTGTACTACTTTGGGGAAGTATTCAGTATTGTTTTTTGTTTTTGTTTTACACAATTTGCTTATAGCAAAGAATTACTTTGCTATAAGCAAGCATTTACCTGAATGACATCGATTCATTCAGGGTTTTTTTTTTTTTTTTGTGCTTAGCTGTGATTTGGCCACAGCTAATCACATGACATGTGCATGTGACCTGCTGTGACCATTCACAGCTAGACACTAGTATACAATGGATGGCATGAATGAAGCCATCCATTGTATACAACTGTCATGTGACCTGCTGTGATTAGTCACAGCAGGTCACATGGTACCGGCAACAGGGGCCGGTACTCAGAATTGTCATCGGCCGTGTCCAAGGTACACGGCCCGTGATAGATTACGCCGCTGCGTGGCTCTGCAACCGCGCGGCTCTGCAACCACGCGAACTGCGCATGTGCGGGAGCACGCCAAATGGCATACACCCCAGAAAGCTAATGCATTTTTGCGGCCGCCAAACGGCTATAGGCCGGGCGGCTAATGGTTAATATCTGCAGGTTACATATTGGTAATTTGTACATTTTTGTCCAGCATAGGATTACCTTTAGAATGAACACAAATATTTCTGTGCACTGTTATAGAGTGGCAGCATATTAACAGGTGTGAGCGACCTGTGTCAACTGTGTCAGTAGGGATCGAGCAGTTTAGAGAGTTGTGGCAGAGCATAGAACTCATCATATCCTGCGGCTCCTGTGCGGGTAAGCACTACTATCTCTCTATCTATCTATCTATCTATCTATCTATCTATCTATCTATCTATCTATCTATCTATTATCTATCTATCTATCTATCTATCTATCTATCTATTATCTATCTATCTATCTATCTATCCATCTATATATATATATATATATATATATACAGTATATATATACTGTATATATAAATGCCTGAGTCTTGCTATTTGTTTATTTTCATTCTTCAAAATTGTCCCTCTGTTTAGCTCTATTTAATGTGCCGTTGACAAATACTACCAATGGACCTAAGTGGTTAGGTCCTGTTCTGACTGATTTGTACTCAGAACCCCATCCACACAGTACAAAATTAATGCCTTTACAACCTTGATGGTGGCTTTACTGCCAAAAACATCTGTTTGGACAGAAGATATATTGGTGTCTATGGAACGTACTCTTTAGCTCCTATGAGGTTGATTTACTAAAGGCAAATAGACTGTTTTCCTTGCAAGAGAAGAAAAGTTGCACTTTGCCTAACCGCTTGCCGTCCGCCATATAGCAGAAATACTATTGCAGGGCGGCATGGGTGCACAAAATCACACATATATATATATATATATATATAATTTTGCAGTTCTGGGTAGGGGGTGCACATGAGCTGCGCGCGCGCCCTACATGAGCTGCCATTCGCGGCCTTAGCTGTCAATCACTGGGTCCCGGCCAGTAAAACAATATACGTCTCTCCCGTCATCTCCTGCATAGTAGAGCCATACAAAGCAATGTGCTTACAGTGAATCACACACACAGCACATAATGTGAAAACAGCACATAGTTAACCCTTTGATCGCCCCAGATGTTAACCCCTTCCTGCCCAGTGTCATTAGCACAGTGTCAGTGCTTTTTATTAGCACTGATCACTGTATTGCTGTCACTGGGGATGTCAGTGACACCAAGTCAGTTCCCCCCAGTGTCAGAATACCCACCGCAGTCCCGCTATAAGTAGCTGATTGTCGCTATTACTAGTAAACACAAAAAATCCAGTGTATATACCTCCATTTGTAAACGCTATAACTTTCATGTAAACCAATTAATTTACACGTATTGGGATTTTGTTTTAGCAAAGACATGGAGCAGAATACATTTTGGCTTAAATTTATGCCAAAATTAGATTTTTTAAATTTTTTTACTGGACATGTTTAATAGCAAAAAAGTCAAAAATATTGTTTTTTTCTCAAAATTGTCGGTCTTTTTTGTATAGCACAAAAAATAAAAAAAAACACAGGCGATCTAATACACCCAAAAGAAAACTCTATTTGTGGGAAAAAAGGACATACATTTCATTTCGGTGCAGCGTTGAATGACCGCGCAATTATCAGTTAAAGTAACGCAGTGCCGTATCACAAAACATGGCCTGGTCAGGAAAAGGGGGTAAATCCTCTGGAGGGCAAGTGGTTAAAATCAACTGTTTAGACAGAAGATATATTAGTGTCCATGGAATGTACTCCTTAGGTCCTATGGGGATGATTTACTAAAAGCAAATAGACTGTTCATTTTGTAAGGGAAAGGAAACTGCACTTTGCAGGGAAATTTTCCCCAAAGCTTAATGAATGAGGTGGAGCTCATGTGACTTCCATCATTCAGTCATGTGCAAACTAATATACTGTTTTTTAATCTTCCTTGCGTGTGAGTGGGTCTTCTTTGCAAAGTAAAACTTCACCACATTCACTAATTCCCTTGCAAACTGCATCTTCTCTTGCAAAGTAACCTCTAAGATGCGTACTGAGGAGTGTGTGGTACAAAAGTTCATCTTGCTTGAAGGACTTTATGGAGCATTTAATGGTTAATAGCATCAAATGGAGCCATGCACAGGCTTTGTTTCTTGCTTTTAACCATTAAATGTTCCAAAGAGTCCTTCAAACAAGATGAACTTTTGTACCACACACTCCTCAGTACACATCTAGGAAATTACATCTGGCAAGTACCTTCTTTGTCGCTATCAGAGGAGTAGCAGCCAAGGACTAGGACAGGATCCACCTATACCACATTTCATCTGCTTCTTTGAAGGAAATATCACTTTATGGTACATCCATCTTTCCAACTACCTTATTTTTCGCTCCATAAGACACACTTTTTTCCCCCCAGAAAAGGGGGGAAAATGTCAGTGCGTCTTATGGAGCGAATGTAAAGCGGCCGGTCCGGTATTTCTGCCACCACCATGTCAGAATACCGGGCCGGCCGCCAAGCTCTTCTCTCCTGCAGGACCTTACCTGTTCCTCGCTCCAGCGCTGTACAGTCTTCCCACGGCGGCTTCTGTGACAGCCGGGTACCTACTGCACATGTGTGAGAAGCGCTGCGCTTTGTGAATGGTCCAGTGTCTTCTGGGACACATGACAGGTCCCAGAAGGCTCAGGGCCATTCACAAAGCGTAGCACTTCTCAAGCATGCGCAGTGGGCACCCAGCTGTCACAGAAGCCGCCGCGGGATGAAGGAAGGACAACTCCGCGGACGTGGGAGCGGGTACCTGTCAAATTCAGGTACCCGTTCCCCCCCCCCTCCCCAAAGGTCCGCAGTCTCTGGTCATCTCCTTTACTGTGTCCGCAGTCTCTGGTCACCTCCTGTACTATGTCCGCAGTCTCTGGTCATCTCCTGTACTATGTCCACAGTCTCTGGTTATCCCCTGTACTATGTCCGCAGTCTCTGGTCATCTCCTGTACTATGTCTGCAGTCTCTGGTCATCTCCTGTACTATATACGCAGTCTCTGGTCATCTCCTGTACTATGTCCGCAGTCTCTGGTCATCTCCTGTACTGTGTCCGCAGTCTCTGGTCATCTCCTGTACTGTGTCCGCAGTCTCTGGTCATCTCCTGTACTGTGTCCGCAGTCTCTGGTCATCTCCTGTACTGTGTCCGCAGTCTCTGGTCATCTCCTGTACTGTGTCCGCAGTCTCTGGTCATCTCCTGTAGAATGTCCGCAGTCTCTTGTCATCTCCTGTACTGTGTCCGCAGTCTCTGGTCATCCCCTGTACTATGTCCGCAGTCTCTGGTCATCCCCTGTACTATGTCCGCAGTCTCTGGTCATTCCCTGTACTATGTCCACAGTCTCTGGTCATTTTCTGTAATGTGTCCGCAGTCTCTGGTCATCTCCTGTACTGTGTCTACAGTCCATTGGTTCAGAATTTTTTTTTCCTTGTTTTTCTCCTCTAAAACGTAGGTGCGTCTTATGGTCAGATGCGTCTTATGGAGCAAAAAATACGGTATTTGTCCAGAACTATCAAACACATGTCTTGCAAAGTGAACAGCCTATTTGCCTTTAGTAAATCAACCTCTATGTGCAACAGCAGATCAAGGAGAGTTCTTCCTCTTAATGTGTAGGAGCCTTGCTCTGTACTCTACATTTGCTCTGAGGGTGTTCAGTGGCCCATACCTGGCTGGTATAGTTGTGCTTTTAAAAATCAAGATAAGTTGTCCATGTTGGGCTGAGTTATGGCCTAGGAGAGTGTGATTGCAGAACTGTTCATGCAAGTTTGAGGACTCCTTTAATCATTCAGATGTAGGTGACACCTTAGGTCCTCCTCCTTAGAGCCATACACCTCATAACAACATAACTGAAACTTTTCCACCAAGACTGTACGGGTCAGTGACCCTATGGTAGTTATCTCTACAGAGATAATCTATATTGTTCCTTTTGTTATCAGTACTGTAAAGGTGGACTGCTTATTGGAAGCATTGCAAGTTATATAACAAACTGTCTTCCTTATCGGGCAAGTAATCCCTTATGGGTGACTACCGGCAGCATTCAGCAAAAGCTATCAGATATAACATTATGTCTTTATCCTGCTTCATGGGGTTGGTCAGACAATCAGGAACCAGCTCCAGAGGAGAGATAGTTTGCTGCTCTATATCCTCTAATTATATTTTATACCATTACATAGCTAATGACTCAAGATAAGCCCAATGACTGAACAAAAAAGATGAACCCTTTTATAAAAATGATAACCAACAACTGAGCAATTACAGCCTATATCTAGAATTTGTAACCGTGCAGATAACTGTTAAAAAAAAAATAACTTCCAGGTAGGATTTATGTAGGTGCGCTTTGCCCGGTTCCTTAAATAATTAAATTCATTTGATTAAAACTATCTTTGCAGTCGTGATAGTCAAAATTTTAATTAGAACATTTCTAAGTTCCCGGTGACTGATCTCCAAAGAATTAATTCAGTTTCTTGGTTTCTCTGTTTCCTTATCATCCCTATTATATAATGTTCCTTTTTTTACCATTTGAATGTGGTAACAGTCACATTTTAATTAAATTATCCCTTGTGTCTTGATGGGGTGAGGCAGACGGGCACAAAGTGGCAGGTTGATACCCTCACACAGGGATTTAAAGCTGTAGCTTCTTACACTGTGCTGAAAATACGACGTTTGATGCTGATTTAGTCTAGTTGGTATTCAGTTCAGGTACGTGCAGGGTGCCTAACGAGAACATACAAATGTTCTGCATTCCATCTGCTGTGCTACTAGGCTGCTTCTCTTCTGGATGCTGAAATATAGAATCCTGGCCTAATTAATTCCAGAAAATAATGCAGTCCGTTCCCATAAACTGCTGAAATTTTACCTATTGCAAAACCATATTGTACAGAAGATATGTCATCCTAGAATCTGGGACAAAGAGAACCAGTACTGAGGGAAGTACATAGATGTTGCTGACCTCTTACTTTGTGCCACGTAGCTGACTGGAGGCTGGAATAGAGACAGGGCTTCCCTTACGGCTAAGTGCAGTGCGCCCCTGGAGGTGGTAACAGGTGGTGCAGGAGGAGTTTCTCCAGAGGACACGTGGATCCCAGAGGTTGAGTAGAGTAGTCAGTAGCCAGAGTCAGGGTCAATACAGAACAGCAAACAGGAGTGAGGTCAGAATCAAGCCAAGGTAGAGAGCCAGGAAGAAAGCCAAAGCAAGGTCTGGGTCAAGGCGGGTTGGTAATGGGTAATCAGCAGTATACACAGGAACAGGGGGCTGATGATAATCCAGCAATTATTGAGCAGAGCTGCAGCCCTTATAAAGGCCACTAAGCATCAGTAATTATCGCGTCCTGCGTGTGCCGGTACACTTTAGCGATTACGTGCCGTCCAACTATGTGCATATGCACATTTTTGTGCAAATTGGAGCGGCCATATTGAGCATTGGCGAATTTGCCAGGGCTTCCTCTTCTTTTCTCCTGACACTTTGAAATGCTTGCTGTCTGGATCTCATGCTGATCTCATGCTTTTTGAGTCATTAACAAGTATAATGATTACTGTAGGTGTTCTGATTTACTAGTTTACTCCTAGATTGTAAGCTCCCAGGATCAGGCCCTCTAATCCCTCTTGTATTGAACTGTATTGTTACTGTACTGTCTCCCTCCATAATGTAAAGCGCTGAGCAAACTGTTGGCGCTATATAAGTCCTATATTAATATAATAATAATAACTAGTTGTATGAGTTGACTTGCAAAACACTGAAGGTGCAAGAATAAGATTACCACGCCAAAAACATTAGTGTCCATGTATATTTTATTCATCATACATGTCCAAAGATGAGAGGCCAACATGTGTCAGGGACATAAGCATCCCTCTTTAGTTGTACTTTTAGTAGTTAAGGGGGATTGGGTTGTTAAACTGGTTTTCAGAAAGACTGTTTTATTAGAAACCTGTATAGACTGTAAGCCTTGGTGCCCAACCTATGGGTCTTGGTATTTTTTTCGCCACCCTTGGGGCTCCTGTAGACACTAATCTTTGTTCAAGTATTGCCTTGTTATAGTAGTGACTTTTAGCATCCTCATGTAATATGTCTCCAGTCATTGGAGTTGATTTATTAAAACTGAAATGTGAAAAATTTGGTGCAGTTGTGCATTGCAGCCAATCAGCTTCTAGCTTCAGCTTGTTCAAGTTTTGACAAAAAAAGCTGTACTAGAGTTTGCTGCAGCAGAAACCTAAATCACAGAGCAGCTATGCTGCAGAAAGCAGACAGCCCTAGCACCCTTAGCTCAAAAGTCCCATGTTAGCGTTGCCACCCATTTGCAAGCAAGCTTTTAGAAATATGCAAACTGATCTTAATGCATTATATACCTTGTTTGATATAATTCCTTCCATTTGGAAAATATCTGAAAGTAAACATGAGATTTACTTATTTCCCGGCTGAACCTTAGTCCTGGACAGTTCTCAGGGGACAGGAAGAGAAAGGCAAAAGATTACATTTGATGCTAACACTGACGTACAAAGCCGTCCACCATACTGCCCCGAACTACATCACTGACCTAATATCCAAGTACCGCCCAGCACGCACACTCCGCTCCTCACAAGACCTCCTTCTCTCTAGTTCCCTGGTCTCCTCCTCCCATGCCCGCCTCCAGGACTTCTCCAGGGTGTCACCCATCCTCTGGAACTCCCTGCCCCAACCCATCAGATTATCACCTACTCTCCTCTCCTTTAGGCGCACCCTGAAAACCCATCTCTTCAGGGAAGCCTACCCCACCCCCTGCTAACTTGCCGACCTCCTCCACTCTTCCTACCACTCCATCCCCCACAGCTATCTCCTCCTGTGCCACCATCCCCTCCCTCCTAGATTGTAAGCTCGAAAGAGCAGGGCCCTCGATCCCCTCATGTTTTGCATTGTATTGGTATTGTTCTGTCACATGTTCTGTCCCCCTTTGTAATGTACAGTGCTGAGCGAACCATTGGCGCTTTATAAATACTGTATAATAATAATAATAATTACTTGCTGCATTTTCCTGAATATATTAACCACTTGCACTCCAGAGGATTTACCCCCCTTCCTGGCCAGGCCAATTTTTGAGATACGGAGCTGCGTTACTTTAACTGACAATTGCGCGGTCATGCAAAGATGCACCCAAATGAAATTTACGTCCTTTTTCTCCCACAAATAGAGCTTTCTTTCAGTAGTATTTGATCACCTCTGCATTTTTTATTTTTTGTGCTATAAACAAAAAAAAGCCAATGATTTTGAGAAAAAAAACAATATTTTGGACTTTCTGCTAATAAAAATGTCCAGTAAACAAATTTTAAAAATCAAATTTCATCATAAATTTAAGCCAAAATGTCTTTGCTCAAAAAAAAAAATCCCAATACGTATAAATGATTGGTTTACGTGAAAGTTATAGCGTTTACAAATGGCGTTATATATATACTTAAAGTTAAAAAAAAAATTATTCTAGTAATATCGGCGATCAGCGACTGCGGCGAGCATTCTGACACTGGGGGGAACTGACTTGGTGTTACTGACATCCCCAGTGACACCAATACAGTGATCAGTGCTAATAAAAAGCACTGACACTGTACTAATGGCACTGGGCAGGAAGGGATTAACATCTAAGGCAATCAAAAGGTTAACTGTGTGCTGCGTTTTACTGTGCAAGCATGCTGCTATGCAGAGCAATACAAAGCAGCGAGCTGGAGCTGACAGGAGAGAGACCTGTGTTGTTTACATACAGACCTCTCCCCCGTCACTGTTCCTCGGCGATCGCCGTGTACCGGCAGGGATTCTCCGGCCAGGACCCGGTGATCGTCAGCTGTAGCCGCCAATGGTGCCCCCCTACCCGTAAATACAAAATCACGTATATGTACATGATTTTGCACAGCCCTGCCGCCCTGTAGCAGTAGTTCTGCTATAGGGAGGTTGGGAAGTGATTAAAGATGTTAAAGTGTTTTTAAAAATGCACTTAAAAGAACCTCTGAAATTAAAATCTATTTTTTTTTTAGTGTAGAAGCGAGATTTAATTTAAAGTGAGTTTAAACGATTGTTTATTTATGATGGTTTCCTGGTAAACCTATACTAGGAAAGCTGTGAAAGGGCTTTAAATAAGATTCATTGCTAGAAAACGGCCTGTGTTTGTGGGGGAGTTATCACTCCATAAGGTGTTTCAGTGATTAAATGCATTAATGAAGCATCATAAGAAGAGCCATTTAATGAGACATGAATTTCATTCCTTTGATTAAATTAATGACACAGCGGTAAAACACAAGTAATACAGGATAGGTAAACATTATCTAGATTTCCTCCGTCCATCTCATTTCACCGAGCCTTTATCAATTACATGGGTCATAGTGACATTTGGATCCTTCATTTATATTCTCTACATGTGCTTTGGTCAATTGCTTTAAACAGTAAAAAAAAATATAGGGATAAAATTACATAAACCACTCTTTATATATCTCTAATGATGTGCCTGTAATGAAGAGGGAACAAATAGCTTGGTAATTTAAAATATGAAAAGGATAAAGGGATTCTGAAGGTCAGACTCAGAAGAGGACTGGTTAAAGGAGCACGCAGCCTTTAAAGGTTCACAGCTTAGCTGTCTTTAATTTTCATTCCGACATCCATTTATTTGAGTTTGCTGCCCTGCTAACTACAGCCCTGTGGGTGCCATTTCTTTATTGTTTGAATGTGCCAGAATCTGAGTTTGCACTCAAGTCCTGAGGTCAACACATAAGACAAAATAAGATATCAACGAAGCAGCTTTTTGGCAAAAACCTTTGGCCAAATATTTTGCCCAGGTGCCGGAGATATGCAGGTTACATAGTGAATGGCCACCAAAAGTCAAAGTTGACCTAAGAAGGTGTGGTAGATAGCTAAAGCTATTTATCAACCAAAGTGGAAGTAGCAAGTAGCTCTTTGGCAAAATACTTGGCCCAAATCTTTTGCCCAGTTACTAGAGACATGTAGGTTACACCATCAATGGCTACCAAAAGCCAAAGATGACCTAGGAAGAAATTGTAGGAGATAGCCATGGCTTCGCACATAAGACAAAATAAAATATCAACCAAAGTGAAAAATATCACAACTAGCTTTTTGGCAAAAAAATGTTGTTCATATCTTTTGTCCAGTACAAGAGATGTGTGAGTTACATCATCAATGGCCACCAAAGTCATAGATAACCTTGGAAGAAGCTGTGGAAGATAGCCAAAGCTTCACACAATACAATTTAAGATATCAACCAATGTGAAAAAATTCCAAGTAGATTTTTGGCAAAAACCTTTGGCCATATCTTTTGCCCAGGTGCCAGAAAAGTATGGGTTACATTGTCAATGGCTACCAAAAGCCAAAGATGACCTAGGAAGAAGCTGTGGCAGATAACCAAGGCTTTGCACATAATACAAAAAAGGATATCAACCAAAGTGGAAACACTACAAGTAGCTTTTTGGCAAAAATCTTTGCCCAAATCTTTTGCCCAGGTGCCGGAGATATGTGGGTTACATAGTGAATGGCCACCACAAGTCAAAGTTGACCTAAGAAGAAGGTGTGGTAGATAGCTAAGGCTATTTATCAACCAAAGTGGAAGTAGCAAGTAGCTTTTTGGTAAAAACCTTTGGTCAAATCATTTGCTAAGGTGCCAGAGACATGCAGGTTACATTGTCAATGGCCACCAAAAACCAAAGATGACCTAGGAAGAATCTGTGGGAGATAGCCAAGACTTCACACATAAAACACAATAAGATATCAACCAAAGTGGAGAAATTCAGAGTAGCTTTTTGTCAAAAACCTTTGGCCAAATCTTTTGCCCAGGTGCTGGAGACATGCAGGTTACATCGTCAATGGCCACCAAAAGCCAAAGATAACCTAGGAAGAAGCTATGGGAGATTGCATGGAGTGGCGACTAGAGCCAGGGCCTGTCACTACTAGAGGTGGCCACACCAATCCAATAAGACAAGTACTTGTATATGAACAACGTTGGTATATCTAGACATGGGGCTAAGAGTGCTGTCATCCCAATTTGTGTGCAATAAATTAGAGATACTTTTTGTGGGACTTTAAAGTGCAGCACTCCAAAATTGTAAATATGTGATTATTTATTGTGCCAATAAATTATATATTTTTGTAATATTTGTATGAGTTTGTCTGTGGTTCCAGAGGGTTGTACTTTAAAGTCCCACAAAATCTGTAGTTTATTGCACACAAAATGGGATGACAGCACTTTTGGAAACTAAGTGCTCTTACCCCCATGTGTAGATTTACCCCCTCTATTCATATGCATGACATTGCATTATCTACATGTGATTGCATTAATATTTTATATATTGTCTATTCACATCTTTCTTTATTTAATAGTGCATTTTGGTTTATGTACAGTGCTGGTTAACTTTCCTCTTTCATATTTCAGCAAAGTTCTCTTTGGAAGCAATGAGGACACCAGTAGAGATGAGCGAATCGAAGTATCCGAAGTGGAATTCGAGTCGAATATCGGAAAAATTTCGATTCGTGCCGAATCCGAAAAACAGCCTAATTCGGACGCGCGAATCGAAATTTTTCCGAAAATGGCGGCTGACATGTGCGGCGACGGAGCGGGGATGTCGGGGAAGGCGCGCAGACAAGGCGCGCTGCCCCATAATGCATTCCTCAACGACATGTGATCGCATCAGCCAATCAGCAGCCAGCCAGCCAGCACTGTGTAATGGTCGAGGTATATATAGCGGCCATTTTGGAAATCTTCATTTGCCTGCAGTCATTGAACAGAGGCAGACCGCTCTGTACTAGGGACAGGGACAGAGTTAGGGCCACAGAAACGAGAATTGGGGACAGAGAGAAGTTACTTAGGGACAGAGAACCATTACTCAGGGACACAGACTTGTTAATGAGGGCCACAGAATCGTTATTTAGGGACAAAGAAACGCTAGTTAGGGCCACAGAATTCATACTCAGGGACAGACAGAATTTTCACTCAGTGCCAGAGAATTGTTACTTAGGGCCACAGAAACGTTATTAGGGCCACAGAATTTTTACTCAGGGACAGACAGAATTGTTACTGAGTGCCAGAGAATTGTTACTCAGGGACAGACAGAATTGTTACTGAGTGCCAGAGAATTCTTACTCAGGGCCACAGAATTCATACTCAGGGACAGACAGAATTGTTACTCAGGGACAGACAGAATTGTTACTGAGTGCCAGAGAATTGTTACTCAGGGACAGACAGAATTGTTACTGAGTGCCAGAGAATTGTTACTCAGGGACAGACAGAATTGTTACTGAGTGCCAGAGAATTGTTACTCAGGGACAGACAGAATTGTTACTGAGTGCCAGAGAATTGTTACTCGCACAGACACAAAATTGTTACTTGCACAGACACAGAATTGTTACTCGCACAGACAGAATTGTTACTCAGGGCCACAGAATTCATACTCAGGGACAGACAGAATTGTTACTGAGTGCCAGAGAATTGTTACTCAGGGACAGACAGAATTGTTACTGAGTGCCAGAGAATTGTTACTCAGGGACAGACAGAATTGTTACTGAGTGCCAGAGAATTGTTACTCAGGGACAGACAGAATTGTTACTGAGTGCCAGAGAATTGTTACTCGCACAGACACAAAATTGTTACTTGCACAGACACAGAATTGTTACTCGCACAGACACAGAATTGTTACTCAGGGCCACAGAATTCATACTCAGGGACAGACAGAATTGTTACTGAGTGCCAGAGAATTGTTACTCAGGGACAGACAGAATTGTTACTGAGTGCCAGAGAATTGTTACTCAGGGACAGACAGAATTGTTACTGAGTGCCAGAGAATTGTTACTCGCACAGACACAAAATTGTTACTTGCACAGACACAGAATTGTTACTCGCACAGACACAGAATTGTTACTGAGTGCCAGAGAATTGTTACTCAGGGACAGACAGAATTGTTACTGAGTGCCAGAGAATTGTTACTCAGGGACAGACAGAATTGTTACTGAGTGCCAGAGAATTGTTACTCAGGGACAGACAGAATTGTTACTGAGTGCCAGAGAATTGTTACTCGCACAGACACAAAATTGTTACTTGCACAGACACAGAATTGTTACTCGCACAGACACAGAATTGTTACTCAGGGCCACAGAATTCATACTCAGGGACAGACAGAATTGTTACTGAGTGCCAGAGAATTGTTACTCAGGGACAGACAGAATTGTTACTGAGTGCCAGAGAATTGTTACTCAGGGACAGACAGAATTGTTACTGAGTGCCAGAGAATTGTTACTCGCACAGACACAAAATTGTTACTTGCACAGACACAGAATTGTTACTCGCACAGACACAGAATTGTTACTCAGGGCCACAGAATTCATACTCAGGGACAGACAGAATTGTTACTGAGTGCCAGAGAATTGTTACTTAGGGACAGACAGAATTGTTACTGAGTGCCAGAGAATTGTTACTCAGGGACAGACAGAATTGTTACTGAGTGCCAGAGAATTGTTACTCGCACAGACACAAAATTGTTACTTGCACAGACACAGAATTGTTACTCGCACAGACACAGAATTGTTACTCAGGGCCACAGAATTCATACTCAGGGACAGACAGAATTGTTACTGAGTGCCAGAGAATTGTTACTCAGGGACAGACAGAATTGTTACTGAGTGCCAGAGAATTGTTACTCAGGGACAGACAGAATTGTTACTGAGTGCCAGAGAATTGTTACTCGCACAGACACAAAATTGTTACTTGCACAGACACAGAATTGTAACTCGCACAGACACAGAATTGTTACTCAGGGCCACAGAATTCATACTCAGGGACAGACAGAATTGTTACTGAGTGCCAGAGAATTGTTACTCAGGGACAGACAGAATTGTTACTGAGTGCCAGAGAATTGTTACTCAGGGACAGACAGAATTGTTACTGAGTGCCAGAGAATTGTTACTCAGGGACAGACAGAATTGTTACTGAGTGCCAGAGAATTGTTACTCAGGGACAGACAGAATTGTTACTGAGTGCCAGAGAATTGTTACTCGCACAGACACAAAATTGTTACTTGCACAGACACAGAATTGTTACTCGCACAGACACAGAATTGTTACTCAGGGCCACAGAATTCATACTCAGGGACAGACAGAATTGTTACTGAGTGCCAGAGAATTGTTACTCAGGGACAGACAGAATTGTTACTGAGTGCCAGAGAATTGTTACTCAGGGACAGACAGAATTGTTACTGAGTGCCAGAGAATTGTTACTCGCACAGACACAAAATTGTTACTTGCACAGACACAGAATTGTTACTCGCACAGACACAGAATTGTTACTGAGTGCCAGAGAATTGTTACTCAGGGACAGACAGAATTGTTACTGAGTGCCAGAGAATTGTTACTCAGGGACAGACAGAATTGTTACTGAGTGCCAGAGAATTGTTACTCAGGGACAGACAGAATTGTTACTGAGTGCCAGAGAATTGTTACTCGCACAGACACAAAATTGTTACTTGCACAGACACAGAATTGTTACTCGCACAGACACAGAATTGTTACTCAGGGCCACAGAATTCATACTCAGGGACAGACAGAATTGTTACTGAGTGCCAGAGAATTGTTACTCAGGGACAGACAGAATTGTTACTGAGTGCCAGAGAATTGTTACTCGCACAGACACAAAATTGTTACTTGCACAGACACAGAATTGTTACTCGCACAGACACAGAATTGTTACTGAGTGCCAGAGAATTGTTACTCAGGGACAGACAGAATTGTTACTGAGTGCCAGAGAATTGTTACTCAGGGACAGACAGAATTGTTACTGAGTGCCAGAGAATTGTTACTCAGGGACAGACAGAATTGTTACTGAGTGCCAGAGAATTGTTACTCGCACAGACACAAAATTGTTACTTGCACAGACACAGAATTGTTACTCGCACAGACACAGAATTGTTACTCAGGGCCACAGAATTCATACTCAGGGACAGACAGAATTGTTACTGAGTGCCAGAGAATTGTTACTCAGGGACAGACAGAATTGTTACTGAGTGCCAGAGAATTGTTACTCGCACAGACACAAAATTGTTACTTGCACAGACACAGAATTGTTACTCGCACAGACACAGAATTGTTACTCAGGGCCACAGAATTCATACTCAGGGACAGACAGAATTGTTACTGAGTGCCAGAGAATTGTTACTCAGGGACAGACAGAATTGTTACTGAGTGCCAGAGAATTGTTACTCAGGGACAGACAGAATTGTTACTGAGTGCCAGAGAATTGTTACTCGCACAGACACAAAATTGTTACTTGCACAGACACAGAATTGTTACTCGCACAGACACAGAATTGTTACTCGCACAGACACAGAATTGTTACTCAGGGCCACAGAATTCATACTCAGGGACAGACAGAATTGTTACTGAGTGCCAGAGAATTGTTACTCAGGGACACCTAATTGTTGAATTAAATAGTATGTCAGACAACATGCAGAGGAGTGGCAGAGGAGGCAATGTTTTAGGAGCGAGCAGACGTGGCAGCAGAGGAAGGGGTCGAGGCAGCAGTATTCGCAGCCAGAGGCCAGTGCTCCCGGTGTCATCCAGCGGTCGTGTCTCCACCGACAACCCTGCCGTCATTGATTGGTTGGCTCGGTCGTCTTCCTCTTCCCAGGTCACCTCTGACACCTACAGCCAACGGTCGGTGGGTACGTCAGACACAACCGTTAGTTGGCATGGCCCGGGACCAAGCCCACTGAAATCACGTGTCCTCTACCTGCCCCTGTCCTTTGCTGTTCCCTCACCAAGCGAAGTATCGCATGCTGTGGGCTCAGCCCCACTGTACAGTGAGGAAGAGCTAACAGAGGGCGGTCAGGAACGGGGGGAGACATCGGCCTTTTCAGCAGCCAAGCGAACAAGTACTGGCGAGGAGAGTGGCTCGGTAGCCGGTCTAGAGACAGGTCTGTCTCCTGACCCAGACGCAGCCGAGGGGGCTAGTAGTGAGGCGGAGACCCTACTTGATGATGAGGAGGTTGATCGCACTTGGCAGCCTCGTCGTCATCAGGCAATTTCTTCCGCATCATCAGGAGAAGAGGGTGGCAGCTTGGCAGCGAGCAAAACAGTCGGTGGGTTGCCCAGGAGACAGCAGCAGGGTCGCATCAGTGTCAGTGGAGCCAAACGTCCACGGAGTAGAGCACCAGCTCCACTGCAGCCTACCACCACGGCCAGTAGTGGTGCCGGTGCGCACGGAGGAAGTAGCAGTCAGCCAGTGAAGAGTAGCGGGGGCAAAGTTTCCTACTCGGTGGTGTGGCAATTTTTCCTCAAGCCGCCCGAGGAAGTAAACGTAGCCGTATGTCGACTATGTGGCCAGAAATGCAAGCGTGGCCAGGGGGCCCATGTTGGGACTACAGCGTAGCGTCAGCATATGCAGCGTCACCATTCGGTGGCCTGGGAAAACCGTGATAAACATACGGCGGTTCTGCCTGCCCCAGCCCCCGCTCCATCACCCGCTCCGTTACTTGCTCCGTCACCCGACGTCGTCAATCGCCCTCTATCAGCCAGTCAAGGCTCCAACACCTCTGCTGAGGGGAGTTGTCGCTCGTTGGCATCTTCCGCTCGTTCAGATGCTCCTTCTCCTGCTACTCCTCTTCTCGGATTCCGTCAACAGTCTTTCTTGGAATCCGTATCCAAGAGACAACAGTTTGCGAGCACGCACCCGACGGTGCAAAAGCTGAACGTCCTCCTGTCCAAGTTGCTGGTGCTGCAGTCCCTCCCTTTCCAACTGGTGGACTCAGCACCTTTCCGAGAAATGATGGCTTGTGCCGCGCCGCGGTGGAGAGTGCCAAGCCGTCATTTCTTTGCCCAAAAGGCAGTGCCAGCCCTGCATTCACATGTAGAAGAGATGGTGGGCCAGTCTTTGAGCATGTCGGTCTCTGCCAAAGTGCACGGCAGCGCCGACGTGTGGAGCTGTAACTACGGTCAGGGACAGTACATGTCATTTACGGCCCACTGGGTGAACGTGGTGCCGGCACAGCCGCACCAGCAACTTGGACAGGTCACGACGCTTTTGCCTCCACGTTTGCACGTCCTTGGTCCAGCAAGCATGTCCGCCTCTACCACCTCTTTTTCCGCCGTGTCCTCAGCCGCCACCCCCGTGCCAAGTCCCATTACCCGACCGGCATATCACATGTGCAGGGCGCAACGGTGTCACGCTGTGCTGCACCTGGTATGCCTTGGCGAACGTAGTCACACAGGGGAGGAACTGCTGAGTGTAATGAACAGAGAAATCGACAGATGGCTGTCTCCGCGCAAACTAAAAATCGGAACCATGTTGACTGACAACGGAAAGAACATGGTGTCTGCTCTGCGTCAAGGAAGGTTGTGCCATGCGCCATGCATGGCTCACGTGTTCAATCTGGTTGTCAAGCGGTTCCTAAAATCCACCATCCCACTGCAAGACATCCTTAAAATGTCACGTAAACTGTGCATGCATTTCAGCCATTCCTACACCGCAAAGAACACCCTCATTGAGCTGCAGCGGCAGAACGGAATTCCACAGCATCGCCTGATCTGCGACGTTGCAACAAGGTGGAATTCAACCCTACACATGTTAGACCGCCTTTACGAGCAGCGAAAGGCCATCACCGATTTCCTGATGTTACAAGCGGATAAAGGTACTCCCCTGTGTAACTTAGATGTCAGCCATTGGCAGCTCATGCGTGACACCTGCCGCTTGCTCAGGCCCTTTGAGGAGGCCACGCTATTCGTGAGTCGGCAGGACTATGGGATGAACGACGTCATTCCTCTGTTGCACGTCCTGGAACAAATGCTGTTAACAATGGCTGGTCAGGGTGCGGTAGACGTGGCGCACAGATCTCAACGCCACATGACCCCTGTGGGGGCAGGACAGGAAGAAGAGGAGGAGGTAGAGGAGGACATTTGTGCTCAGGAATTATTGAGTGAAATGGGTGGTTTTTCCACTCAGCGGACAGGAGTGGAGGAGCAGGAGCATCTGGTAGAGGAGGAGGAGGAGGAGACAGAGGACCCAGACGCACCGTGGCAGTATGCTGTGGAGATGGAGGCAGGGAGTCCCTCGCATTCCTTGGCACAAATGGCCCATAGCATGCTCGGTTGCTTGCGTAGCGACAGCCGAATAATAACCATCAGACAGAGGGATGACTTTTGGCTGTCCACCTTGTTGGACCCTCGCTACCGGTCCAAAATGGTGGCCTTTTTCACACCTGCTGAGAGGGAGGCCAAAATTACGTACTATAAAAACCACCTATGTAGTCAGTTGGTCTCTGCCTTTGTGCGCCAACGTCCATCCTCAGACACTGTGGGCCCTGTGCGCTCGCGTTCCGCTGGCATGGCAGCAGGGGAGGGGTGGGGTGGTAGGAGCAGTGGCAGCTCCACCAGCAGCGGCTGCCTCAGTCTGCAGTCGATGATGAGTAGCTTTCTTCACCAGCGCAGTGAGGAAACTACTAACCAGCCGCAGCAGCAGCAGCAGCATCAGGTGGACCTGGAGCAGGAGCTCAAACAACAGGCTTGGGCCTACTTGGACAGCACCCTGCCAACCGAGGTAGACAATCCCCTTGACTACTGGGCAACGAAACTTGACCTTTGGCCCCAACTAGCTGAATTTGCCCTTGAAAGGCTGTCATGCCCGGCCAGTAGCGTGGCATCGGAGCGCGTGTTTAGTGCGGCAGGAGGTATTGTAACTCCGCGGAGGACACGACTGTCCACCCAAAGTGTGGAGAGACTCACGTTTGTGAAAATGAATCAGGCGTGGATTAGTCTGGATTTCAAACCACCAGTTCCTGACACAACTGACTAAATCCGCCATGAATCATGCCTCAAACATGTGCCACTTTCAGGTCTCCTCACACTGCTGGTGTGTTTAATTTTTTGACATAGGGTGCTGGCAGATTACGGGCCTCCTATAGCTGCTGCCAGGCCCCTAATCTGCCATAGGCCCCTATATACCGCCTCCTCATGCTGCTGCTAGGTCCAGAGTCTCTCATGGGTCCCTGTACGGCCTCCCATTGCTGCTGTCTCCATCGCCACACTCTGCTGCCATGTGCCACTTTCAGGTCTCTTCACACTGCTGGTGTGTTTAATTTTTTGACATAGGGTGCAGGCAGATTACGGGCCTCACATAGCTGCTGCCAGGCCCCTAATCTGCCATGGGCCCCTATATACCGCCTCCTCATGCTGCTGCCAAGTCCAGAGTCTCTCATGGGTCCCTGTACGGCCTCCCATTGCTGCTGTCTCCATCGCCACACTCTGCTGCCATGTGCCACTTTCAGGTCTCTTCACACTGCTGGTGTGTTTAATTTTTTGACATAGAGTGCAGGCAGATTACGGGCCTCACATAGCTGCTGCCAGGCCCCTAATCTGCCATGGGCCCCTATATACCGCCTCCTCATGCTGCTGCCAAGTCTAGAGTCTCTCATGGGTCCCTGTACGGCCTCCCATTGCTGCTGTCTCCATCGCCACACTCTGCTGCCATGTGCCACTTTCAGGTCTCTTCACACTGCTGGTGTGTTTAATTTTTTGACATAGGGTGCTGCAAGATAACGGGCCTCACATAGCTGCTGCCAGGCCCCTAATCTGCCATGGGCCCCTATATACCGCCTCCTCATGCTGCTGCCAAGTCCAGAGTCTCTCATGGGTCCCTGTACGGCCTCCCATTGCTGCTGTCTCCATCGCCACACTCTGCTGCCATGTGCCACTTTCAGGTCTCTTCACACTGCTGGTGTGTTTAATTTTTTGACATAGGGTGCAGGCAGATTACGGGCCTCACATAGCTGCTGCCAGGCCCCTAATCTGCCATGGGCCCCTATATACCGCCTCCTCATGCTGCTGCCAAGTCCAGAGTCTCTCATGGGTCCCTGTACGGCCTCCCATTGCTGCTGTCTCCATCGCCACACTCTGCTGCCATGTGCCACTTTCAGGTCTCTTCACACTGCTGGTGTGTTTAATTTTTTGACATAGGGTGCAGGCAGATTACGGGCCTCACATAGCTGCTGCCAGGCCCCTAATCTGCCATGGGCCCCTATATACCGCCTCCTCATGCTGCTGCCAAGTCTAGAGTCTCTCATGGGTCCCTGTACGGCCTCCCATTGCTGCTGTCTCCATCGCCACACTCTGCTGCCATGTGCCACTTTCAGGTCTCTTCACACTGCTGGTGTGTTTAATTTTTTGACATAGGGTGCAGGCAGATTACGGGCCTCACATAGCTGCTGCCAGGCCCCTAATCTGCCATGGGCCCCTATATACCGCCTCCTCATGCTGCTGCCAAGTCCAGAGTCTCTCATGGGTCCCTGTACGGCCTCCCATTGCTGCTGTCTCCATCGCCACACTCTGCTGCCATGTGCCACTTTCAGGTCTCTTCACACTGCTGGTGTGTTTAATTTTTTGACATAGGGTGCAGGCAGATTACGGGCCTCACATAGCTGCTGCCAGGCCCCTAATCTGCCATGGGCCCCTATATACCGCCTCCTCATGCTGCTGCCAAGTCTAGAGTCTCTCATGGGTCCCTGTACGGCCTCCCATTGCTGCTGTCTCCATCGCCACACTCTGCTGCCATGTGCCACTTTCAGGTCTCTTCACACTGCTGGTGTGTTTAATTTTTTGACATAGGGTGCTGCAAGATAACGGGCCTCACATAGCTGCTGCCAGGCCCCTAATCTGCCATGGGCCCCTATATACCGCCTCCTCATGCTGCTGCCAAGTCCAGAGTCTCTCATGGGTCCCTGTACGGCCTCCCATTGCTGCTGTCTCCATCGCCACACTCTGCTGCCATGTGCCACTTTCAGGTCTCTTCACACTGCTGGTGTGTTAAATTTTTTGACATAGGGTGCAGGCAGATTACGGGCCTCACATAGCTGCTGCCAGGTCCCTAATCTGCCATGGGCCCCTATATACCGCCTCCTCATGCTGCTGCCAAGTCTAGAGTCTCTCATGGGTCCCTGTACGGCCTCCCATTGCTGCTGTCTCCATCGCCACACTCTGCTGCCATGTGCCACTTTCAGGTCTCTTCACACTGCTGGTGTGTTTAATTTTTTGACATAGGGTGCTGGCAGATAACGGGCCTCACATAGCTGCTGCCAGGCCCCTAATCTGCCATGGGCCCCTATATACCGCCTCCTCATGCTGCTGCCAAGTCCAGAGTCTCTCATGGGTCCCTGTACGGCCTCCCATTGCTGCTGTCTCCATCGCCACACTCTGCTGCCATGTGCCACTTTCAGGTCTCTTCACACTGCTGGTGTGTTAAATTTTTTGACATAGGGTGCAGGCAGATTACGGGCCTCACATAGCTGCTGCCAGGCCCCTAATCTGCCATGGGCCCCTATATACCGCCTCCTCATGCTGCTGCCAAGTCTAGAGTCTGTCATGGGTCCCTGTACGGCCTCCCATTGCTGCTGTCTCCATCGCCACACTCTGCCATGTGCCACTTTCAGGTCTCTTCACACTGCTGGTGTGTTTAATTTTTTGACATAGGGTGCAGGCAGATTACGGGCCTCACATAGCTGCTGCCAGGCCCCTAATCTGCCATGGGCCCCTATATACCGCCTCCTCATGCTGCTGCCAAGTCCAGAGTCTCTCATGGGTCCCTGTACGGCCTCCCATTGCTGCTGTCTCCATCGCCACACTCTGCTGCCATGTGCCACTTTCAGGTCTCTTCACACTGCTGGTGTGTTTAATTTTTTGACATAGGGTGCAGGCAGATTACGGGCCTCACATAGCTGCTGCCAGGCCCCTAATCTGCCATGGGCCCCTATATACCGCCTCCTCATGCTGCTGCCAAGTCCAGAGTCTCTCATGGGTCCCTGTACGGCCTCCCATTGCTGCTGTCTCCATCGCCACACTCTGCTGCCATGTGCCACTTTCAGGTCTCTTCACACTGCTGGTGTGTTAAATTTTTTGACATAGGGTGCAGGCAGATTACGGGCCTCACATAGCTGCTGCCAGGCCCCTAATCTGCCATGGGCCCCTATATACCGCCTCCTCATGCTGCTGCCAAGTCTAGAGTCTCTCATGGGTCCCTGTACGGCCTCCCATTGCTGCTGTCTCCATCGCCACACTCTGCTGCCATGTGCCACTTTCAGGTCTCTTCACACTGCTGGTGTGTTTAATTTTTTGACATAGGGTGCAGGCAGATTACGGGCCTCACATAGCTGCTGCCAGGCCCCTAATCTGCCATGGGCCCCTATATACCGCCTCCTCATGCTGCTGCCAAGTCTAGAGTCTCTCATGGGTCCCTGTACGGCCTCCCATTGCTGCTGTCTCCATCGCCACACTCTGCTGCCATGTGCCACTTTCAGGTCTCTTCACACTGCTGGTGTGTTTAATTTTTTGACATAGGGTGCTGCAAGATAACGGGCCTCACATAGCTGCTGCCAGGCCCCTAATCTGCCATGGGCCCCTATATACCGCCTCCTCATGCTGCTGCCAAGTCCAGAGTCTCTCATGGGTCCCTGTACGGCCTCCCATTGCTGCTGTCTCCATCGCCACACTCTGCTGCCATGTGCCACTTTCAGGTCTCTTCACACTGCTGGTGTGTTAAATTTTTTGACATAGGGTGCAGGCAGATTACGGGCCTCACATAGCTGCTGCCAGGCCCCTAATCTGCCATGGGCCCCTATATACCGCCTCCTCATGCTGCTGCCAAGTCTAGAGTCTGTCATGGGTCCCTGTACGGCCTCCCATTGCTGCTGTCTCCATCGCCACACTCTGCCATGTGCCACTTTCAGGTCTCTTCACACTGCTGGTGTGTTTAATTTTTTGACATAGGGTGCAGGCAGATTACGGGCCTCACATAGCTGCTGCCAGGCCCCTAATCTGCCATGGGCCCCTATATACCGCCTCCTCATGCTGCTGCCAATTCCAGAGTCTCTCATGGGTCCCTGTACGGCCTCCCATTGCTGCTGTCTCCATCGCCACACTCTGCTGCCATGTGCCACTTTCAGGTCTCTTCACACTGCTGGTGTGTTTAATTTTTTGACATAGGGTGCAGGCAGATTACGGGCCTCACATAGCTGCTGCCAGGCCCCTAATCTGCCATGGGCCCCTATATACCGCCTCCTCATGCTGCTGCCAAGTCTTGAGTCTCTCATGGGTCCCTGTACGGCCTCCCATTGCTGCTGTCTCCATCGCCACACTCTGCTGCCATGTGCCACTTTCAGGTCTCTTCACACTGCTGGTGTGTTAAATTTTTTGACATAGGGTGCAGGCAGATTACGGGCCTCACATAGCTGCTGCCAGGCCCCTAATCTGCCATGGGCCCCTATATACCGCCTCCTCATGCTGCTGCCAAGTCCAGAGTCTCTCATGGGTCCCTGTACGGCCTCCCATTGCTGCTGTCTCCATCGCCACACTCTGCTGCCATGTGCCACTTTCAGGTCTCTTCACACTGCTGGTGTGTTTAATTTTTTGACATAGGGTGCAGGCAGATTACGGGCCTCACATAGCTGCTGCCAGGCCCCTAATCTGCCATGGGCCCCTATATACCGCCTCCTCATGCTGCTGCCAAGTCTAGAGTCTCTCATGGGTCCCTGTACGGCCTCCCATTGCTGCTGTCTCCATCGCCACACTCTGCTGCCATGTGCCACTTTCAGGTCTCTTCACACTGCTGGTGTGTTTAATTTTTTGACATAGGGTGCTGCAAGATAACGGGCCTCACATAGCTGCTGCCAGGCCCCTAATCTGCCATGGGCCCCTATATACCGCCTCCTCATGCTGCTGCCAAGTCCAGAGTCTCTCATGGGTCCCTGTACGGCCTCCCATTGCTGCTGTCTCCATCGCCACACTCTGCTGCCATGTGCCACTTTCAGGTCTCTTCACACTGCTGGTGTGTTAAATTTTTTGACATAGGGTGCAGGCAGATTACGGGCCTCACATAGCTGCTGCCAGGCCCCTAATCTGCCATGGGCCCCTATATACCGCCTCCTCATGCTGCTGCCAAGTCTAGAGTCTGTCATGGGTCCCTGTACGGCCTCCCATTGCTGCTGTCTCCATCGCCACACTCTGCCATGTGCCACTTTCAGGTCTCTTCACACTGCTGGTGTGTTTAATTTTTTGACATAGGGTGCAGGCAGATTACGGGCCTCACATAGCTGCTGCCAGGCCCCTAATCTGCCATGGGCCCCTATATACCGCCTCCTCATGCTGCTGCCAAGTCCAGAGTCTCTCATGGGTCCCTGTACGGCCTCCCATTGCTGCTGTCTCCATCGCCACACTCTGCTGCCATGTGCCACTTTCAGGTCTCTTCACACTGCTGGTGTGTTTAATTTTTTGACATAGGGTGCAGGCAGATTACGGGCCTCACATAGCTGCTGCCAGGCCCCTAATCTGCCATGGGCCCCTATATACCGCCTCCTCATGCTGCTGCCAAGTCTAGAGTCTCTCATGGGTCCCTGTACGGCCTCCCATTGCTGCTGTCTCCATCGCCACACTCTGCTGCCATGTGCCACTTTCAGGTCTCTTCACACTGCTGGTGTGTTTAATTTTTTGACATAGGGTGCAGGCAGATTACGGGCCTCACATAGCTGCTGCCAGGCCCCTAATCTGCCATGGGCCCCTATATACCGCCTCCTCATGCTGCTGCCAAGTCCAGAGTCTCTCATGGGTCCCTGTACGGCCTCCCATTGCTGCTGTCTCCATCGCCACACTCTGCTGCCATGTGCCACTTTCAGGTCTCTTCACACTGCTGGTGTGTTAAATTTTTTGACATAGGGTGCAGGCAGATTACGGGCCTCACATAGCTGCTGCCAGGCCCCTAATCTGCCATGGGCCCCTATATACCGCCTCCTCATGCTGCTGCCAAGTCTAGAGTCTCTCATGGGTCCCTGTACGGCCTCCCATTGCTGCTGTCTCCATCGCCACACTCTGCTGCCATGTGCCACTTTCAGGTCTCTTCACACTGCTGGTGTGTTTAATTTTTTGACATAGGGTGCAGGCAGATTACGGGCCTCACATAGCTGCTGCCAGGCCCCTAATCTGCCATGGGCCCCTATATACCGCCTCCTCATGCTGCTGCCAAGTCTAGAGTCTCTCATGGGTCCCTGTACGGCCTCCCATTGCTGCTGTCTCCATCGCCACACTCTGCTGCCATGTGCCACTTTCAGGTCTCTTCACACTGCTGGTGTGTTTAATTTTTTGACATAGGGTGCAGGCAGATTACGGGCCTCACATAGCTGCTGCCAGGCCCCTAATCTGCCATGGGCCCCTATATACCGCCTCCTCATGCTGCTGCCAAGTCCAGAGTCTCTCATGGGTCCCTGTACGGCCTCCCATTGCTGCTGTCTCCATCGCCACACTCTGCTGCCATGTGCCACTTTCAGGTCTCTTCACACTGCTGGTGTGTTAAATTTTTTGACATAGGGTGCTGGCAGATTACGGGCCTCCCATTGCTGCTGCCAGACATGTAATCTGCCATGGGCCCCCGTACCGACTCCTCATGCTGTGACGTTGCAACAAGGTGTAATTCAACCCTACATATGTTAGACCGCCTTTACGAACAGCTAAAGGCCATCACAGATTTCCTGATGTTAAAAGCGGATAAAGGTACTCCCTGTGTAACTTAGATGTCAGCCATTGTCAGCTCATGTGTGACACCTGCGCTTGCTCAGGCCCTTTGAGGAGGCCACGCTATTCGTGAGTCGGCAGGACTATGGGATGAATGAGGTCAAATCGGCCATGGGCCCCCGTACCGCCTGTTCACGCTGATGCTGGTCCCACAGTGTGACCTGGGTCCCTGTACGGCCTCCCATTGCTTCCACTCTGCCATGTACCTCTTTGAAATCTCCTCACACTCCTGCGGTTGTCCATTTTGTCATAGGTTGCTGGCAGATTAGCGGCCTTCCATAGGTGCCGCCAGGCCCCATATCGACCATGGGCCCCCGTACCTCCTGGTCACGCTGCTGCTGAGCCCACAGTGTGACCTGGGTCCCTGTACGGCCTCCCATTGCTTCCACTCTGCCATGTACCTCTTTGAAATCTCCTCACACTCCTGCGGTTGTCCATTTTGTCATAGGTTGCTGGCAGATTAGCGGTCTTCCATAGGTGCCGCCAGGCCCCATATCGACCATGGGCCCCCGTACCGCCTGGTCACGCTGCTGCTGGGCCCACAGTGTGACCTGGGTCCCTGTACCGCCTCCCATTGCTCCCACTCTGCCATGTGCCACTTTCAGGTCTCCTCACACTCCTGCTGGTTTCCATTTTGTCATAGGTTGCTGTATGGCCTCCCATTGCTGCTGCCTCCACCGCCACACTGTGGCTCCAAACACTGGTTTTGGCCCCGTGACTGGCCAAAGGAGTGAAGTGTGCAGTGATTCTAAGATCGACGGCACTCATCTGCATGTCATACTGACAGACAGTATTATTTCTCTTCCCCAGCAGACTCCAAGGGCATTTAAATTAAAGGTACAGTGTTCTGCACTAATATTAAGTCTCTCTGAAGCCTAGAAACACCCTTTTTTAAGTTAAATTCACAGCAAATTTATTCGACTCGAATCGAATATTGTCCTTGAATTCGCCGAATCAGTCGAATCGAATTTTTCATTTCTTCGCTCATCTCTAGACACCAGCATTGGTTCTACAGTGCAGAGCTGCTGCAGGTCAAGTGGCTTATTGTGCCGAAACCTGAGTGCTCCTGGACTTCCTTTTTACAGCCCGTAGGTAAGTTTCTATTTCACTGCTCTTATCTTTTCTAACTAATGCTTGCCTTTCCCAATAAAACTGATCTCGGTCAAGAATTAGGTCCATCTATGAATGGTTAGATGGAACAATTTCAACAGTTCATGTTTTTTAAAACCATATTCTATTTTTTCATCAAACTATTTCTGAACCCAAAATTGAGGTTATTCAAAGTGCAATAAAAACTGAAATATGCTCAAAAATACTTTTACTACCTTTGTTGTGTGATTGCTTAACATTTTGTGCGCTACTTTGTATTAATGTTAAAAGTCTTTCTGAAGCCCACAGAAATATGAGAAAATATCAGGATGCCAAAACGTTCCAGGAATAAATAATTGCAGTTTGTGACCTGTTTCATTAATCAGGCTGCCTTTGTTCTTCACACACCAGTTTGTCGTTATTAACGCTGGAGACCGAAAACACTCTTTGTGTTTGAAGAGTGCATATTAGAAGGGCTGAGCATTATGTTTGATGCTTTTATTTCTGTTTTCGTACACTTAAAAGTTTTCCAGGGTAAATTTGCATCCGTAGTGAATGGCTACAATCATTTAGCAAAAGGATATGTGTAAAGTTGTAGCCTTGACAACTGAATTATCAGATTTAAGTGCTTGGAGTACATCTGAGGTAAAGGTTGAAGGGACACTTCTGTTCATTATAACTCGGAATTTCAGTTTAAAGTTTTAGCAAGCAGTATGTGACACATAGTTCAGATTTGAGTGCTGTTAACAATTTTATTTTATAAAAGCTCATTTGAAAAATACAACTAATGGGCACAAACACAAAAGGTACCTATGGCAAAGGCTACTTGAGAACGAGAAACCCACCCAAGGCGGCACTTAGTGTAACCATAGAAATTGTAAAGGGTACATAACTTACTCAAGTTGAGCAACTCTTTTCTAGTTTGAGGTTACCCTGAAAAAACACAAGGTAGACCCAAGTTCAACAGAGCCAGCAGTATCCTTTCTCAACCAGGGTTTCCTGGAACGCTAAAGTTCCTCCAGAGGTTGCAAGGGGTTCCTTGAGCAATGAGCAATTTTTGTAATGGGGATTCTTCCCAATGGTCACATGTGTAAGGAACATTTTTTTCCCAGGTTCAATAGAACCTGCTGCATCCTTTCTCAACCAGGGTTCAGTAGAACACTAAGGTTCCTCCAGAGGTTGCAAGGGGTTCCTTGAGCAATGAGCAATTTTTGTAAAGGGTATTCTTCCCAAAGACCACAAATATAATGAGCATTTTTTTCCAGGTTCAACAGAACCTGCAGCAGCCATTCTCAACCAGGGTTCAGTAGAACACTAAGGTTCCTCCATAGGTTGCAAGGGGTTCCTTGAGCAATGAGCTATTTTTGTAAAGGGTATTCTTCCCAAAGACCACAAATATAAGGAGCATTTTTTTCCAGGTTCAATAGAACCTGCAGCAGCCATTCTCAACCAGGGTTCAGTAGAACACTAAGGTTCCTCCAGAGGTTGCAAGGGGTTCGTTGAGCAATGAGCTATTTTTGTAAAGGGTATTCTTCCCAAAGACCACAAATATAAGGAACATTTTTTTCCAGGTTCAAAAGAACCTGCAGCAGCCTTTCTCAACCAGGGTTCAGTAGAACATTAAGGTTCCTTCAGAGGTTGCAAGGGGTTCCTTGAGAAATGAGCAATATTTGTATTGGGGATTCTTCCCAATGACCACAAATGTAGGAAGGATTTTTTCCAGCTAATACACCAAGAGCTGTAGCTACAGAAATTATTAGGATGGGTTCCCTTAGCCTGGAAAGTTATTTCAAGATTACCTCCGAAGAAAGGCTGGATTAGAGTATTATTATCAGGTGCCATTTGATCAGAACCAAAGATGGCAAGCTGAGTTAGGTCAGTAACAAAGGTCAGGCGAAGTGCAGTACCAGGCAAGAGATAGGCAATATTGTCAGTAATTGGGTCAGGGTCAGTATATATACGTGTGGCAGGTAAATTTTATATACTATATCCTTTATCCAGTCAGTGCAGCTGAGGGCTATCTCCCTGTATTACATGTTTGTAAATTACAGAGATCATAGATCAAGCTGAAATGTTCACATTGGAATGGAGGTGTGAGAGCAATACAATATTATTATTATTATTATACAGGATTTATATAGCACCAATAGTTTGTGCAGCACTTTACAATATAAAGGGAAACAGTACAGTTACAATATAATAGCATACAAGAGGGTTAAGAGGGCCTTGCTCATAAGAGCTTATATTGTCATCCTGGATATATGATTACTGACCTGTATGTGGTATATGACCTCTAAGTGGTTGCTTGAAATGACTTAAGATTGGTGCCATCCTAAGCTGGATGAATGGTGTGGTAATGTTCATCAACCTTTAATGATTTATTATAGCACCTGAGTTATATCTAATTTGTGTGCCTTCCATTACCTATCAAGGGTCACGGGGATAGGAAATAAGGACAAACCTCCACAATGAGGTTACAGACAGTGAAAAAAAAGTATTACAGAAATGTTAACCTTTTCCAAAAAAAACCTGCGTAGAGTTTGGCCTACATTTATGAGTAAAAGCTAATCCACTGATCAGCTTCCTATACATCTTTAGGACATCTGAACTCAAAGTATTCTCTGTAAAAAAAAAAATTATATATATATATATATATATATATATATATATAGTGTGTGTGTGTGTATATATATATAAATATATATATATATATAGTATATATACACACACACACCGATCAGTCACATTAGCCATAACTTTATGACCATTTACCTAATACTGAATAGGTATCACTTTTGCTGCAAAAACAGTCCCTTTTGCAGAATGGCAGACTAGCTGAATGAAGCCATCAAGTAATAATATTTCCATGGAGGGGGGTATGTGGTCAGCAACAATATTTAGGTAGCAGTACTACAGCAGTGCCACAGGGTTCTCACACATGCAGAGAATGTTAATCTTGCAACTTTCTTTGGATTTTGGGTCCTGAGTCCAGAGGCTTTGAAGAGCTTAGGGAGGGAAGAATCCTCCAATCCTGTGTCCAGGTCTTACTGTAGACTGGCAGGCTGTATTCATAGGTGCACACAGCCTTTATAATCATAGGCCTGGGCATGGCTTAGGGCTCTACCCTCCCCAGAAGTCTCAGGGGCTGCAAGGGGGCAGTCAGCAGTGTGCATATCTGTGCAGTGAGCCTGGAGAGTATACAAAGTGACCCCTCTGGCAGATACCCAGACCTGATATACCAGTACTACATGAACTGATGCCTTAACAAGCCCTGAATTTTTATGTGTGCGGTAAATAAACACATTTCCTCTATTGCTCACCATCCATCTATACCACACAGAGCTATAAAACAACATCTTTGAGATCCACTTTTCTTGCTTTGGCTCTCTAATGGTATTCATAGCTATGAAACTATTATCGGGCTGCAATGAATTAGAAATCCCTAACATATATTTCACAATTTCTGTCCATCTGTTAGAAAGGTCTATTTCTATGTCTTCATCTATGTTATCTTGCATTTTCGAAGACAGTGCTTTGATTCTGCAGCTTTTAAAGAATTGGAACTCAGAAGTGTAAAAGGAGCAACTCAATCTACTGGAGCCATATCGATCCCTTCATTGTCAAGAATGACGAATATGAAATGTCCATGGTCTGTTCTCTAGTACAGAAAAGGCATCTGCTGTATGCTTCAGTGTCTGCTTTATGATAGCAAAGTATGGTTAATGGAAAGAGCAAGAGAGAGAGAGAGAAAGGTAAGGGTCTGCTAATAGTTAAACTATTATCTTTCTTTATGGCCCTAATTCATCCTATTTCACTCATTTTTTACATAAGAACCTATAGTTATTTTGGGTCCTTTTTTTTAAAAAAAATGTTTTTTAGTTTTATACATATTTAAAAGGTGTGAAAAAATGGTACGGTGCAAAACTGTTAGTAAGGAAACACACACATTATATATATATATATATATATATACACACGCTATAATGCCAAAAGTATTGGGGCATCCCTCCAAATCATCAGATTCAGGTGTTCCAATCCCCTCCATGGCCACAGGTGTATAAAATCAAGCACCTAGGCATGCAGACTGCTTCTACAAACATTGGTGAAAGAATGGGTCGCTCTCAGGAGCTCAGTGACTCCAAGCGTGGTCCTGTGATAGGTTCTCACCTGTGCAATAAGTCCATCCGTGACATTTCCTGGCTACTAAATATTCCACGCTCAACTGTTAGTGGGATTATAACAAAGTGGAAGCAACTGGGAACAACAGCAACTCAGCCACCAAGTGGTAGGCCACGTCACATGACAGAGCGGGGTCAGACCGTGCTGAAGTGCACAGTGCGCAGAAGTCGCCAACTGTCTGCAGAGTCAATAGCTAAAGACCTCAACTTCTTGTGGCCTTCAGATTAGCACAACAACAGTACATAGAGAGCTTCATGGAATGGGTTTCCATGGCCCGAGCAGCTGCATCCAAGCCTTACATCACCAAGTGCAATGCAAAACGTCGGATGCAGTGGTGTAAAGCACGCCGCCACTGGACTCTAGAGCAGTGGAGATGTGCTCTCTGGAGTGAAAAATCACGCTTTTCTGTCTGGCAGTCCCATGGACGTGTCTGGGTTTGGTCATTGCCAAGAAAACAGTACTTGCCTGACTGCATTGTGCCAAGTGAACATTTTGGTGGAGGGGGGATTATGGTGTGCGGTTGTTTTTCAGGGATTGGGTTTGGCCTTTTAACTCCAGTGAAGGGAACTCTTAAGGCGTCAACATACCAAGACATTTTGGACAATTTCATGCTCCCAACTTTGTGAGAACAGTTTGGGGATGGCCTCTTCCTGTTCCACCATAACTGCGCACCAGTGCACAAAGCAAGGTCCATAAAGACATGGATGAGCGAGTTTGGGGTGGAAGAACTTGACTGTCCTGCACAGAGTCCTGACCTCAACCCCATAGAACACCTTTGAGATGAATTAGAGTGGAGACTGCGGGCCAGGCCTCCTCCCCCGACATCAGTGCCTGACCTCACAAATGTGCTTCTGGAAGAATGGTCCAACCTTCCCATAGACACTCCTAAACCTTGTGGACGGCCTTCCCAGAAGAGTTGAAGCTGTTATAGCTGCAAAGGGCGGGGCCAACTCAGTATTGAACCCTACAGACTAAGACTGGGAGGCCATTAAAGATCATGTGAGTGTAAAGGCCGGCCGACCAAAACTTTTGGCAATATAGTGTATATACTGTCACTGATACTGTGAGTAAGAAAAGCTTTACTTGGATTTGCAGCACTGAGACTTTTGGTCTCAATTTCACTATTTTATATGTTTACTTACTAGGTTGGTATTTAAATTTTGAAAAATAATAAACATCGCAAATCACCACCTTAATTTGATACATAATTCGAATATAACTAGTAATATAAATGTGATAAAACTTAAAAGTGAAAGGATTGCATATTAGTGTGATATACACATTCCTAAACACATATCATATAAAGTGTCCAAAATAACTGAAATTCAAGAAGAAAAGTCTTTTCTCCCCAGTGCCAGAAATAATGCGTCCACCATCCACCAGTGAGAAAACAATATCAACCGCAGTCACCAGATATTGGTGAGTATTGCGCCTTTTAGGATTGTTTTGGGCTCCTAAACCCCCTTTTCTAAGACCTACAAGACTCCTTTCCACCATAGGATAAAGGATACTCCTCCCTTCGCTCCTGCCTTCTCCTCTCTCCAACTCCACAGCAGAGCGGGGAAACAAAATTTATAAAAATAGTGTGATAATGCTAGTACTCTGTAAAATGCTAACAAACATATGCCAGACCACTCACATTTCTCATGATCAAAAACAGTGTTTTATTGCCTCAGTAGGCTATCACAAAATCCACAGCTTCCACATAATTCATGGCAGAGACCTCAGAGCCTGAAATGACGCGGAACGTCAGGACGGCAAACAGGAAGTGCGTCGACGCGTTTCACCCCACCTACAGGGCATTCTCAAGACCTGATCATGAAAAATGTGAGTGGTCTGGGATATGTTTTTTAACATTTTATAGAGTACTAGCAGTATCACACTATTTTTATAAATTTTGTTTCCCCGCTCTGCTGTGGAGTTGGAGAGAGGAGAAGACAGGAGCGAAGGGAGGAGTATCCTTTATCCTATGGTGGAAAGGAGTCTTGGAGGTCTTGGAAAAGGGGGGTTTAGGAGCCCAAAACAATCCTAAAAGGCGCAATACTCACCAATATCTGGTGAGTGCGGTTGATATTGTTTTCTCACTGGTGGATGGTGGACGCATTATTTCTGGCACTGGGGAGAAAACACTTTTCTTCTTGAATTTCAGTTATTTTGGACACTTTATATGATATGTGTTTAGGAATGTGTATATCACACTAATATGCAATCCTTTCACTTTTAAGTTTTATCACATTTATATTAACAGTTATATTCTAATTATGTATTGAATTAAGGTGGTGATTTGCGCTGTTTATTATTTTTCTTAATTTTGTTTTTTTTACCTGTGCGCAGCAGCAATTCATAAGTTTGGGGTAGATATCACAATTGTTTTTAAGGGATTTTCTTGTGAGCTGGGGTTTGTTTTTTTTATTGGTATTTATATTTTACACGTTTGATTTAATACATTTATACATTTATACTGTATGTCTTACTGTGAATCATAGCACTGGTATACCTAGTCTAAATTCCTACACTAAACGTACCTTAAATCAAGACAAACTACACAACTAGATCTTACATGGGCATTTCCATACTAACAGCTTTGCGTTACACCGTTTTTTCGCATATCAATTATTTCTCTGGTGTGGGGACACATAGTTAGGTGTTAGCAGCAGCTAACATTTAGCAGCTTTAGTTTAGGATTAGGTGGCAGCGCAGAAGTCATTTACAATACATTAATATGCTTCAAAGGTAAGTTTCATTTGTTTGTGTCCTTCCTTCCTTCCTTGAAAATGATGAAAAAGCAATAACAGGTAGAGAGCTAAGTGAAGGATAGTCAACTCTGGGAACTCCTTTTAGGAGGTGCCCCAGTGTGGCCGCCAGAGATATGCAGAATAGCAGTTCTATTAGAACGCTGTCTATTTTCTAGCACTCAGCACTGAAAGAAGCCTGATGTCCAGGGGTGTATTTACCACAAGGCAAACAAGGCACTTGCCTAAGGTGGCATTTTTCAGGGAGGGCAGCACCTCCCTTCAGAAGAAGGAATAAAAAAGTGGACACGCGTGCCATAGGAACCAGGTGGGATCCGAGAGAAGGTGCAAGCTGCTTGATGGTATATGTAGAGCCTGACTCTCATTCCCGGGGATGTCCGGAGCTATGAAGATGAGTTTCTTTCTCTCTATCGCTGAGGGAGGGGAGGTAGTGAAAGGCTCTCCCAGGTGGGGTGCAGGGGTGTTGTTGGTCAATGTCAGGCTCTCTCCATGAAGGGGGGGTGATGTTGGCCGGTGTCCATGGGGCCAAACAATTTTTGCGTTGCCTAGGGCAGCACAAAACCTAAATACACCACTGCTAATGTCCATCTTGCAGCCTTTGTCTAGCATCCAATCAGTTGCTGGAAAAGGGTGGTGACGCAGGCAGCTCTGTGCCGCAAGGTCTCCTACTGGATGCCTTACAGCTCAATCATCTGAGCTATTACAGTCTCCTTCTGACCCCCCAGAGATATTTCAGGGTATCAGGGAGAAAAGTCCCAGCTCCACATATAATGTAGTTTACTGTAACTCTATGGAGCCCATACTGTTACAATGTGAAGAGAGAACCATGTAGGACTGTCAGATAGGTAAGTAGTACCCCACTAGATCCCCAGGGAACATAAGGGACACTTTCCAGATTAGACCGCAAGGGAATATTTGAGGGGTACAGGGGCTCACAACAAATTTCTGATAGTAGTCCTGGTTTGAGCTGGAGGAAAGGAGGGTGGTTACAACTTGCTAATGACCACCAAAGTTGGGGAGCTTAGTGTTACAACCAACCACTGACCATCAATGCAGGGAAGTTTTTTTTACAGCCACCGATCACCAGTGTTGGGGAGATTATTTTTACAGCCACTGATCACCAATGCTGGGGAGGGGCTATTTTTCAACCCATTGACCACCAATGCTAAGAGGGGGGGGGGGGATTTTAACAGCCATTGACCACCAATGCTGGGGAGGTTATTTTCACAGCCATTGAGCACCAATGCCAGGGTTAAAATTACTACCACTGAACACCAATGAAAAGGGGATTATTGCAACCACTTACATCAATGTTGGGGCTTATTTTACTCCCAGAAGCAATACACTGTGAAGAAACACCCACTTTATTGATCACGTCTGCTCAATGCATGCTGCATTTTGCTTTTTCATATCTTCCAGGCCTCCTAGGTCCCTCCTAAATGTGCATACATATCATGGTGCTTCTTATTCAAAAACCTGCTGATCTGCCACAGTGTATTAACTGTAGTGGGGTGGCACGTACAGGCACAATCATGTACATGTGCATCATTGTGCCTGCTTGGGCTACGGAGGATTGTGACTTTGACATGATCACTATGTCAACAAAGCTATTATTAATTCATTTCATTCATAACAGCTCTGCTTCTGATGTTAGTGAGCTATGATTAACCCACAGCTATCACATGGTACCTGGGACAATCACAGCATCCTGTGCCATGTGATTAGCTGTAGCCAATCACAAATCGCTAGCAAGCACAGCTGTCATGAATGAAACTTATTCACAACAGTTCAAAGCATTGCTGGTAAAATGATTTCGATTAACAAACTGTACAAAAAAAATAAATCCCTGATCACCCCCCAGAGAAGTAATGTTACTTGGTGACACTGAACTACTCAGATGAAAGTATGTATGACAATAAAAAAAAATAAAAAATGTAATAAAAATTATTTTTAAAAATATTTTTTCTTCTTTTAACATACGGCCACCAATCAGTGTCCCTGATTACCGCCATACCAGTCATATGATGACGATGTACTGCACTGGTGACATAATTTTCTAAACATTGTGACAAAAAATTACAAATTCAAAAAACTTGCCATGCCTCTTAATAAATACTTCAGACTGACTACTTTCGAAAAAGGGGTCATTTGGGGGGTATTTGTACTGTCCTGGCATACCATAATTTGTAGATGGTATAACTTTCACACAAACCAATTAATATACACTTCTTAGGATTTTTATTTTTTACCAAAGACATGTAGCAGAATACATTTTGGCCTAATTATGAAGAACTTAGATGTTTTAATTTTTTTATTGGATAAGTTTCGTAACAGAAAATACTGTTTTTATTTCAAAATGTTTTGTCTTTTTTCCTTTATATAATAAAAAAAAATAGTAATGATGAAATACCACCAAAAGAAAGCTCTACTTGTGAGGAAAAAAAAAGATACAAATTTAATTTGTCAATTAAAGTAGCGCAGTGCTAAATAGCAACAAATGGTCTGGTCATGAAGGGGTAAAAATCTTCTGGAACTTAAGCGGTTAAAAAACATTTATTTTGTCTTTATACCTCTTGTTCAAAAAACAAATTGTGACAAATTTTTTGAGTGTTAAAATGGGGGTGTGATTTTGTGTGTGTGGCTAAAATTGGGGCATGATTTTTATGGGGTGCATGGGTATAAGTGGGCGTGGTCAGAAAGGGGTCCCCGGACTTCATTTTGAAAATCTGATAACCATAACTTGCACTTCTTGGATTAAAAAAGAAATACTTTAACAATGTATTATTGATTACAGCATGGCATTCATTGTTTTCTTATAACTACCCGGAGTCCAGCATTAAAGGAGATGTATCGCCAAAGCTCTTTTGGCCATACTTATAATCTTGGTCACAGGAGTGCGCTTAATTCTGCACCCCGTCATAAAACTGGTCCAGGCTCTGTAGGGATCCCGTCAATAATGTCTGGATCCACCCAGATACCTGACCAGCAGCTGGCTCTGCTTATCAGCACCTTGCTGAGAGGCTGAGCCAGCTGTTCTTGCCCCCTCTACTCTGTACTCCAGTGACAGCCACCGCTCTGAGCTCAGACTGGACCTGAGAACTGAATGAACAGCGGTCTTTGATCTCTCAGTTCTTGGTGTAGAGCCGGCGGGAGACTGCTGCAGCTTCAGATTGATGCTGCAGCCATCTAGGTGAGCATGTAAGTTTGTCTTTCTTCTTTTCTGCACTTCTTTTTTTAATGCTTGCTTTAGCTTGAAATAATGAGCATGAAACAAACCCAATAGTCCCTTCTACATGCCAATGTTACTTACATGACTAATGTGATCTGGATTTGCAAGCCTTAATTTGTTAGGATATATCACAATTAATCTTTCTGCTGAGAAAGTGTAGTCAATACATTTGTTAATTTCCTTAATGTCCATTGATTGGATTGTTAGGAGAATGTCAAGGGGTCTTACTCTGTTAAGGGGTCACAGAAGCCAATCTATATACAGTAATTTTCCATAAAACTTTCACCAGATTTTTTTTTCTCTTCCTACACTGCACTGACGAAGATTTGATCCTTGTTATTTAACAAAGGTACATATAGAAATGAAGAGAAGAGCCTGCAACTCCTGAACCCATATCAACTGCTTTATTTCTTACAGCGCAGTGAATAAAAGAGCTAACGCATTTCGGCAGATAACCTTGATCACAGCACATGATCAAGGCTATCTGCTGAAACGTATTAGTTATTTTATTCATTACGATGTAAGAAATAAAGCAGTTTATATGGATTCAGGAGTTGCCGGCTCTTCTCTTCGGTTTTTTTTTGGGTACAACGGTTGGAGGACCAGTCTGAGTCAAAGCAACCGCTGAGAAACTCCAGGTTTGACACAGAATGGCTTTCCTGTTGTGAGTGCTTCACCTGCTTCTGTTTCTCCTAAATACATTACATTGAGTTTATATAGCGCCAAAGGGTTTGCTCAGCGCTGTACAATAGAGGGGGGGACAATACATGAAACAGTACAGCAACTACAAACAGCACACGAGGGGTTAGAGGGCCCTACTCTTTCCAGCTTACAATCTAGGAAGGAGGGGGTAGTGGTACGGGAGGAAGTGGCTGTGGGGGATGGAGTGGTAGGAAGAATGAAGGAGAGCGGCAGTTAGGTGAGGGTGGGGTAGGCTTCCCTGAAGAGGTGGGTTTTCAGGGAGCACCTGAAGGTGAGGAGGGAAGGTGACAGTCTGATGGATTGGGGCAGTGAGTTCCAGAGGACGGGGGAGGACCTGGAGAAGTCTTGCAGACGTGCGTGGGAGGAGGAGACCAGGGGGCAAGATAGAAAGAGGTCCTGTGAAGAGCGAAGGGTATGGGTAGGGTGATACCTGGGAATCAGGTTGGTGAGATAGTTAGGGGCAATGTTGTGAATGGCTTTGTAGTTCAGAGTGAGTAGTTTGAATTTGATGCGTTGGGCGATAGGGAGCCAGTGGAGGGATAGGCAGAGGGGGGTGGCAGAGGTGGAGCGGTTGGTGAGGTGGATGAGTCTAGCCGCTGAGTTCAGGATGGTCTGAAGCGGGGAGAGCCTGCACTGGGGTAGGCCGGTGAGGAGGGAGTTGCAGTAGTCCAGGCGTGAGATAATCAGGGAGTGTACGAGTAGTTTAGTGGTGTCTGGGGTAAGGAACGTATGTATTTTGGCGATGTTGCGAAGGTGGAGCCTGCATGTGTTTGTAAGTGATTTGACATGAGGTTGGAAGGAGAGGTTTGAGTCCAGGATGACACCAAGGACTTTGGCTTGCGGGGCAGGATTGATGGTGGTGTTGTTAGTAGTGATGGATAGGATGGGGGGGGGGCGCGGGCAGGGGGGAAGACGAGAAGCTAGGTTTATACTGTAAATACCGTACATATTTAGACTCCTTGTAGACCTGATGGCTAATGCTAAATTGTTGTGGTTCCATCTGTATTATGAGACAGATTCTTTTGGATGGTGTGGCTTGGACTTCCTGTAGAAAGGCGGCAAGGTTATCTTTTATCTGAAAAAAGGGGGGCTATATGGCGCAATGAGTGTTGTGTGTACAACGTTAGTCTAGTGAGATCAGCTAAAAGTCCATAAAGTCCAATTGGAACATTCAGAGTGACTCTCTACTGGCCTCATAACACTTCATGCAGCACCTCATAGGAGACAGAAATATATCTAAGTAAACAGATAAGGAGAAAAAGAGGGCGCCATCTGAGTGTAGTACATTATATATTTATTGTGGTAAAAGACAATTGGCAACTCACACGTGTCAACTAAAAACATAGGCTCATCAACAACATGGGACATTTGGTGGAGAACCTCAGCACAGAAGGATACCACAGTCCAGACCAGGGGCGGACTGACAACTCATGGGGCCCCCGGGCAATAGGGGATCATGGGGCCCCTGTGTCCTTGCCCAAACTCAAGCCTATGAAAAAGGTACCAGGGGCATCTCATGAGGCCCCCTACTGACCCCGGGCCCTCGGGCAGTGCCCGAGTTTCCAAATGGTCATTCCGCCCCTGGTCCAGACAGAAGACATCTGGCTGGTCAGTGAGTTAAAACTTGGAGGGCAGAGAAAACACCAAAGGATGCCAGAATAAGTCCAGCGGTATATAGTAATGGTAGGTGTATATAGATAAGCAACTTACAGAAGTAGGAAGAAATGGTCCTTTGAATGTATATCCAGTTGGCTCATGTGCACATTTGGACTGGTGATAAGGCACACTGGGCGTTTGTGCAGAGGGCTGAGGCCACCTGGATAGGAGGGATGGGGGGGCGCCATACAAAGGAACCGATATGTCCATTTCCCTCCTGCTACAGGAGAAAAATGGACTAATCAGTTCATCTCTATGCTGTCTCGCCGCCTCTCCTTTCCATCTTATTTCTCCTGACCCCGGGCCCCTGTCTTCTCTCTTGGTCCCCCATTCTCTCTGCTGAGGATGATTTGTCAGGATGGAGAGCAAGGACAGGACCAGTATATACATAATTTACAGGCCCTGTCCATGTCTGAATGGACAGCCAGTGATCGGTACTGATCACTGACTGTGTCCATTCATAACTGAGGCAAAGTGAACTGTGTTTACTATACTACAGTTTATGAATGAACTGAAAAGTCTGTACAAAGCTATTTCTGTTAATTCATTCTGTGCTGCTAAGACTGCAGAGATGGAGATTGAAGGTTGTGTCCTCAATCTCCTTCCTCTGTCTCAAAGGTGAGATTTCAGGGGTCTGTTTAGAACTCTGATATCTCGACAAAGCCCCTCAATAGGGTCCCTGAATAAATTGTACAAAATAATAAAAAATACAATTGTAAAATAAACAAATAAATAAAATGGTAAAAAAAATCTTTAAAAAAAATAAAATTAAAAACTGCTGACACCAGTGGTGGAACTAAGAGGGTGACAGAGTTTGCACTTGTGACGGGATTCCAAGGGAAGGGTCCCCAGGTCCAAGGCTGCTCAGTCTAAAATGCCCAGGCTTTTTTTTTGTCCCCGTCTGGACCTGCTGGTGTTGCATCCTTTGCTTTGACAAGTTGTCCTGATTAAATATACTAACAAACAGTTCTAACAAATTGTTATGACACTTAACTGATAACGTACTCCAAGTTATACTCCTATGTTGTCACCCTGTTACATACGCTCTTGATGAGACTACATGCCAATTACATGAAACAACCATACCAACACAAATTACATAATTTCAGTGAGAGGTGGAGGTGAGACACTGGACTCAGATCTTTACCCCTCAAAAGAAATAAGTGGTGAGCCCAATGGTTTGGATTTTACTGCTCTTCAAAAAAGTAAGGGACCTCTTCCCTCCCCAAGACAAAAGGGTCCTTCATATAAAGAAATTACTGCATGAGTGAACCAAAAAGGGCACCAAACAAATCCAAAGGCCCTTTACTAATAAATACCAGTATGATAGGAACACAGAAGGCAGCCAATGCACCTTGAAGGCACAAAATCCTCTTTCATCGGGGCTTAGACAAGGTATTAGAAAGTATCTTATTGACTTAAAGCATAACTTCTTGGATAACAAAAGGTATGGCAGAAGTGGAAGCCATGGTGATCCTACATCAACTTCCATCCTTTGTATCTTTGAGCTTTTGTTTTGGGTTCAATAGATATCTTTTGCTACATAGCTTAAGCCCTGATGAAGAGAGATCTTTGGTTCCTGAATCATGTTGACTGCCTTTTCTATAACTGTAGTATTTGTGATAATAATAAAGTATATTCAACCCTTGAGAAGATCGCTTGGCACTGCTTTTGGCTCAATAACACACATGTCCTAGACCAGTGGTTCTCAACCTGCGGGTCGCGACCCCTTTGGGGGTCGAACAACCCTTTCACAGGGGTCGCCTAAGACCATCGGAAAACACATATTTCAGATGTGTAAAGAGCAGCTACTGTGTAGAAAGCAGCTGCTGTGTTGAAAGCAGCTACTCTGTTAAAATCAGCTACTGTGTTGAAAGCAGCAGTATTGGAGGTAAAACGACACTCATGAATTATAATTACTTCAGAAATAATTTTATGGTTGGGGGTCACCACAACATGAGGAACTGTATTAAAGGGTCGCGGCATTAGGAAGGTTGAGTACCACTGTCCTAGACACTATGAACCTTTGTCACAATCAGCAGGTCAAGTCGGCCAGGAGCAATGATGTGCAGCTAACACTGGATGTATGTATGGCAGCTCATATAGTATAGACAGGAAAGGACTGAAAGAGGCTGGTTGAGAAAACTGTATTTTATGGAAAAATAGAATGTCGATTGATTGTAATGCAGAGAGATTTAGTAAACTAAATGTCATCCAGTTTGTGTTTAGATCTATTTAAATATTGAAAGTATACATTCTCTGCTAATCATTTTTGGAGCATTATGTAGTTTATGCCCTTTTGAATTCATTTGTTAAAGCTGAATTCCAGGCACTATCATTTTAATAGCTTTAAAGGCTTAATGTTTACCTCTGCCAGCACTGCAGGTGTGATAGATACCTGAGCTGTTACGATTGGCCACATAGTATCAGCATCATGACAAGCTTGGATCAAGATCTCATCTACAAGGATATTTTAATACAGTACTAGCAGATAAATCAACTTGAATGGAGGATGTTTTCTTTCTATAAATCTACCCTTCAGCATACCTAAACCTAAAAAAAAAAGACTAAATTTATTGCAGCTTACCAGTCCATACAAGTATGTGTTGTCCCTACCTTCTGATCCACCTCTTGTCACCACACCCTACCCACCTCCGAGGACCGTCCCTTGGTTCTAACCATTACCCACTCATTTATAGAATACAGAACCAGGTATAATTTTTTGGTGCTAAGTAGATTTTATGGAATCTCTTAATGATAAAAAGAAAAACAGTAAAATAGACCCCCCACACCCAGCAACAATAGACCCCCCCCCAGCAACAATGGACCACCACAACAAAATACCACCCCAGACACAATAGACCACAGCAGCGACATTAGCTCTCCCAGCAGCCAACATCAATGGACTCCCCAGCAGCCAGCAACAATAGACCCCCTCCCTCAACAGTAGATCCTTTCCAGCAACAATTGACCCCAGCAACATAAGCCCACCTCCCAGCAAAAATAGACAGCAACAGAGAAATAGATCAAACCCAGCAACAATAGATGCCCCAGCAGCCAGTATCAATAGACCCTTCAGCTCACCTCAGGACCCCTTGTCACTACTGTACATTATTATTATTCTACAGTATTTATAAAGCGCCAATAGTTCGCTCAGCGCTGTACATTACAAAGGGGGACAGAACATGTGACAGAACAATACCAATACAATGCAAAACATGAGGGGATCGAGGGCCCTGCTCTTTCGAGCTTACAATCTAGGAGGGAGGGGAATAAATTTAGTACCGCGTTACCCTACATTCCACTAAAAATAGCCCTAACTTGAAGCATTGTGCAGCCAGGCAGACCAGATTTTATAAAATTTGACCATATTTTATAAAATTTGGCCGGGGATCTTTGCTCATGTATGTCAATTGATTCAATGGTAGTGCTCAGAGGATGTTCGCATACCAGGCCCAATAAGATGGGGGGAAAAGAGTTTCCATTTAAGGAAAATGTCATGTCTTCCATAGTGCACTGCATAGTAGGTAAGGAATTTGTGGTGTTTAGATATGGTGGGATCAGTGTGAATACCTAGCAGAAGGATATGTGGGTCCAAACCTAAGGAAGTTGCAGCTTTGTGGTCACCATCATCAATTGGATTGAATAAAAGGGAAGCTCCAAACTATTTGTTTAAAAGTTCTGAACTCAAGTTGACACTTTTTCATAGTATCTGAAAATCAGTTAATAGGGTCTTGCATTATGGATGGTGTTTTGTGGGAACTGTTCTTAAGGTTGTATTTTTAGGTGTAAAGTTAGGGGAGAAGCAGAGTCTTACATATACTACAAAACCTTTGAGGTCCTGGTAGGAGTCGACTATGGTCACCTCTAATTCCACTGTTGGATTGTCCACACCCAGAGTGAAACGCTACCTTAAAGTGACCATAAGTGATGCTAAAAAGTAACAAAGAAGATCCAGTAGGGCCAAGCCCACTTTATTTGTGAGTAGTTGTAAGGTAGTGATCCCTATTCTGGCAGTTTTTTTGCCAAGATAAAGGAAGGAATTATACAGTCTAATTTACAGTAGGTGCTTTAGTTGTCCATATAGTGAAGCGTCTAAATATGAATAAATAAAATTAATTTTGTTCATGAATTTTTATTAATGGATGAGGTTTATTCTGTCAACCTCTGAATGGGGTGGAGAGGACCATCCTTCACACTTGGCACTCAGCTTCTTGTATTATAGGGTTGAGTTTAAGTTTCACATGAGATGCCTGAGATCCTTGTTAATGAGTATGTCCAAGTATTAAAATTTTTATACATAGAAATGCAGAGCTCTTTTAGTTACTGGGCCAGGCAGAGCTGGTGCAAGGATTTTTGTGTACACAGGTGAAGGTGCACATTGATGTCCCCCGCCCCCTTATCCTCCCACCACCCACCTCCCCTTTGCAACTGCTATGTGTAATGAGGGGGAATTATGCATTCTCCTTTTCCCCTCACTGGCTATGGGCAGCTGGCAGGTGAGGCAAACTAAAACATCCATGCTGTGCCCAGTAGGAGAGCGGGTGCAGCTTAATGGAATTGAAGACATGTATTTTAACTCTTTGAGGACCAAGGGACGTATTTGTCCCATGTTTGTAATTGCGTGTATCATCTGATTAAGAACTTAAAACTCTTTTTTTTTTTTGGTTTGAGTCAAAATATTAGTTCTTATCAACAAACAACAAATAGATCTAGCTTTTTGCCAATTATTTCATGAAATGCCTTAGTTACAGCAACTGAAGTGTACGAACTTTAAAAACAAAAAAAATGATTCTTTTGGCGTTCCAAAACCTTACGGTCCTCAAAGGGTTAACCATTTGAGTACCGGGATAGTTTTTTGCATTTTTTATTGGGCAGTCCCACCAGATGTGGCAGTGGGTGTCTGGTGTGGTGCAGCCACGGAAACAGGAAGGAGAATACCCAAGAAGGTATTTTGCAATCCTAGCAGGGACTTGGTACCATCCAATGAGGACTTTATAGTTAGTTTCCATGGCAATCACATTTTGAGATGAGGATTTAGTGGCAGGCCAAATTGTGGGCAGGTCATCAGGCTACAAGCGTAACCTGAGATCTCTCTCCCATTTGGTGATATATGACAGAGTGGTTTCGGACGAAGGGCAGAGTAGTTGGGCATAAAGAGTAAGAGTAGAGATAAGGCCTCAGGCATGGGGGTCTCACTTACAGGTATGTTCAAAGCTAGTTAAGGGGGGAGAGATGGGTCAAAATTGTAAAAGAGGGGTGAAGAAGTGTTTAATCTTGAGGTATCTGAAGATCTCAGTTGTTGGAAGACAGGAAACTTTGCTCAAAGCAGGAAGAGATTAAATGAGGAGGGGGTCATAAAGTTTTGGGCAGAAATGAGACCGGCAGAGGACCAGGTCTGAAAGGAGATGGGTGAGGTCCAGGCTGGGTAGAAGGCGGGATTGCACAGAACAGTTCTGTATTGAACTGTTTTGTAAATGTACTGTACCCCTTTATATTGTAAATCACTGAGCAAGATGTTGGTGCTATGTAAATATTGTATAATAATAATAATATACAACATGCCTCAACGCATGCATTTTGTGTGTGTGTGTGTGTGTGTGGAGGCTTTAAAACTTTTTTCTAAAACATGTTTAAAATTTAAAAATGTTTAAAACTTTATTTATTCATTAATGAATTTATTTATTAATGTATTTATTTATTTTAAATGACTTTATTGCTAATACATAGGGGACCAATAGCCCCTATTTGATGGCATATAGATGAAAAGTGCTCTTTATGAGACATCCGAGGTCTATTAGACCCTGGATGCCTCACCTGTACCCCACTGCACTCCACTGCAGAATGTGTTCCATCAACTGCTTCCCAGGCACTGATCCCGATGATTGACAACTCTGGACCAGGAAGTGACATCATACACATCACTTCCTGGTCTGTACAAAGGAGGGAGGCATTGAGTTCCTGCTGCCCTTCCCAATGGCCCTTCAATGACTGCACCTGGCCCACAGGTGGGACAGCGGAGCCCGATAAACATGGAGGGGAGGACACATAGGGTGTCAGGCACCACCCGGCGGAATCTCTAGTGATCCACAGAACAGGATTCCCCAGGACGTGGAGTCTAAGTCCCAGTCTGCCTTTTCACCAGAGCCCCTGATGGTGGGGATGGACTTGGTGCGAGACTGAAACCAGGTCGCGACCCCTGAGTGCACCCAACTGTAGTAGAGGGGTCCCGCCGAGGGTACGTGCCGGGGGGGTGAGCCTGCTGTGAAGAGGCTGACAAGTCCAGGTCCCCAACGGGATGGATGGATGACAGTCAGGAATGAGCGTAGTCAGACTAGCCAGGTCGGTAACGGTGGAGGCAGGTAGGTACCAAACAGTAGACAGAGAGCAGCCGGGTCACGAGCCAAGGTTCAGCAACGGGAGGTCCAATAGTAATATACAACAGGCAGGAGAGTAGTCAGGGACGAGCCGGGGTTCAGAGCAGGAGAAGGTCAACACAAATCAGGACAAGCAGGATCGGCAACAGGAACACACTTCAGAACACGAGTACAGGAACTAGACCTTGCGGTAACCTAGTCACCATCTGGCCAGTTTAAATAGTGCGCCCTGCACAGTCATGGGTGCAATTGCCGACGCCGACGCCCAGGTCCTAGTGCCTGCACATTAGTGCACCTAGGCAATCTGTGTATGTGCAGACCTGTGCTCCGCTGCGAGACCCGCAGTCCCTGACATAGGGGCGCAGCACATTGTGGCCGCTGTGGAAGTGATCGGCAGCTTCAGAGCTGCTTGTATCACTTCCACATTGAAAGCCAACTGTTAGCTTTACTAAAAACACACGTCTGAAGAACGGTTAAAGATGTGCTTTCTGGGGATTCAGATTTTACCACCCCCCCTTCATCCCAGTGACCTAAGGCAGCTTAGACATGGTTGCACCGCCCTAGGAGATCCAAAGGAACATACTAGTTATAATGACCCAGTGCCAACTATTCCATCCTACTATTGGCCTTGACTTCTTAATAGCATCAGGATAGTCATAGAACCAATGCTGGAATGAGGAAAAATAACACACATTTTATTTTTATGTTGTCATTATTATCACAGCTTTAAAATATATACTGTATGTTAACCAAAAAATATCCTTGAAAAATGGCTTCAGGCAAAACCACTAATCTTTTTGTGACCAGAGGTCATTGATGCCTAAAAGCTCATGTCAATTTTAGCCATGTCAACATGTGTGAGTTACCTTAACAATAAGCGATTAATTCACCTACATAAATATTTTTTATATATATATAAAGCAGGGGCGGACTGACAACTCATGGGGCCCCCCGGGCAATAGGGGATCATGAGGCCCCTGTGTCCTCACCCACACCCAAAAAAGCCTATGAAAAAGCCAATAAAATGTACCACAGGCATCTCATGGGACCCTCTACTGACCCCGGGCCCTCGGGCAGTGCCCGAGTGCTCAAATGGTCAGTCCGCCCGTGATATAAATTTAAAAGCTTCTTTTTATGTTCTGACTAGAGAGAAAACATTCATTTAAAAATGTATAAAACCTAAAATAAAATTCATAACAGTTTTCCTTTTAAAAATAACTATTATCGTACTTTGGAAGGATCTTTTATTATCTGTACATTTCTATTATATTCTTTCAAAAAACAAAATAAGCAACATTTGGCATAGCTCCCCTTGGCTTGTTCCTTTGTCACCGAGATCCATGTCATTATATAGCTCTGTTCCAATTTTACCTGTCTGCACATAGTCTTGGGTGTAGGACTAAGATAAATTGCAGTGGTAATTGAGTTTGAACTAGAAGGAATGGGACAATATCCTTTATGGACAGATTGGAGGCCCGTAACATATCATCTGAGTGCAATGAATTATTGGTAATCTCCACTCACAAAAATGATTTGGAATATAGTCTAATAGGAGTAAAATACAGAAGACATAACCACAGAGACACACATTTATTGTTTTGTTTTTGGCAGTTTTATCTTGTGACTTTAAATAAAGGTGTAATTAAAGGGATATTAAAGGCTATTTTTTAATTAAAATAAAAAAGAGATTATCAAGGATATTGCACAAAGTGATAGCTTACCTCCTCTTTTTCGGTCCCCCCCTCCTCTTTTTCGGCCCAGTGCTGTCTCCTCCTCCTTCCTGTGGGTGTCCCTTCTGCAAGAGTGGCAACCGTACCAGCCTGCTCCCAAGCTGGGTTGTGTGCATCCATAGACACTCGCAGCATGGATCGGCCTCGCCCACCACCCCCTCTTCATAGGATTTGACTGACAGCAGCAGCTGAAAAAATTTAACCAGTTGCTCTCCACCCTATAGCAGAAGCACTGCTACAGGGCAGCAGGGCTGTGCAAAATCACGTATATATATGTGATTTGCATTTGCGAGTAGTGGGAGCAAACGCGCGCGGGCCCTGCCTGCGCCGTTCTTGGCTGCTGTGGATGTCAAGCACCGGGTCCCGGCCAGTGATTCCCAGCTGGGACTCGGTGATCGTCGGCAGGGCTGAGAGGGGAGAGATCTGTATGTAAACAACAGAGATCTCTCACCTGTCAGCATGGACATGCTGCTTTGTATCTCTCTGCACAGCAGAGAGATACAAGGCAGCATGTCTCCCAAGTAAAACACAACACAGCACACAATGAAACACACACAGCACACAGTTAACCCTTTGATCACCCCAGATGTTAACCCCTTCCTGCCCAGTATATCAGCACTGATCACAGGGGATGTCAATGGCTATTAGCCAGTTCAAACCCAGTGTCAGAATGCCCACTGCAGTCCCACTATAAGTTGCTGATCGCCGCCATTACTAGTGTGAAAAAAAATATTCCAGTATATATACCACCATTTGTAAACGCTGTAACTTTCACGTAAACCAATTAATATACACTTATTGGGATTTTTTTTAGCAAAGACATGGAGCAGAATATATTTTGGCCTTATGAAGAAATTTGATCTTTTAACATTTTTTATTGAATATGTTTTATAGCAAAAAGTCAAACATATTGTTTTTTTTACAAAATTGTTTATAGCAAAAAAAATTAAAAACACAGAGGTGCTCAAATACCACTGAAAGAAAGCTCCATTTGTAGGGAAAAAAATGACATATATTTAATTTATGCACAGAGTTGCATGACCGAGCAATTGTCAGTTAAAGAAATGCATCGCCATATCGCATAAAATGGCCTGGTCATGAAGGGGGGTAAATTCTCCGGAGGGCAAGTGGTTAATAAGCATTTTTTCAAATGCAGAGATCAAATGTGATTGTATGTCATACGGTGTAATCAGAACTATTGATCATTGACAAAGATGATCAAATGTAAATTGGTCCAATTTGCTGGTATCTAGGGATGAACAAAATTTTAATTTGGTCGGGAACTTTTTTAAATTAAAAAATCGGAAACTTTTGGCCAAATGTTACCATTTTTATTTTTCCAAATGCATGGTAGCCAATAATTGAATTGAAATGAAGGTGGTTTGTGTTGTTTTTTAAAGTTTGCAGTAAGCTCCTTAAAACTATATTTGACCTGGTCTTGTGCCAAAAATCAGCCCCTCATTAGTCCTCATTATTTGCTTTTTTCAAGAAAAAAAGTGAAATAAAATAATTTAAGTGACAGTAAGCAGAAAACACATTTTTCGGGGGTGATGTTATGGGATTTAATACAAAAATTCAAAGTACAGTAATAAAATAAAATCCCAATTTATGAGCCTGTTGGGGGCTTTTTGATTAATGATTGTGTTCCCTGTTTAGATCTTGCTTTATGGCTCATGCAGACTTCACCTCGGTAACATCTCCAAAATACGTCCGTTCCTAACCCCGGAAACCACTAAGCAACTCATTCACTCCCTCATTATATCACGCCTCTACTACTGTAACGCCCTCCTCACCAGCTTACCCCATCGCAGGCTATCCCCACTATCTTGAATGCTGCGGCCAGACTCATCCACCTTACTAACTGCTCCATATCCGCCACCCCCCTCTGCCAATCCCTCCACTGGCTTCCGATTGCCCAACGGATAAAATTCAAAATGCTAACACTGACGTACAAAGCTGTCCATAATACTGCCCCAAACGACATCACCGACCTGATATCCAAATATCACCCAAAACGTACTCTCCGCTCCTCACAAGACCTCCTACTCTCTAGTTCCCTGGTCTCCTCCTCCCATGCCCGTCTCCAGGACTTTTCCAGGGCTTCCCCCATTCTCTGTAATTCCCTACCCCAATCCATCAGACTGTCACCTACTCTCCTCACCTTTAGGCGCACCCTGAAAACCCATCTCTTCAGGGAAGCCTACCCCGCCCTCATCTAATTACTGAACTCCTCCACTCTACCTACCACTCCATCCTCCACAGCTATTCCTCCCGCTAGATTGTAAGCTCCAAGGAACAGGGCCCTCGAACCCCTCGTGTATTGAATCGTATTGTTACTGTACTGTCTCGTGTACTGTCTCCCTTTATAATGTACAGCGCTGAGCAAACTGTTGGCGCTATATAAACACTGTATAATAATAATAATAATCTTGACTATTGATCACTATGGGTGCATGAAGCATTGGGATGGGTGTTTATCCATTGTGACCATTTTCAGGTCTCTTAAAGTCAACATTTATTGCACCTTGATTCTGGTAGGTAACCTATGTAGCCTCCTATGATGTTATTAATGTGTCTTTATATAAGGTCCTTTTACTGTGGCCACAATATTATAACTATTATCCCCCATTTTTTGTGTTTAGGCTTGTTACCTCTATTGTGCTAGCCGGCTGGCTTTATCCTCCTTGCATTTTACTCCATTTGAGGTCTGCCATATAGAACATGCATCTTTCTTTGTGTGCTTTTTTATATATTCCCTTTTTGGGTATGTACCAGTAGCCTATGTTATATGAATCACCTTTTTTTATGTTTACATGTGGTGTTAATCCATATGTGTTTTTGCTCTAAACAACTTTTCTACTCCTGATGAAGGCTCGTTAAGAGCTGAAACATGTTCCAAGGTCTCTGAATCCATCTGATAGCTTCCCAACGGATGGAATGCAATCTACTAATTTATGTATTTGCAATCCAGCACAAACTGGTCCAGTATATGTGTTTTGTGTAATTTGCAATTTTGTTCAATACATTTTATTTTTTTTATCCTAGTGATGTTGTTGGTTGGTATCTAGAGAGTCCCACTTGTCTCACTCTTCTCCCCTCCTTTTTCTTCAAATAAAATAAATAAAATAGATTATTTAAATAAAATAAACTACCCACCAAAACACCCACCCTCAAAAAAAAAAAAAAAAAAAAGCAAAAAAAAATCCCATAAATAAATTTTAAAAAAATCAAGTTTACAGATATGCACAACAAAAGAAACTGTTTTGTTTCATTTTGGATTAATATGTTACATTAATAATATTGTTTCCTCATATTCGTTATGTTAGAACAATTTGTTTTTGGAATTCATTTAGTATAATCGGTTTCGTTTCATATATTCGTTATTTTCAAATCGATTTGAAATTTAAAATTCAAATTCGAAATTAGAAATCTGAATTTCAGAAGATGGTTATATTCCTCTTGTTTTATTCTATTCTGTTTTATTCTACTCTATTCTATTCTTTTCCATTCTCTTTATTATTTTATTTTCTATTCTAGTCTATTCTTTTCTTTTCTATTCTGTTTAGTTCTATTCCATTTTATTCTTTTTTATTCTTCTTTTATTCTTTTCTGTTCTTTTAAGCAGCCTGAGTAGGAATCATCATCTTATTTAACTGTTATTCCTTACTGTATTTATTATAATATGTTTCCATTTCGAATTCAAATTAATTTACAAATTCAAGTTTCGGATAATTAGTTTCATTTTAATTTATCTCAGATTTGTTGAAATTCCTTGCTATGTGATTCAGAACTTCGGATACATCCGAATCTCCGAATAGCGAAAACGTTTGTCAGAATTTTGATTTGTAACAAAATAAATCACGTCTATTCATTTTTTAAATTAAGAAATTTTCCCATAAGCAGCTCAGTAAGTGAAAATGAGAGCTTCCACATCAGTAAAAATTATGGCAACAACCAAACTGGTAATTTTGAGGCAAATTAAATTTTGCAAAAAAGCACTCCACTCAAACATACTCAAACATACTGTTGGCTGGATATTTACCAATGGTGATGGCAGAACCAATTCACTCCCTAGCCTATATGAAATTCATTGGCCGTGGAGTCCTTTGGAGCACATTCTTTCATGTCCACATTGAAGTCAACTTACAAAGAGGACAGATGTATCCATGTATACTTGGACATTTACAGTTGCAAGAAAAAGTATGTGAACCCCTTGGGATTATGTGGAATTTTGCATGAATTGGGCATAAAATGTGCTCTGAACGTCATCTAAGTCACAACAATAGAAGAACACAGTCTGCTGAACATAATACTACACAAACATTAGATGTTGCCATGGTTTAATTGCACATAACATGTAAACATTCACAGTGCAGGGAGGAAAAAGTATGTGAACCTTTGGACTTAATAACTGGTTGACCCTCCTTTGGCAGCAATAACCTCAACCAAACGTTTCCTGTAGTTTCAGATCAGACCTGCACAACGATCTGGAGTAATTTTGGACCACTCCTCTTCACAAAACTGTTTCAGTGTAGCAATATTCTTGGGATGTCTGGTGTGAATCGCTCTCTTAAGGTCATGCCACAGCATTTCAATCGGGTTGAGGTCAGGACTCTGACTGGGCCACTCCAGAAGGCGTATTCTGTGCTGTTGCAGCCATTGTTTTGTTGAATTACTTGTATGCTTTGGGTCATTGTCCTGTTGCATCACCCATCCTCTGCGGAGCTTCAGTTGGCGGACAGATGGTCATATGTTTTCCTGCAAAATGTCTTGATAAACTCTGGAATTAATTTTCCCATTAATGACAACAATCCGTCCAGGCCCTGAGGCAGCAAAGCAGCCCCAAACCATGATGCTCCCTCCGCCATGTTTTACAGTGGGGATGAGGTTTTGATGTTGGTGTGTTGTGCCTTTTTTTCTCCACACATAGTGTTGTGTGTTCTTCCCAAACAACTCAATCTTGGTTTCATCTGTCCACAGTATATTTTGCCAGTAGTGCTGTGGAACATCCAGGTGCTCTTTTGCAAACTTCAAACGTGCTGCAATATTCTTTTTGGACAGCAATGGCTTCCTCCGTGGTGTCCTCCCATGTACTCCATTCTTGTTTCATGTTTTCTTTATTGTAGATGTGTCAACAAAAATGTTAGCATGTGCCAGAGATTTCTGTAGGTCTTTAGCTGACACTCTGGGATTCTTCTTTACCTCATACAGCATTCTGCGCTGTGCTCTTGCAGTCATTTTTACAGGACGACCACGCCTAGGGAGAGTAGCAACAGTGCTAAACTTTCTCCATTTGTAGACAGTCTGTCTTACCGTGGACACATAAACATCAAGGCTTTTGTAGGTATTTTTGTAACCCTTTCCAGCTTCATGCAAGTCAACAATTCTTGATCGTAGGTCTTCTGAGAGCTCTTTTCTGCGAGGCATGGTTCACATCAGACAGTGCTTCTTGAAACCAGTAAACCCAAAACAGGTGTGTGTTTTTTAAGGGCAGGACAGCTGTCAGCAACACATCCAATATCATCACACTATTTGGAGTCAAGGTTGGCTCACTCCTGGCTCCAATTAGCTCTGGGAGAAGTCATTAAGCTAGGGCCTCACATACTTTTTCCTCCCTGCACTGTGAATGTTTACATGTTATGTGCAATGAAACCATGGCAACATCTAAAGTTTGTGTAGTATTATGTTCAGCAGACTATGTTCTTCTATTGTTGTGACTTAGATGATGTTCAGAGCACATTTTATGCCCAATTCATGCAAAACTCCACGTAATCCCAAGGGGTTCACATACTTTTTCTTGCAACTGTATGTTGCTTTTCTGTTGACTGTATCTTGTTTTTTTGGATTAAGAAATTCCGTTCCTTGATTTATGTGCTGTAACATGATGTACTTTGATTTCCGTGAGTTACAAAAGTTGTAAAATAATTTTGTATTTTTCTAATAAAAGAATGAAAAAAAATTGCCCAGTGGCCCCATGAGTTGTCAGTCCGCCCCTGATGTGGTGGCTGCATTGTTGCTTTTTTTTTTTCAAGCTAAAAACATTATCAGCAAATACAGAGAATACCTGTTGATCCTGCTAGAAATGTGTTGTCCTTGTCATTTCCTGCATAGAAGAAATCATTGGTTTTCTGGAAAGATTAACAAATACAGGAATTTTGCTCTAATTGAAAATATATAACAGAACACCCATATGGAAGAAAAACATATTAGAAATATATTTTTAAAATATTCTTCCCAAATATATTGCCATATATTTAAAATACCACAAATCTTGGCCATATTCAATATATTTCAAAATATAGTTTCAATAAATATATATATGAAAAATATTTTTAAAAATACATTACAAATATACTGCATGTCTTTAAAAATACAAATCTACATTTTTGGAATGCATTTATAAATATATGTAAAAATATATGTTAAAATTACTTTTTTATATGTTATTAAAAATCTGAAGAATATATTTTAAAAATATGTATTTTTTTTTAATTTTAAATTATATTCTTCAGATTTTGTTTAACATATGAAAAAAAATTTTTAACATATATTTTTGAAATATATTGAATATGGCCAAAATTGTAGTATTTCAAATTTATGGCAATATACTTGGCAAGAATATTTTTAAAATATATTTTTCTTCCATGTGGGCACTTTCAGTAGTAAATTTAATAGAACAAAAGGGAGCAAGATAAATGTATTGGAAAGGTTTACAAACACTTGAAGTCAACATACAGTTGCAAGAAAAAGTATGTGAACCCCTTGGGATTACGTGGAGTTTTGCATGAATTGGGCATAAAATGTGCTCTGAACATCATCTAAGTCACAACAATAGAAGAACATAGTCTGCTGAACATAATACTACACAAACTTTAGATGTTGCCATGGTTTCATTGCACATAACATGTAAACATTCACAGTGCAGGGAGGAAAAAGTATGTGAGGCCCTAGCTTAATGACTTCTCCCAGAGCTAATTGGAGCCAGGAGTGAGCCAACCTTGACTCCAAATAGTGTGATGATATTGGATGTGTTGCTGACAGCTGTCCTGCCCTTAAAAAACACACACCTGTTTTGGGTTTACTGGTTTCAAGAAGCACTGTCTGATGTGAACCATGCCTCGCAGAAAAGAGCTCTCAGAAGACCTACGATCAAGAATTGTTGACTTGCATGAAGCTGGAAAGGGTTACAAAAATACCTACAAAAGCCTTGATGTTTATGTGTCCACGGTAAGACAGACTGTCTACAAATGGAGAAAGTTTAGCACTGTTGCTACTCTCCCTAGGCGTGGTCGTCCTGTAAAAATGACTGCAAGAGCACAGCGCAGAATGCTGTATGAGGTAAAGAAGAATCCCAGAGTGTCAGCTAAAGACCTACAGAAATCTCTGGCACATGCTAACATTTTTGTTGACACATCTACAATAAAGAAAACATGAAACAAGAATGGAGTACATGGGAGGACACCACGGAGGAAGCCATTGCTGTCCAAAAAGAATATTGCAGCACGTTTGAAGTTTGCAAAAGAGCACCTGGATGTTCCACAGCACTACTGGCAAAATATACTGTGGACAGATGAAACCAAGATTGAGTTGTTTGGGAAGAACACACAACACTATGTGTGGAGAAAAAAAGGCACAACACACCAACATCAAAACCTCATCCCCACTGTAAAACATGGCGGAGGGAGCATCATGGTTTGGGGCTGCTTTGCTGCCTCAGGGCCTGGACGGATTGTTGTCATTAATGGGAAAATTAATTCCAGAGTTTATCAAGACATTTTGCAGGAAAACATATGACCATCTGTCCGCCAACTGAAGCTCCGCAGAGGATGGGTGATGCAACAGGACAATGACCCAAAGCATACAAGTAATTCAACAAAACAATGGCTGCAACAGCACAGAATACGCCTTCTGGAGTGGCCCAGTCAGAGTCCTGACCTCAACCCGATTGAAATGCTGTGGCATGACCTTAAGAGAGCGATTCACACCAGACATCCCAAGAATATTGCTACACTGAAACAGTTTTGTGAAGAGGAGTGGTCCAAAATTACTCCAGATCGTTGTGCAGGTCTGATCTGAAACTACAGGAAACGTTTGGTTGAGGTTATTGCTGCCAAAGGAGGGTCAACCAGTTATTAAGTCCAAAGGTTCACATACTTTTTCCTCCCTGCACTGTGAATGTTTACATGTTATGTGCAATTAAACCATGGCAACATCTAATGTTTGTGTAGTATTATGTTCAGCAGACTGTGTTCTTCTATTGTTGTGACTTAGATGACGTTCAGAGCACATTTTATGCCCAATTCATGCAAAATTCCACATAATCCCAAGGGGTTCACATACTTTTTCTTGCAACTGTATATGATCTGCATATCAAGAAAAATAAACAATCAAAAACTGTGTATTTTGTCGTTATTTTAGCTTCTTTAGTCTTCAGAAGGCTTTAAACTTGAAACATCCCATACTTTCTTTAGGATTTCTGTTTTTCCCGTGTTCCATATGATGTTTTCACGTGAGTCACAATTCTCAGGGGCCCCTGGGCAATAGGGGATCATGGGGCCCCTGTGTCCTCGCCTACACTCAAAGCACACCCAAAAAAGCCTATAAAAGGTACCAGGGGCATTTCATGGGGCCCCTTACTGACCCCGGCCCTCGGGCAGTGCTGGAGTGCTCGAATGATCAGTCCGCCACTACACCACATCTAAGTGCTGTAAGTTGCAATGTAATGCATTTTTCTTCTTGAGTTTGATTATCCTTTAAATGCAATTTTTTTTTTTTTTAGGAAAATTGATGCATGGAGCAATAGACTTGCCAAGGACATCTGCATACATACGTCTTTGCATGCTCAGTGTTCAGCTGTAGACTATTCTTTATTCATTTTGCTTAGCTTACCTACAATCAGCAGCACAATTCACTTAATCATAATAACATGGTGAATGTTCGCACTTGTCTCAGAATGACTATCATTTTCCCAGAAAGAACTTTACAATTTTCAATTTATCCAAAGACATAACATCTCATCATTTCATTGTTAAAAGGAATCGCTTTAAGAGACATTTCTGCACACATGTTTAAAAAAAATCATTTTAGGCTTGAAGATCTAGCCTGGGTTCACACATATGCGGTACGGCACATCGCATGTGATACTCACAGGAAACACACCACATTCCTGTGCAAATCACATGCGATTTCTGTGCGGTGCGATTTCAGCCATACATTCTGTATGGCTGAGATCCCACCGCATCGGCACCAAAAAGGTGCAGAAATAGAGGCGGACTGACAACTCATGGGGCCCCCGGGCAATAGGGGATCATGGGGCCCCTGTGTCCTTGCCCAAACTCAAAAAAGACTATGAAAAAGTTACCAGGGGCATCTCATGGGGCCCCCTACTGACCCCGGGCCCTAGGGCAGTGCTTGAGTTTCCAAATGGTCAATCCGCCCCTGTGCAGGACCCTTTTTTTGTCAGAATCATATTTTCCCATAAAGTTTAATGTAAGTAAAGATAGAGAATAAACAGGTGGCGCACACATCTAGTGCATTTTCCAAGGTTTATTAAAAGGTATGAAAAGTAAAAACATACTCACAGACGACGCATGTATCTAAAAAGCATTTGCATAATGACAATGGCCACAACGGCAAGCAAGGTGTTCCAACTGTCAGTGCGGTCAAATGGCTGATGCGTTTTGGGACGAATCCCTTTCCTCAGAGCTACTGACCAGCCTGAATGAAGGTCAAGCGGTAAATAACCATGGCTAGATGCCTTGGGAGCAGAGCTCCACCTCCTCTACTTGTTATAGGGCGAGGAATTGAAGGGGGTTATTTAAAGTGCAATATTTGGTCATTTCTATAAACGCATATACATATATATATATATACACATGCACATACACATATACATAGATACATACATGCACTCAAAGAGAAAGCAAATAAAAAATGATATATACATGAATGTTGTCCATCTAGTGCACCTGTTATTAATTTCATTAACACCAAAGTAGCTGAAAATGATTAACAACCCCCTCTGCTACTTACCTGACCAGATCAATATCCCAGGAGTTTCATTGACTTGTTGCTATACTCTGATTAAAAAGTGTTCCTTTCATTTCTTTGAGCACTGTATATACATACTTTGCTTCCAGGTAGAAGATTTTTTATTTTTGAGTAGCCCTGAAAATGTTAACAATTCCTGAAACATGTTTTCATCTCAGATACCTGTACAGCAGGGGTAGGCAACCTTAGAGAGGTAGAGATCTACCTGAACAACATGGGCGAAATTAAAGATCACCGGGCACAGTGTACATGTGTACACCCCTGGCCACTTCAGCTAAAGGGGGTGTGGAACCTCTTCTTTTGGGGTTGCACTGCTGGCACTCTCCGTAATCTCGCACGTCTACGACTGCCACCATAGCAAGGCAGCTGCTATGGGGGGAAATTGTGTGGGAGTGTTCCCGAGCTGGGCTTTGTACACCCATAGAAGCACACAGTGTGTCTGGATCCCACCCCCTGCTCACAGGATTTGATTGACAGCAGAAGGAGCCAATGGATCCTTCTTTTCTACATTTCTGCAGAAGCACTAGTCTGTTATTTAGCAAACGCACAGAGCAGGTAGGTTTTGTTATTTCTGTAATTTCAAAGCAAGCCTGGGTGAAGATTGAAGCCCCCTACCCGGAAATGCTAAATCACGTATATATAAAAGCTGAAGACTATGGGGCAAGTGTTTGAGTTGGCTTCTGATGACCCTGTGCCAATGAATTACTGCCAGTTCCCAGTGCAGCTTCCAGTACACTTCCCAATCATAGGAATCAGTTTTAGGATCACTATTCAAAAGTCCCTAGGACAACTGCCAGCATCTTCTGGACATGGTTCAGTACCTCTTAGGGCCAGATTCCCTGTAGTGTGCATCTGCAACCAGCTTCAAAGTCCAGTTCTGGCACTGCTGAGTCCTCAGGAGCAGTTGTTCAGTATGTGGAGAGCCTGAGGGTAGCAGCCACTGGCTCTGGAACCCTCCTGGGGAAAGGAACCCAGTTCTCCAGTGCCTAAGACTATTTATCTTCATTCCAGCACCCTAATAGGCACTCTGTCAGAGCCTGGGATTGAACCTGGGCCTTCTGCAGTGAGAGGCAATGTTTCTTCTCACTGAGCCACCTGGAATGCTGGACAGCTCCCTTGACAATTCTTTGGATGATCCTGCCTTGGCCCTGTTTGCCTTGAACCCTGAACTCCTTGCTCCTCCCATGAACTTCCTATAAAAGCCATGTCCATGCACTTCCTCCTTGCCAGATTATTGTGCCCTCCCAGCCAATATCCCGCGCATCGGTACTGCTGCTGTCTATAGCTTTGCTACCGACCTTTGGCTTGCTGCTGACTACGATTTTGCCTCATCCTAATCTACTACCATCCGTGACTGACCCTTGGCTTGTGACTGACTCTGCTTCTGTTTGATCCCTACACTGTTTGATCTGCTATTGGCTTCCAGCTTGCTCATTCCCTGGTGGGGTGATCCTGAGATCTGCGACCTGGTATTAACACGCAGCCCAATCCATCTCCACCATTAGGAGCTCTGGGGAAGACCGGTGGATACTTAGACCCCCGCACCTCAGGTGAGCCTGCGTCATTCCCAGGGGGACCTGCTGGTGTACCTATCCTGCTGGTTTCAGGTAAGCCTTACAACTGCAGTAGCAACTGGTCTCTGAACCTGACCGCATATCGTGACACAATCCTTTCCAGGGACTGGCTGAAATGATAAATAACTAGGCTGGCTCTTTTGAATATCCCACTCTAGGCTTCTTTCAGAGGCAGGGGGAAGCAATCAAACTCCCATCCTGTTAGACCCCTGGGTAGGCCAGAACAATTAATCACTGCTTCCTTGATTACAGAAGGAGCCAACAACTAAGTTTACCTAGCATCCTATGCCAGGAGGGTGCTACACATTTGATAAAGAATGCAAAACAAAACTATTCAGGGTCTGGAAATATTGGCTCCTGAAGCTACTGTTCCACCGCAGATGGCTTTTCCATGTGAACCTAACCTAAAGGAATGTCAGGTCCAAGATGTCCTATCCAGCATTTTCCCTTCTGTCTCTGAACTACGGATGCCATAGAGTACACGGCCCTCTCTGTTTGGCAACGTTTTATTATTATGTGAAATAAACCCTTTATTCTGAAATAACATGAAAGGCACAGGAAGATTTATTACTATTCGATTTTTCTGCTCGAATCTCCCAACCACTCTGTGGCCAGCTGCTTCAGTTCTGTTGTTTTTAGGTAAATGTAATTACTGAATGATTGAGCTGGCCAGATGGGTCCCCCATTGTGCCGGAGACACGAGTTATTGCTCAAGCGCTTTGGATATCATTGCGCTATTGTGTCGTGCCCCTTTTGAAATGATCTTTACGTTCATTTTACATGTCCTGTAAAATCATCTACCGTAGAAAAAGTCTGCCGGATTTAACAGGCCGTTAGACCAGCTTCAGGGTTTTATGTGCGTAGCGTGCATGGTCACCTTTCCTGCTAATAGTGCAAGGTAGGGCAGAGAATGATTGCCTTAGAGAATTGTATGTATTACCTGTCGGGTTCTTCTAGCTTTTGAACAGGCTCTTGTGTTATCTGTTCTGTCTTAAAGTGTTTTTTCCATTTTTGTAACCAAATTTGGATAACACCTACTTTATATTTGTTTGGTCCCATTAGCAAAGGATAGTAAAAAAAATTACAAATTGCTGGTTACCTTTTTTATATGTGCTTTTTACTTGCTTTTGTAATGTTTAAGAGAGGGGTTAGTAATGTTTGCCATAATTTATCCACGTCTGTGCTGGCTGATCTCCTTATCAGTTGTAAACTAGATTTGAACACTGTCTATCCTAACAAAGGGTTAAACATTTTAGAAAGCGCTCTGCTGCATTGTATGTTAACCACTTGCCCTCCAGACGATTTACCCCCCCTTCCTGACCAGGCCATTTCTTGCGTTACGGCGCTGCATTAATTTAGCTGACAATGGCGCGGTCATGCAACACTTCACCCAAATGATATGTATGTCCTTTCTTTCGGTGGTATTTGATCGCCTCTGCATTTATTTTTTTACTTTGTGCGCTATAAACAAAAAAAGACCAACAATTTTGAAAAAAAACAGTATTTTTTTACTTTTTGCTATTTAAATATGTCCAATAAAAATCATAAATTTAGGTCAAAATGTATTCTGCTATGTCTTTGCTAAAAAAAATCCCTATTCATGAAAGTAAAAAAATCTGTTTGTAGCAATGCCCCTAGCCCCCTCAATACTTACTTGAGCCTCATCGCAATCCAGGGATGTGAATGACCGCTTCAGCCTCCTCATTGACAGAGACATCAAGTGCAAACCATTGGCTCCCGCTGCTGTTAATCACAGCCAGTCAGTCAATGAGAGGGAGGGGGTGGGACCAAGCCACGGCTCCATGTGTGAATGAATACAGGGAGCAGCGGGTTCCCCGATAGCAAGCTGCTTGCTGTGGGGGCACCCGACAGACAGGGGGAGCTAGGAGAGCCTGCAGGGGACCCGAGAAGAGGAGGATCCAGGATGCTCTGTGCAAACCCACTGCACACAGTAGGTAAGTATAGACATGTTAGTTATTTAAAAAAAAAAAAAAAAAAACCTTTAGAATCACTATAACACCATCCAAAAGGTACTTTTTTTTTTTTTTTTTTTTGTTTTTTGTTTTTTGTTTTTTTTGTACCCTGTGTGAATGGGAGCACCTAGGAAACATACAGTATAGTGAGGCTTTCTTAAATTTGACCACAAAATGGGGAAAATCCTCTTAAAATGTACGTTTGGGCAAACAAAAAAATATATACAGTATATTGGGGTTAACAGAATGTTCACTTTGCAAGGGAATTGACCCCAGGGCCAGTGAATGCAGTGAAATTTAATTTTCAAGGAATATCTAATCACATGCAAGGAAAAAGGAAGAACCTGCATTTTTGCCCACACATGATTGGATGGTGGAAGCCAGCAGAGCTTCCTCTCATCAGTCTGAGGAAAATTCACTTTTAGGGACGGCTCACACTACATGTGTTTCAGTTGCTTTTTTTTCTGCATCCAAAACGCACAGAAAGTAGGTTATATGGTTGCCAATGTCATAGTTCATATCCGTGCTTGCAATTCCTACACGTTCCAGGTGCAGAAAAAAAAAAGAATGGGCTGCATTGTTTCTGCACAGAACTGTACTGGAACGCAGTAAAACGCATAAAAAATGCACGAACGTACTGGAATGCATCAAAACGCTTCAAAAACTCACTGGAACACACATGTCCCTATTTAAATTGAAGAAAAAGAGAGGGAAAAAATTAACTGGCACGTATAAAAAAAACGCACTAGAACGCGTCAAAAACGTGCATGTGGAAATGTATCCGGAACACATCTGGACTGCGTTTCTGGCCCTTAAAGTGCAACTTCTCTTGCAAAATGAACCTTCTATATGCTTTATGTAAATGAACCACATTGGGTACATCTCTGCAATATATGCAGATTTCTTCATGTTATGTCTGTTTATCCTCTTCCTGCTGGCATCATGTAATGATGATGATTATGTCTAGTCAGGGGCGGACTGACCATTTGGAAACTCAGCACTGCCCGAGGGCCCGAGGTCAGTAGGGGGCCCCATGAAATGCCCCTGGTACCTTTTTCATAGACTTTTTTGAGTTTAGGCAAGGGCACAGGGGCTCCATGATCCCCTATTGCCCAGGGGCCCCATGAGTTGTCAGTCCGCCCCTGTGTCCAGTTACCACACATATGTAGCCATGGTGCTTTGAGGGTCTTTGCTAAGATCATACTTACTGATAGTGATGGGCTGCAGTTCGAGTCAAACTTGAGTTCGACGCGAACATGGGCCATTGAACACACAAAAGGGAACTGGCGGTCTGCGGGTTATTCGCCCTGACAGTGCATTGCGATTGGCCACAGTGTTGGACCTGACCACTATTTAGGAACTGTCATCACGGCACAGCTGTCAAACAGCGGGAGCCAGCATCAAGTGCGGAGGGGATTTTCTTTTTTTCTGGTCGGTGGTGGCAGTGGGCATCATAATTGACTTTGGGTAACTTTTTTTGTTTTTAATAAAGGACTTGTCAAAGACTGTTTCCTGTCTTTTTTTTGCACTACACCACTTTTTTTTTTTTTTTTTTTTTTTTTTTCTTTTTTTGTGAATGGGTAGTCCACATGCTCTTTCACATGGGGGGGGATCTGGGGGCCCCTTGTTAAAGTGGGCTTCCAGATTCTGATAAGTCCCCAGCCCGCAGACCCCCACAACCACCGGTCAGGGGCCCTTCTCCCCATTAACATGTTAAGGGAACATGGCCTGGTATGGTTCAGGAGGTGGGGGGGGGGGGGGGGTGTTGGCTCATCTCCTCCCCCTTTTCTGACCTGCCGAGCTTCATGCTTGGATAAGGATCTGGTATGAATTTTGGGGGGGACCCACACCATTTTTAAAGAAAATGTTGGTGTGGGGGTTCCCCTCAAAATCCATACCTGACGGGCTTGGTATGGATGGAAGGGGGTACCCTATGTCGTGTTTTTTTTTTTTTTTTTTTTTTTTTTTTTTTTTTTAATTGACAGGCAATGCCTACATTTCTTTTGACATTCAGCTGTCAGCAGGGAACCCCACTGACAGCTGAAATATGAATGAATGTTTCACTACTAAAATTTTAGTGACTAAGCAGTATCTTATCACATACTCACATTCTCAGAACCGAGCAGATGGGGGTGTTCAGCCCATTGCTACTTACTGAACACTCCCAACATGCTGACTGGTCACTGTTTGTTTTTGGGAGCCAGCAGGATGGGCTCTCACTCATGTGACCACTATGACAGCCAATCACAACAATCAAGTGATTAGGAAGCCATTTCTGCCTCCTAGTTTTACCACCCACTAAAAAGGCCATTGGGGCAGCTAGAGGTTTAAAAGGCTGCACAGAAAATTACCTGTTGATATGCAAGAAATCCATTGAGCTCTCAACATCGTGAGCTGACAATACTGGGGTTGAGTAACTAAAGGCAAATAGGTTGTTCACTTTGCAAGGGAAGTTGCAATTTATAAAGGAAAGAACGGGGTGAAGTTTTATACCCAATTACATGCAAGAAAAAAAAAGACAGCAATGTTTTGCTTGAACGTGATTGTATGGTCAAAGCCAGCATAGCTTCCCCTCATTCATTACGTGCTGGGAAAAAATCCCCTGAAAAGTGCAAAGTCACTTGCAAAGTGAAAAACCTATTTGCCTTTTATTAATCAACCACAATCTCTTTGTGGCACTGAAATCCAAAGCACTTTAGTGCTTGTATTGTACTGGAGGAAACTTCCACCCACTGTGCAGTAGTACTACATAAGGGGAAATATAGTGTGGGGAGGGTAACAACACTGATCCAAATTCAGTAGTGGTATCACGTTGCTGTCAGCCCTACACAGGAAATGATGTGTCTTTGGAAAACCATTAGGATCAGCAGGTAGAAAGTAGAGGAAGCTATGAAGAGGCTATCAAAACAATATATAGTAAACTTGATTACCCTCTAATCAGTAATTAGTGTATAAACATAAAGTCCAAAGCCCCCAAAAAATCTATAAAAATATAAAAATAATAAACAAAAAACAAAATCATCCCAAAAGCAAAAAACAAAAGGTCCCAAATGATGATTGCAAAAAAATCTTTATCTGTGATATCTTAATTCTTCATATCCCGAAATCCTTGTGATATACTTCAAACCAAATCTTCATATACCTCAAAGAAAAAAACTCAACATGTGTGATATCTTCAAAGAGAAAGGGGTATATAAAAACCGTGCCACACGTGTTTCATGCACATAAAAAATATATTAACGTGCCACCACAACCGTGAAAGAGGAAGTCCCTCAGCCTTAGGAGTCAATCCACTGCATACCACTAGAGGAAGTGTATAGTTACCCTCAGAATGGTATCAAGGGTCTGAGTACTTCTTTCCAACCTTTGAATATTCCTTCAGCCTTTCCAGCCGCTTCCCACAGACCTCATAAACAGACCAGGGATCAGTATGTATCATAAAATATATAGCACTTTATTGTAGTAACTTACATTCAAATAAGGTAACATCAGCTTCCACATCACAAACGATATGTTCATAATCCTGCCTCTCCTCATAAGTGTATAGATTCCACACTCTCTCACTCCCAAGAGGGAACCGATTGCCTGTGGTAAGACCCCAGTACCTCAAGGTCCCATGAGGATTCCAGGACGCCACAGCCGCATGTACCAGGATCAGAAATGGCCGCCGCCGCACTTCCGGAAGAGCGTCACCACGTCACGTGCCCCGGACGCGTTTCGTCACATCCGGACTTTGTCAACAGGGATACGGACGTGTCTCCTCATTCCCCTTAAGTACCAACCAGGGCGGGGAAATAATCACCGCGGCCATCTTACATCCTGGAACATTGGGCATCCTCACTCTCCTATATGAGGCATATCAGGGACGGTGAGATGGAACACAGACAAGCCATTAATCAAAACGGCAAAACTGTCACCAACACACCCCCCAATATATAAACCGCATTTTCACTAAGACAACATAATCCTTCATAGAGCTAATATCAACCATAAGGGTTCAATAATAGACCCATATACAGACAAGTATTATAAAAATATATAGATTTAAAAATTATATCAATTCAACTATATTCCCTCCCAATTGTCATATAAACAAATAATCCTCTTTTAAAAAGTATTCCACCCCCTAACAATATATTAAATAATTCTAAATAATACAACAATAATCGTAAATACTCAAAAAAGATCATAAACTAATTAAATACAATAAAACACTAAAAATTAATAAATATAAAAATATATTAAAAAATATATATATATATATATATTAAAAGAGAGAGAGGAAAAAAAAAAATATATATATTCCTGGTTATAGCGAGCATTCAATTACTGGTCAGAAATAAAACAATTTAGGTCTAATTCAATATTTAGACCCTTGGGTTTTAAAGTATTCAGCCTATAAATCCAAAAAGTTTCATTTTTGGATATCTCCTGCACCCTATTGCACCCCCTCCAATGGGATTCCAGGACATCGATACCACAAAACTTTAGAAGGCTCGGATCCGAACCATGAAACTCACGAAAATGTTTGGATACACTGTTCTTTTTTCCCTTTTTTTACATTTTCAACATGTTCCTTCAATCTAGTTTTTAGATCTCTTTTAGTTCTCCCAACATATTGAATTTTGCAGGGGCATTCTAATAGATAAGTCACATATTTCATATTGCAAGTAATAAATTTATTAATTGCAAAAAATTCTCCCGTCACGCAAGATGTAAATGTTGTAATTTTCCTCTCTTTTATACCTGTGATTTTACACTTTTTACAAGGAAAAAAACCTTGGAGTCCGAACATCTTCGGCTTCTTAGGGGGAGAGATCACCCCTTTTACCAATAAGTTTCGCAAGTTCTCACTTTTCCTATAGATAAACCGAGGTTTTCCAGGTAAAATCTTTCCCAACATGGGATCTTTATGTAATAAAGGCCAGTGTTTCCTAATGATATTTTCTACCCCTTTGTACTGACAGCTAAATTTTGAGATGAAGGCACAGTCCACTCCATTGTTTTCTTTACCATCACGACATCTCTTACTTATAGTGTTCTTTATCTTCCTATCCCCTATATAATTCTGACTCACTTTATATCTAATTTTCTCCAATTGTGTAGGATCATATCCTTTAGACACAAACCGATTTTTTTTTTTTTATCAACTCTGATTGTATAATGTAATCCTCCAGCCTCGAACAATTCATCATAACACGTATAAATTGGCCTTTTGGGATTCCTTGAATCCATGAAGGATGATGGCAACTGTTGGTAGGGATGAACCCATTCCTGTCTGTATCTTTGAAGAAGGTTTTAAAACACAGTTTGTTTTCAGATTTAAACATATGTAGATCTAGGAAATTCACCGATTCCCTACTCTTAGCAATAGAAAACCCTAGTTCATATTTATTAGTGTGAATATGATCTATAAAGATGTTAAATTCTACATCAGTGCCCTCCCATACTACCAAAATATCGTCAATGTACCGCCTCCACACCTTCAGGCCTGCCCACTTTTTTCCAAAGATTTCCGCATCCTCCCATTTGGCCAAAAAAAATATTGGCCAAACTGGGGGCGAACTTCGCCCCCATTGCTACACCCTTCTGCTGAATGAAAAATTCCCCTTTATACCAAAAATAGTTGTTCCTCATGCTATAATCTAATAGCTGAATAATAAGTTTCCTTTGTTTTCTATGGAGTTCAGAAAAATTCTGCAAACCCCATTTGATGGCTTCCAAGCCATCTACATGTTTTATATTGGTATAAAGGGAATTAACATCAATGGTGGCCAGCAAAGTGTCTTCCGTCACCTCCATTCCCTCCAGGAGTTGTAATATATCCTGACTATCTTTAACGAACGAAGGCATCTGCTTAACAATAGGTTGCAGAAAGAAATCTACATATTGGCCTATCCTTGCATGCACTGAGCCAATGCCATTAATGATAGGTCTACCTGGAGGGTTTTTAAGGCTTTTATGTATCTTCGGAAGGATATAGATAAAAGGGATGCGGCAAACTGATGGTATAAGGAACTGTGCTTCTTTTTCACTCAAAATGTGATCATCCCTAGCATTTTTAATTATTTTTTTCAACTCCTTTCTATACTTTGAAGTAGGATTTTTGGAAATTTTACAGTATGTCATAGAATCATTCAAAATGTTAGACATCTCTTCCTCATATTGTACTCTATCCATCACGACCACTCCACCTCCTTTGTCAGCTGGTCTGATAACAATTTCCTTCTTTTTTAAACTTTTCAGGCCCTGGTATAATGCTCTTTCTTCCTTCACCTTCTCACATTGCAATATGTGTAGATCATCAATAGTCATACGTTTAAACACCTCAACAAATTGGTTCCTAGAATTGACCGGATTAAAGGTGGATTTATTCCTGAGATTACTCTGGACAAAAACCGTCCTACTTACACCATTAGCTGCAGTAGTAGGGCCAGGGAGAGGAAAAATATTTTTTTATATTTAGTTTCCTAATAAACTTATTAATGTCTATAAAAACTCCAAATTTATCCAAATTTCTTTTAGGCGCAAACTTAAGACCCTTATCCAGTAACTGAATCTCACTGTCATTAAAATCTACAGAACTCAAATTATAAATACCCTCCCCTATACTTCTTTTCTTTTCCTTTTGTTTACATTCTCCCCTTGTACAGTTCCCTCCTCCATCCTTTGACATTGTATCTGAATTTCTTCCTCTCTGTTCTGTGGTGGAACATATTCTCCCTCCCTCCTGTAAGGGGGATTCCAATAACCCTGATTTCCCCATTGCTGGGGGTAAAAGGGTTCCCTCTGGGGGGGACCGGGGGGCCTGCCTCTTTGGTTCCCCTGAAAAAAATTATTCTTCTGATATCCACCTCTTCCTCTAAAATTCCTGGGACTGTTGTAATACCCATTATTCCAGCCTGATAACGGTTGGAACCTATTCTGAGTAGGAATATTAAACGACTGATACGGCGAATTGGATGGTTTCGGACGGGTCTTATTCTGATTCCCGGATCCACATGCCTGTCCCTCTATTTTCTTTGGGGCAGATGTTTTCATCTTTTTATTATTATTCACCCCCGAGGGTGGTATTACTTCCTTCACTCCTACCCCTTTGGCCGAGACAGCAGGAGATGATACATTGGATTGGAGATTAGTATCAGCTATTCCCTGCCATTTATAAATGGAATTAGTCCGATAATCCTCCATATCCCTAATGAACTTTTTCTGCTTCTTTTTCTTAACTTCTGCATCTTTTTTATTCAAGTGTTCTTGCACCTTACTACAAAGATTCATATATTCTGTGCTATCTTTAAAATTATCAGCCTTATTCTTGAATTCTTTCAATTTAGCTTCAATTATCCCCAATTTTCTTTTCTTTCTCTCTAATAGTAGAAATATTAATTGTTTTTCACAATTGTGAAAGAAATTTTTCCATTCCACCATAGAGTTTTTGAATGATTCTATGACATACTGTAAAATTTCCAAAAATCCTACTTCAACGTATAGAAAGGAGTTGAAAAAAATAATTAAAAATGCTAGGGATGATCACATTTTGAGTGAAAAAGCACAGTTCCTTATACCATCAGTTTGCCGCATCCCTTTTATCTATATCCTTCCGAAGATACATAAAAGCCTTAAAAACCCTCCAGGTAGACCTATCATTAATGGCATTGGCTCAGTGCATGCAAGGATAGGCCAATATGTAGATTTCTTTCTGCAACCTATTGTTAAGCAGATGCCTTCGTTCGTTAAAGATAGTCAGGATATATTACAACTCCTGGAGGGAATGGAGGTGACGGAAGACACTTTGCTGGCCACCATTGATGTTAATTCCCTTTATACCAATATAAAACATGTAGATGGCTTGGAAGCCATCAAATGGGGTTTGCAGAATTTTTCTGAACTCCATAGAAAACAAAGGAAACTTATTATTCAGCTATTAGATTATAGCATGAGGAACAACTATTTTTGGTATAAAGGGGAATTTTTCATTCAGCAGAAGGGTGTAGCAATGGGGGCGAAGTTCGCCCCCAGTTTGGCCAATATTTTTTTTGGCCAAATGGGAGGATGCGGAAATCTTTGGAAAAAAGTGGGCAGGCCTGAAGGTGTGGAGGCGGTACATTGACGATATTTTGGTAGTATGGGAGGGCACTGATGTAGAATTTAACATCTTTATAGATCATATTCACACTAATAAATATGAACTAGGGTTTTCTATTGCTAAGAGTAGGGAATCGGTGAATTTCCTAGATCTACATATGTTTAAATCTGAAAACAAACTGTGTTTTAAAACCTTCTTCAAAGATACAGACAGGAATGGGTTCATCCCTACCAACAGTTGCCATCATCCTTCATGGATTCAAGGAATCCCAAAAGGCCAATTTATACGTGTTATGATGAATTGTTCGAGGCTGGAGGATTACATTATACAATCAGAGTTGATAAAAAAAAAAAATCGGTTTGTGTCTAAAGGATATGATCCTACACAATTGGAGAAAATTAGATATAAAGTGAGTCAGAATTATATAGGGGATAGGAAGATAAAGAACACTATAAGTAAGAGATGTCGTGATGGTAAAGAAAACAATGGAGTGGACTGTGCCTTCATCTCAAAATTTAGCTGTCAGTACAAAGGGGTAGAAAATATCATTAGGAAACACTGGCCTTTATTACATAAAGATCCCATGTTGGGAAAGATTTTACCTGGAAAACCTCGGTTTATCTATAGGAAAAGTGAGAACTTGCGAAACTTATTGGTAAAAGGGGTGATCTCTCCCCCTAAGAAGCCGAAGATGTTTGGACTCAAGGTTTTTTTCCTTGTAAAAAGTGTAAAATCACAGGTATAAAAGAGAGGAAAATTACAACATTTACATCTTGCGTGACGGGAGAATTTTTTGCAATTAATAAATTTATTACTTGCAATATGAAATATGTGACTTATCTATTAGAATGCCCCTGCAAAATTCAATATGTTGGGAGAACTAAAAGAGATCTAAAAACTAGATTGAAGGAACATGTTGAAAATGTAAAAAAAGGGAAAAAAGAACAGTGTATCCAAACATTTTCGTGAGTTTCATGGTTCGGATCCGAGCCTTCTAAAGTTTTGTGGTATCGATGTCCTGGAATCCCATTGGAGGGGGTGCAATAGGGTGCAGGAGATATCCAAAAATGAAACTTTTTGGATTTATAGGCTGAATACTTTAAAACCCAAGGGTCTAAATATTGAATTAGACCTAAATTGTTTTATTTCTGACCAGTAATTGAATGCTCGCTATAACCAGGAATATATATATATATATATATATAATATAAATTTTTTTTTTTTTTTCCCTCTCTCTTTTAATATATATATATTTTTTAATATATTTTTATTTTTGTATTTATTAATTTTTAGTGTTTTATTGTATTTAGATTAGTTTATGATCTTTTTTGAGTATTTACGATTACACTGTTCAACAGGTAAAAAGTTTTGGGCATAAAATTAGCTAATCTTACATAATTTTGGGGTGCTGAAAACAAAAATGACCCTAAAAAATGTTGATTGGCTCTAGTTTCCATGATATATTCACCCATCTAATGACGTAAGCCATTCAAAATTATGATGCAACTTCAGCTGCATATTGCGCAATTGATACTGGTGACCAATAGAAAATTGTATGTATACTGAGATGATGCAATATTAGCCTTTAATTGCATCACTTCACTGCATAAAAGCTGCAGTATCTGTAGCTGATTGTAGTTCGACAACGTCTTTACATTTCGTTTTATGCTTATATAGGCTACTCAGTAATGCCTCGAACTTGTGTGAATAAAGCAGATAATTTCTGCTATATCTGCGGTGAAATAACTTTTATCTCACAAAAAAGGAGGATAACAGGAATGATTAAGAAAGCCTACAACTTGTATTTTGGCTGCAAGATAGGAGACCAGGACAAGAGCTGGGCACCACATATATGCTGCAATTCTTGTGGGACGGCACTGGAGCAATGGTTGAATGGAAAAAAGGCATCTATGCCTTTCGCTGTGCCAATGATTTGGAGAGAGCCAACAGATCATGTTAGTAATTGTTACTTTTGTATGGTGCCTCCAATTGTAAAAGGGCTAAATAAGAAGAAAAAGTTATTTGTGCACTATCCAAATATTCCATCGGCAATACGTCCAGTTCCTCATAGAGAGGGGCTACCAATTCCTAAAGCACCAGAATCCTTTGTGGTTGACTCAAGTGAGGAAGAACCTGAAGCGTGTAGTCACGTGCAGTTGTAAGAGATAGCCCTTTCCTCGAATACAAGAGAAAAGCCAAGAGAAGCAAAACCGACACAAACTGAAGACAAAACTAGTGAGAATCCTAAGTATTAAAATGATTCAACTTAGTTTATGGCTATACTTTTTCTTGGTAATCCTATGCAATATATTATGCCATTTAGGCTTTGTTATGTAGTCAATATCACTTGCTTTATATTTGTGGAAAGACATCCATCTATATAATTATTGTGCATTATGTAGTCATTACGCCTATAGTAGAAAACTTTCCATTTACAGAAAAACTAGAGCCAATTGACAAATTTCATTGTTATATTTGAACTCAGAATGTGAAATTCATTAAGAAATGGATCCTTTTGTTTCCAAAACTGGCAAAAAATAAAAATTTGTTGAACAGTGTTATTGTTGTATTATTTAGGATTATTTAATATATTGTTAGGGGGTGGAATACTTTTTAAAAGAGGATTATTTGTTTATATGACAATTGGGAGGGAATATAGTTGAATTGATATAATTTTTAAATCTATATATTTTTATAATACTTGTCTGTATATGGGTCTATTATTGAACCCTTATGGTTGATATTAGCTCTATGAAGGATTATGTTGTCTTAGTGAAAATGCGGTTTATATATTGGGGGGTGTGTTGGTGACAGTTTTGATTAATGGCTTGTCTGTGTTCCATCTCACCGTCCCTGATATGCCTCATATAGGAGAGTGAGGATGCCCAATGTTCCAGGATGTAAGATGGCCGCGGTGATTATTTCCCTGCCCTGGTTGGTACTTAAGGGGAATGAGGAGACACGTCCGTATCCCTGTTGACAAAGTCCGGATGTGACGAAACGCGTCCGGGGCATGTGACGTGGTGACGTAGTGACGCTCTTCCGGAAGTGCGGCGGCGGCCATTTCTGATCCTGGTACATGCGGCTGTGGCGTCCTGGAATCCTCATGGGACCTTGAGGTACTGGGGTCTTACCACAGGCAATCGGTTCCCTCTTGGGAGTGAGAGAGTGTGGAATCTATACACTTATGAGGAGAGGCAGGATTATGAACATATCGTTTGTGATGTGGAAGCTGATGTTACCTTATTTGAATGTAAGTTACTACAATAAAGTGCTATATATTTTATGATACATACTTATCCCTGGTATGTTTATGAGGTCTGTGGGAAGCGGCTGGAAAGGCTGAAGGAATATTCAAAGGTTGGAAAGAAGTACTCAGACCCTTGATACCATTTTGAGGGTAACTATACACTTCCTCTAGTGGTATGCAGTGGATTGACTCCTAAGGCTGAGGGACTTCCTCTTTCACGGTTGTGGTGGCACGTTAATATATTTTTTATGTGCATGAAACACGTGTGGCACGGTTTTTATATACCCCTTTCTCTTTGAAGATATCACACATGTTGAGTTTTTTTCTTTGAGGTATATGAAGATTTGGTTTGAAGTATATCACAAGGATTTCGGGATATGAAGAATTAAGATATCACAGATAAAGATTTTTTTGCAATCATCATTTGGGACTTTATTTTGGACCTTTTTGTTTTTTGCTTTTGGGATGATTTTGTTTTTTGTTTATTATTTTTATAGATTTTTTTGGGGCTTTGGACTTTATGTTTATACACTAATTACTGATTAGAGGGTAATCAAGTTTACTATATATTGTTTTGATGCTATTTGCACTTCAGGGGAAGGATTGTGTTAGTAACTTGGTGGGAACTTCATTTGTAAAAGGATAGTGCTATATGCTGAATTATGAAGAGGCTATGACATTTTTCAAATAAAGCCCTATAGGGTGAATATACACTTCTCAAAAAAATTAAAGGAACACTTTTTAATCAGAGTATATCAAGTCAATGAAGCTCCTGGCATATTGATCTGGTCAGTTAAGTAGCAGAGGGGGTTGTTAATCAGTTTCAGCTGCTTTTGGTGTTAATGATATTAACAGATACACTAGATGGGCAACAATGAGAAGACCCCCCCCCCCCCCCAAACAGGAACGGTTTTACAGGTGGAGGCCACTGGCATTTTTTTCCTACTCATCTTTTCTGACTGTTTTTCACTAGTTTTGCATTTGGCTACGGTCAATGTCACTACTGTTAGCATGAGGCCATACCTGGACCCTACAGAGGTTGCACAGGCAGTCCAACTCCTCCAGGGTGGCACATCAATACGTGCCATTGCCAGAAGGTTTGCTGTGTCTCCCAGCACAGTTTCAAGAGCATGGAGGAGATTCCAGGAGACAGGCAGTTACTCTAGGAGAGCTGGACAGGGCTGTAGAAGGTCCTCAACCCATCAGCAGGACTGGTATCTGCTCCTTTGTGCAAAAAGAAACAGGATGAGCACTGCCAGAGCCCAACAAAATGAACTCCAGCAGGCCATTGATGTAATTGTCTCTGACCAAACAATCAGAAACAGACTTCATGAGGGTGGCCTGAGGATCCGACATCCTCTAGTGGGCCCTGTGCTCACTGCCTGGCACCATAGAGCTCGATTGGCATTTGCTATTGAACACCAGAATTGTCAGGTCCACCACTGGCACCTTGTGCTTTTCACAGGTGAGAACAGTTTCATCCTGCGCACATGTGACAGACTTGAAAGGGTCTGGAGAAGCCTTGGAGAATGTTATGCTGCCTGTAACATCGTTCAGCATGACCATTTTGGTGGTGGGTCAATGATGGTCTGGGGAGGCATATCCATGGAGGGACGCACAGACCTCTACTGGAGCTATTGTCAGACCCTACGCTGATGCAGTGGATCCTGGGTTCCTCCTGGTGCACAACAATGCTCAGCCTCATGTGGAAATAGTATGTAGGCAGTTCCATGATGGAATCTTCTCCTCCCGGACAAGAACCCTGCTGTCTTAAACTTCAAACTGTGTATACCTTCTCCCAGCCCCCTCTTTGGGCACCCTTCTCCAGGGATTGCCTAGAACCACACATATATTCAGGCTAAGTTCTTAACTCTCTCAACCCACTATATTCCGGAAGCCTCCAGAAAACAGACAGCAGCAATCGAAACTGCAGCCTGCAGACCCCAGAGCAGCCCAAAGCAATCTCATGAGCCACAAGAACTAAATTTAACTAACCTAAACTAGCAACCAATCTAGGAGGGTGATGCTCCATTGGAAAGCAATCTTTTTGCTAGATTTTATAAGGGTTGGGACTATATGAGGAACTCTATTATATATCATATTACATCCAGGGTCTGCATCAGAGATAATATTTTTAGCAAGATTTTTATTGTGGCATTCATCCATCTCTAAGTTTGATATTTATCTTCTGTAGAAGTGATTTGTATTTCATCTTATATGTCTTTCTCAACCTTCTCAACACAGAGAAACCCTTACAATAACTTTCTGGTCTCAAGGACCCCCTGCTAAAATGATTACATCTACAACACATGATATATTAGTGTGATAGTCTGTGGAAAGAATGCTCCTTACACTTGAGGACATTGAATCACGAGAAGAGAAGCTAAAAAGATCAATGGTGTCAGTGGGAACTTATCTGAAAGGCAGAAATTGCTCATAACTTAAGGAACCCTAGTAACTTCTGGAGAAACTTTAGGGTTCCATGAAACCCTTTTTGAAAAACCCTGGTCAAGGAGGACAAGTGCACTTTATTTAGTAGGTACCTGGTTTTAGGTTTGGAGATAAGGGGCCAGGCCAGTCCTTAAAGACATAGTGGACAACGTTGTCCTATTTTTTTTTTTTTTTTTTTTTTTTTTTTTTTTAACTGGGATGGAAGGATATACTATTTGATAAAGAATAAATTCATTTTATTACTAATCGTGCAGAAACTCTATCCGTGATCGGCATGTGATGAACTGAAAAAGAATCAGGATTGAAATAAACAAAGATGAATACGTGAACTCAGGTTGCGGCCTTGACAAAAAAAGGTACAGTATATCCCTTATCCCTCCCCACATCCTCCAGCCCAAAGCCCATACATAATTCTCTAAGAATCTTCCTGGAATTGTCTACACCAGGGGTTCCCTCCCCCCAAGAAATAATCTTAATTTTCAAATAACTCAAAACACTCTTTTTTGTTCGTAGATGCGAAAAACAAAACCACCTACCTCCACCCTCACCAACAAGGCCCTCCCCTTTTCAATATGCACCACATCAATAATTTTGAACCTCCAGCCCTTAAAAAGAACCCCCACCCCTCATCCCCCCCCCCCCCCCCCCCAGTACCTTCTGACCATACAGGTCCATGTAGCCATATATTCTTGCAGGGCTCCTCTTTAATGTTGCATTCCTGGATGCAATGAATGTTACCTGGCATCAAGGACAAGTATTTCAGAACAGCAGCTCTCCTAGGCCGACTGAATACTACAAACATTCAAAGAGGAGATTCTTATCCGCATAGGACGACTGCAAAAAAAATGGAAAAGGTCAGAACACAGATGTCAACCTACATGTTTTTTACTCCTACACCGACCCTTGCCAGTTATTCTAGCACCTGTCATCCCAACCATGCCACTTTTATCCTCCTCAATGTCTGGAGCCTGTCTGCAAGCTTTCCACCTGGCCAGTGTTTGCAAAGGACTCGGTAGAACGTACTGAAGAGTCTTGACTCCAAATCCTGCCCAGTGCTTGGATACTTTTCGATGATTTGGGAGGCAGGAATTGCCTCAAGGCCCTCCAGCTTCTGCTTCAGAGTGTCCCTAGCAAATCCATCTCCAAGCTCACCGTTCCACCTTCCACTGACTGGGATCTGGTACCTACTCTGGGGCCTCTTCTCCTGCAGGGTCATTGGCCTCCTCCACAACTTCCACTGGGTTACCTCAACATAGGAGAGTGCCCTACCACCACCAACCCCAGTTTTAGTGACAGCATTACTGAACACTGCCGGTTGGAGCCAATAGAGAAAGGCTGAAGCTGCCTGAGAAACCCACCCACACTGCTACTGTCCTTCTTAAGTTGCACATAGAACCGGTGGTGACTATTGAAGGTGCCCAGAATATTCTTGACCCCCAGCAGACATGGTAGAGCAGTACTGCAGCAAAAAGGTCCTGATCTCGCCCTTTCTCACAAAGGGGTTGTACATCTGGACTGTAACCGGGATGCGTTGTTTGGATTCACTCCCCTCCAGGAATGACATCCACTCCAGCAAAGGGTCTTCAGATTTCTCCTGCTTCCGCAGCATGTAGGTCTGCAGATCAGCTAGTCGGAAAAAGGTAAGATTGAAAAATCAGATAGTTGGAAAAGCTTGAACACAGCAGATACTCTCCAGCAGCATGGCAAAAAGCTCTAACGATCCTTTTCTGGACAAAATACAGTCCGCACTCGGCCAGGCGGGACTTGTGTATGACCACTCTCACAGTGTTTAGCACTTCAGGGGGCACTGCTGCCATCCCTCTTTCAGATAACCCAACCTCCACCGAGTGGAAGGCTTGGCAAGGCGATGAAATCTCATGGTTTTGAGGAGTGCAACCCCTAATAGCAGCAAGTGGTGATTGGTGTACACCACAAGGCCAAGGGCACTGGTCCTCTACTATCAAGATCACAAAAAAGGTTGAGAAGTGAAAATTGGCACCAATTGTTACCTATGGCCAAGACCAGGCACAAGCTCACTTACTTCAGCAAAAAAAAAGAAAACCCACCGTTGTTGTGTGTTTGTTTGTTTCCCCCCCCCCCTCCTCCTTGGCGTTGCATGTTCTCCCTGTGCCCACGTGGGTTTCCTCCGGGTACTCCGGTTAATTGGATCCTGTCTAAATTGGCCCTAGAATAGATATTTATGAATGTAAGTTAGGGATCTTAGATTGTACACGCTTTGCGGGTTAGGGACTGATGTGAATGTACAATATAGATGTAAAGCGCTGTGTACATTGACATTGTTATATAAGTACCATAAATAAATAAATTGTGGCATTGAAGCACACCTGGCCCGGCAGTGTTCACTGTTCTCCTGAGGAGGGAAGGGGTCCTAATGCTGGCACTAAAACTGGGATTTGTGGAAACACTCTCCTATTCTGAGGTGACCAGGGGGGTAAACACAGCGGACGTTGTGGAGGAGGCTGATGACCCTGCAGGAGGGGAGGCCCCAGAGCAGGTACCAGATCCTAAACCTGATGAAGCTGCAGAGGAGACTCAAGCCTTGGTAGTTGGGGCCTCTGAGCCGGAATCTCTGGCAGTGGAAGGTGGTAGGGTGAGCTTGGAGGCGGAAGAGATGGATTTGTCTAGGGACACTCTGAAGCAAAGGCTGGAGGGCCTTGAGGCAATTCCTGCCTCCCAAATCATCAGAGTATCCACGCACTGGGCAGGTTTTGGAGTCAGACTCCTCAGTACATTCTACAAGCACTGGCCAGGTGGAAAGCTTGCAGACAGTGATGGGATTTTGTTAACATGCTCCAGACATTGGGGAGGATAAAAGTGGCATGGTTGGGATGACAGGTTCCAGAATAATTTTTTTTTTTTTTTGCAGTCCTATGTGGATAAGTATCTCCTCTTTGAACGTTCGTAGTATTCGGTCGGCGCCTAGAAGAGCTGCTGTTCTGAAATACTTGTCCTTGGTGCCAGGTAACATTAATTGCATCCTGGAATGCAACATTAAAGAGGAGCCCTGAAAGAATGTATGGACCTGTATGGTCAGAGGGTACTGGGGGGAATGAGGGGGTGGGGGTTCTTTTTAAAGGCTGGAGGTTCACAATTATTGATGTGGTGCATATTGAAACCCTGAGTTCATGTATTGATCTTTGTTTAATTTCCAGAGACTTCAATCCTGATTCTTTTTTTGGTTCATCATGTGCCGTTCACGGACCATGGCTGGATAGAGTGTTGTGTGAGTATGGAATCTGATAAAGTGTATGGGTGAGGTGTATGGAAGTTGCACGTGGAGTTGCTTGAGGATGTGAATGTAAGGGAAGAGTATTGTGTGATGTTTGAAAGGTGGAAGAGAAAGAGGTTGGAGTTTAGGAGTGTGAGATTGGACAGTATGAGTGGAAAGTGTGTAGGGGGAGCGTGAGAGTTCTGGGTGTGAAGTTTGAATGTGATTTGTTTGGGAGAGAAGTTGGGAGGATGTGGTAGGTAAAATGCACAAAAATTAATTTTTGGTCTTTAAGGACTTTATCATTTGAAGGCAAGATATTAATCATTACACCTGTAATATTACCTATCTTGCTGTTCTTGTAGCAGGTTTTTCCTGGACAGGATAATGAGAAAAATAGTTAGGATGGTCTTCCAGTTCTTCTGGTCTTCTGGGACTGAAAAGCGAAAAAGTAATTATGTGTAAGTAGAATGGTGGTAAGGGGATGGTATGTGTGGAGAGATTCTTGTTTGTACAGTATGTGGGTATGTGTGTGAAGTTGTGTAAGAAGGAGAATTTGGCAGGTTGCATGCAAAGGTATGTTGGTGGGAATGTGTTACGGAAGTTTGGGTGGTGCGAGATTGATTTGACAAAGCCTATGAGTTTCAAACCCTATGGTTTTATGTATGGATAGAAAGGTGTAGAGAAGTTTGGGCTGAATGATGTGGAGAAAGAATTGTGGTATGAATGTAAGAAAGTGATAAAGGTATTGGATGGAAGAGAAGAAATGGAATGGATTGGAGGCCTGGCTGTGGTAGAGAGTGAGAGAGCATGGAAGAATATGTGTATGAAAGAACTTGAAACTAGGCAGAAAGATATTGTGTGGATGGGAGTGCATGGCTGTTTGCCAGCAGGGGTATTTTAGAGAAGGAGCGGTATGGCCGATATGAAAAAAATGTCCGAGAAGAGGGTTTTCATGTTTTATGGGAGTGTGGTTTTGCTAAGGATGTATGGAAAAGCCTAGAAAGGATGGTCGAAGGTCTGACTGTGGTGAGGAAGCTGACGTATGAGATGGTGTTGTATGGTCTGTGGAAGTTGGAAAAGAAGGAAACAAGAGTGTTGTGAATGTTGCTGAGTTGCATGAAGGAATGTCTGTGGGATGCGAGAAATATTGTGGTGTTTAAAAAAGAGTATTTGAGTGCGAGAGAATGTATGGCCATGGCCGGTTGTTTGGATATGGTTATTTTGACCATGTTAAAATGGGTACAGAGGAGGCCAAACAAATTTGGTGTTTTAAGTCCTGGAAAGAGTGGACTGCCGTTTAACCTTTTTTCCATTCACTAGCAAATATCTTTTTTTTTTTTCTTGGAAGTCCTTTCTGCTGTTCCTTTCGTTGTAAGAGCCTGACAGACTTTTGGATGATTATTAAAGTCAAGAATATGGTTTCCTTTTTGTTCGTGAACCCAAGAATATGATCATGTGTGGTTTTTTTTTTTTTTTTTTTTTTTTTTTTCTCAGGTGGCACACAAAATGGTTGAGGGGGATTATCATAAGTAGGGAAAGTATAGGTGGCTAGGGATAGACAAATGGTTTCTTTTTACATGTGAATTTATATGTTCCTTTTGGAAGAAACCTGGAAGAAAACACAGAAGTATTCCAAAATGCAATGAAGATGAGAATTGCACATATTGTTTTGCTTCCTTTTCACAAATTTGCTGTTTTATTTATTGTAATTGGAAAAGGGGAAAAAAAGTGCAATGACTGTAGAAATTGCATATGTGTTCCCTTTCTTGCAAATTGCTGTTTCTTGTTTTGTAAAAATGTGTTTTCTCTTGTCCATGTATTATGAAATTCTTGTTTTTTTGTGTGATTGTATTATGGAGAGAGGGAGATATATAATTTATAAGACTTATAAAAGGGACCCCTTAGACTTGTTCAATCCACCAACAGTAGCTGACCACCAAGTACAAGGTCAGGTGCACTCAGGGAGAGAGAGCAAATATGCTAATTAGACAAATGCTCTCCCTAAGTTAAACCAGTATGGTCAAAAACCATAATTATTGCTGGAAGCAGGGGATGGTGAGAAGGGTAATCCATTTGATCTGTGTCCAATCCAGCAAACCAAGTGGGCATGTGGGAAAAGTAGGGGTTTTCTCCTTATGGAGGGTGTCAATGATGGTTTTCTGCACAACTGTCAGGTCAGCAGTCTTTCCCATGATTGTGATTCCTACTGAACCAGACTGAGAGACCATTTTAAAGGCTCAGGAACCCTTTGCAGGTGTTATGGCTTAATTAGCTGATTAGGGTGGGACACGTTGAGCCAAGAATATTGCACCTTTTCACAATATTCTCATTTTCTGAGATTGTGGATTTGGGGTTTTCATAAGCTGTAAGCCATAATCATCACAATGATGACAAATCACAGCTTGAACTATCTTGCTTTGCATGTAAGGAGTCTATCTCATATATTAGTTTCACATTTTAAGTGGCAATACTGAAATAAATGAACTTTTGCACGATATTCTAATTTTTCGAGTTTCACCTGTATGTACAGGAAGTGAGGTTCATTCTTTTAAACAAGGACAGAGATAAAAAAAACAACCACAGTTCTAAACGTTCTGCCTTTTTAAACCTTTAAAAACTAACTCATGCCATAACTTTTTTTTTTTAAGTTTCCAGACTTTTTTATTTTAATGTATTTATTTAATTTTTCTTCTAAGCTGCCTTGAATATATCCATGCAGGGTCCAATTAGATGCAGACATATTGTGTTGCCATAGCAGAATCAAGGTGCGGTTGCTATGGCGATAGGTTTTCTTTTTCCGTGACAAGGTCCGATATTATCAAATCCGATCCGTGCTTTTGTTAATTAAATTGCTCATTTGGGAGGTCATAATGTGCTCTTCAGAATATGAGAAATTATCTTTAATCCCTTGGGGTATTTGTCGGTGGGAAATCACATCTAAACGCTCTACTTAATGTAATAATTTATCATGGATCCAATACTCCCTCTCCACTGTTTCTATAGCTTCCTTTGGAGATTGAATGGGGAACCTTTGGCTTTTCATACTTCAAGGAAGGAAAATCTTATTTACTATAAAACAGATATAATGTAGCTCAGCAACATGACAAGGATTGGAATGTAATGTACTTATTTCATACACTTGGGAATAAATTGCCATTCTATTTCTTTTTTTTTTTTTTAATTGTTTTATTTTTAGGTAAAAGTTAAATTATAATGGTATATCTAGTAGTTAATCACATTTGGCTGGACTTGTTCTGTAATGATAAAAATATTCAACAGCTTATCCAACCTGCTTCTCCAGTTCTAATGAGCTTGAAGAACTTACCCAAGTATTCATACCCATATAGAATACTATAAATACTGGGGTATTTTATGACACTCGCTAGAACTGAAGATATTGTTTTTAATAACTCCTTTATTGAAAAAACCCTAAAAATTAGATCCAATGTCAATTACTGTGAACAAATAAACATGTCGGCAGAGTCACCCGGTGGCATTACTGGATGACCGCCACCCTCATGTTTACCTGTCATTCAGGCAGTGTCCCACCACATGCTGAATGACAGGTAAACATGAGGGCGGGATCATCTAGTGATGTCACTGGATGATCCTATCCCCAGGTTTACCTGTCATTTACATGTGATGGGACACTGCCCGAACGACAGATAAACAAGAGGGCGCAGGTCATCCAGTAATGTTTACCTGAGCCCGATCTCAATCCAGCGATGTGCACAAGAGAAGTGGCTCTCCTGGGTCTCTCCCTCCTTATTGGCTGAGACCTAACACTGGGAGCCATTGCCTCCCCTTTGTGTCAATCACAGCACGGAGGATGGAGCTTTGGGGGGGAATAGTTCAATGCATTGTGTGTCTTATAGACACACAGAGGTGGCTAAGGGACGTGGAACTGCGAGTGTCCCCAGAGCAATCAGCAGGGGGCCCAAGAAGAGAAGGATCAGGGATGTTCTGTGCACAACCATTGTACAGAGCAGGTACCATATTTTTCGCTCCATAAGATGCACCTGACCATAAGATGCACCTAGGTTTTAGAGGTGAAAAAAATATTCTGAACCAATGGACTGCAGACACAGTACAGGAGATGACCAGAGACTGTGGACCTCCTACCAGAGATGACCAGAGACTGCGGACACAGTACAGGGGATGACCAGAGACTGCGGACACAGTACAGGGGATGACCAGAGACTGCGGACACAGTACAGGGGATGACCAGAGACTGCGGACACAGTACAGGGGATGACCAGAGACTGCGGACACAGTACAGGGGATGACCAGAGACTGTGGACCTTTGGGGAGGGAGGGGGAGCGGGTACTTGAATTTGACAGGTACCCGCTCCCACTTCCACAGAGTTGTCCTCCATTTAGTGTGGGCACCCGGCTGACAGCCGAGTGCCCACTGCACATGCGCAAGAAGCGCTGCGCTTTGTAAATGGTCCGGTCCCAGATGGCAGGTCCCAGAAGACGCCTGGCCATTCACAAAGCGCAGCGCTTCTCATGCATGCGCAGTGGGCACCCAGCTGTCACAACCGGGTTCCCACACTAAAGATGCTGGCATCGGAAGACTACAGCGCTGGACCGAGGAACAGGTAAGGTCCTGCTGTAGAGAAGAGCTGAGAAGCCGACCCGGTATTCTGACATGGTGGAAATACTGGACCATATTCACTCCATAAGACGCACTGACATTTTCCCCCCATTTTTTTGGGGAAAAAAGTGCGTCTTATGGAGCGAAAAATACGGTAAGTTTAACATGTTTGTTATTTTAAAAAAAATTGGAACCTTTTAGTATCTCAATAAGGGAGAGTTCTGTTTCAAATGTTGCTTTATTATTTGACATACCTCCTTAAACCAGGGCTGTCCAGGCAGTATAGTCACCTGCAGATTTGCCACCATCCACAGACACCTTAACTCATCAATAAGACATAGAATCCAATAAACTTTTACTTCAGACAATTGCAGTACACAAGATGTTTTTCCAGTCTGTTGTGGTGTGAGAAGGCAATGAATGAACTTCCCAGTACCAGTCTCTTCAAATAACTAACACTGACTGAGGGAACATGGAAAAAATGGGGAGAGAGGACTAAACAGGAGGGGAGGACAGAAGGAAATACCAAGTAACATAAGTAAACAAGTTGTAGTGGCTCAAAACCTCCACTAGAGGTCAACATACTACAGAAGAATAATAACCTAAAGCAGGTCAATACAACACAGAACAATTATATAAAAGTGGGGCAGAAGAGGGAGTGAGTCACTGACAGACTGCAGAAGATTAATGCTTCCGGCAGTTTCTTACTCGGCACTTCAATGTTCAGCTGGCATGTGGCAAATCAATATTGAGACACCAACCAAAAGTGAGAAATGTCTTTTGAAGGAATACTGAAATAAGTAAAAATATGTTTTCTTCTGTTTGCCTGAAGTTATTTATCAAAGACTAATTAATAAATCTAAACTAACAAAGGCATGCGATGACTATCTGAGATTTAAGAGTAAGACAACTTTTCTTTTTTTCTGGCACATTTGGAAAATGAAGCAGATCTCAAATCATTATAACGTTCTGAAGCTCCTTTCAGGAATAATTGAAGAAATCTGCAATGGGGCATTGTATCAAGCGTCATTAAAGATTAATACTGTGCCCTACCTGAGTCTGCGTAAGTTATGGCTTGGAATAGCAAGGGACTCTTCGGTGAATTTTGATGAACTGCTTCAATAAGATATTTGCAAGCTGTAAAATCCAACAAAGTTTTTTGGGGACTCGATATTCTTGAAGCGCGGATTGTTGTTTATATACATTGGAACGCTTGGGAGCTTGCAAATCTGAAACGAGACGTTTAGGAAACTCTGCAGATTTACATTTTGATGAAGTACATCGGGGGTTTAGAAAACTCTTGAGTCCTCCTGTATTGTACACAAAATATAAAAAAAAGATTTGAAGATTTGGATTTTTCAACAATAAAGCAAGCTAAATACTGTTCTTATCTCAACTGGCCATATACCTTGACACTGATGCCGTTTCTGGAAAGAATACCATGAATTGTGCAATGTAAGGGAAGTGCTACGTGATACGAATAAATGAGGGCAAGCTAAGGGAAGGAATACATGCTATGACTACATGAGGACAATGAAGGGAAGGCGACATGACATGACTACATGAGGGCAACGAAGGGAAGGCGACATGACATGACTACATGAGGGCAACGAAGGGAAGGCGACATGACATGACTACATGAGGGCAACGAAGGGAAGGCGACATGACATGACCACATGAGGGCAAGCTAAGGGAAGGGATACATGCTATGACTACATGAGGACAACGAAGGGAAAGCTACATGACATGACTACATGAGGAAAAACTAAGGGAAGGCCTACATGCCATGACTACATAAGGGCAAACTAAGGGAAGGCTACATGACATGACCACATGAGGAAAAACTAAGAGAAGGCTACACAACATGACTACATGAGGCAAACTAAGGGAAGGCTACATGACATGACTACAAGAGGACAACGAAAGGAAGGCTACATGACATGACTACATGAGACAAACTAAGGGAAGGCTACACGACATGACTACATGAGGCAAACTAAGGGAAGGCTAAACAACATAACTACATGAGGACAACGAAGGGAAGGTTACATGACATGACACATGAGGACAATGAAGGGAAGGTTACATGACATGAGTACATGAGGGCAAACTAAGGGAAGGCTACACGACATGACTACATGAGGCAAACTAAGGGAAGGCTACACGACATGACTATGTGAAGAAAAACTAAGGGAAGGCGACATGACATGACTACATGAGGACAACGAAGGGAAGGCGACATGACATGACTACATGAGGACAACGAAGGGAAGGCTACATGACATGACTACATGAGACAAACTAAGGGAAGGCTACACGACATGACTACATGTGGACAAACTAAGGGAAGGCTACATGACATGACTACATGAGGGCAAATTAAGGGAAGCTACATGACATGACTACATGAGGAAAACTAACTGAAGGCTACATGACATGACTACATGAAGCAAACTAAGGGAAGGCTACATGACATGACTACATTAGGGCAAAATAAGGGAAGGCTACATGACATGACTACATGAAGCAAACTAAGGGAAGGCTACATGACATGACTACATTAGGGCAAAATAAGGTAAGGCGACATGACATGACTACATGTGGGCAAACAGGGGGGTGTTCAGCCCATCACTAAACTACATGATGGAAAACTAAGGGAAGGCTACATGACATGACTACATGAGGGACAACTAATGGAAGGCTACATGGCATGACTACATGAGGGACAACTAATGGAAGGCTACATGGCATGACTACATGAGGCAAACTAAGGGAAGGCTACAGGACATGACTACATGATTATTATTATTATTAATATACCGTATTTATAAAGAGCCAACAGTTCGCTCAGCGCTGTACATTACAAAGGGAGACAGAACATGCGACAGTACCATAACAATACAATGTGATACACGAGGGGTTCGAGGGCCCTGCTCCTTCGAGCTTACAATCTAGGAGAACATGAGAGCAAACTAAAGCAAGGGATTCATGAGATGACTACATGAGGGCAAACAAGGGAGAGGGCTACATGACATGAATACAAGAGATACAACGTAGGGTAGGCTACCTGACATGACTACATGAGGGCAAACTAAGGGAAGATCTACATGAGTTGGCTGAGAGGGACAAGATAAGGTTATTGATATAGGCTCAGACTGGCTAGTTTAGGAGGAGGGGGAGTTTAAAAGCTTAAGAAAACAGAACGTTAGGGAGGCCATTTTGTGGCAGAAAAATCCCTTCCTCCTGTTCCTGCCTTCCCTTAGATAACCCTTACAGAATGGCAGAGTGGTAGGGATCATAAAGAGGTTCTTCATTTGTCTGTCCATTTACTTCACTCCCTCCCTCTGGCACCATCATTATGCTTAGATGTACTGGCCATCAGGTCCTGACAGAGCCCTTCAACATATATGTGCACGTGCAGGATATATTCTGTGCGTGTGCAAGGGCAGAAAAGTTTTTGGGCTTATGTAAGGGAATTTGTCCCAAGCTTAGTAAACGAAGTGAAGCACTGCTGACGTCCATCATACAGTCGTATGCAAGCAAAAATGCTGTTTTTTCTTATTTTCCTAGCACCTGACTGGGTATTCTTTACAAAATGAAATATCACCTATTTCACTAACATCTGGGGTAACTTACCCTGTAAAATGCAACTTTCCTTGCAAAATGAACAGTCTATTTGCCTTTAGTAAATAAATCCCATCCTGTTGTGTAATGGGCCACTTATGTGTTGCTAGAGGCTCACATTGTCATTACTGCTGCCATTCTGCAGTAGTAATGCAGCAATACTCAGAGCCCAAGCTGCGGTAAGTTGCCACCCCAGGGGGCGGATCCATGACAGCCTGGTCTCTGAGGAAGTGGTTGGAATAATTCTGGCCATTGTTGAACATAGAAGATTGAAGACATCTGGTGGTGGAAAGGAATCATTGCAGGGGAGGGTGGCTAGCTCTAGATTTAAAGTGGCTGTAAACCCCTGACATGAAATATGAACAAAGCATATCCGTCTGTAACGTGTTCTTGTCTTAATCCAGAGTACTAAGTGTCACTTCTATTTGCTGCTTCATTCCTCTGCTATCTGTATGAGTCATTTCTGATAGATTCTCCTGACACCAAGAGAAAAAAATGATGGGGAGGGAGCTCCGGCACACAACCTGTGATTGACAGACACTATTCTGTATGAAGGGGGTGTGTCTCTGCCCTCCAATAAGCTCTCCGAGCTCTCCTCACTGAGCTCTTAAGTGTGTAAATTCATCTCCCTTCCCCCTGCTTTCTAGCAGCTCAGACAAGCATTATAAATGTTGTACTTCAAATGGCTATAGAGAAAAGAAGACTGCTCACAAACAGATACAACTCATGTAGGAGGACTTATTTCCATGTATCACCTGAGGCCAGTCACTTGACTGGGTATATGTAAGGGTTTACAACCATAGCAGAAAAACAGCTTTTTATTGTTTTTGCTATTACTAAACTATTAAAATGTATTGACACGTATAAGTATTTAGAAATCACATCTTTGGTTGTTGTGTTCTTTTTAAATTACAGATATTATTTCTTTGTAATATAGTTAAGCAAAAAAAAAAAAAGCCACATTTTGCAATAAAACCAATAAAAAGAAGAAAAGAAGCATAGCAAGCTTCACAATTTCTAACTTCCTAAGCAGAGCTATTGCTGGGTCCTCTCCGGGGAATTTTCTCATTGCCGTTGAATCTCGGAATCGGGATGAGGAAGCGGTGCTGAAAACTAGTTTGGCATTTGATAACCTCTCCAGCACTGGGAAATAATACACAAAATATTTACGCCCCTGTTTTATTTTTTTCGGCGGATGACAGCCTGGCGCGGTTGGCCTATTGTTTGAGCGGCCACCGAGAAACCCCCTCCCAAGGTGGGAGGACGGTAAATATAAACTGTTGGTGTGTACCGCTATGTTTGGCTTCACATTAAAACACAGTAAAATGATCCTGTAATATTTCAGCGCCTGACCTTTCCGGCAGACGGAGCAGAATGATTTCCAGTCAGTGTTCTCCTGACTTAGATTTAGAAGCCCATTCTGAAGGTAAAAAGGCCAGTGCTTTTAGGCAGCTCATTATTCCTCTATCCTGGACTATTTTGATAGATAACAAATTTGACCTTTCCGCAAGAAATTGGCTTCTTTATGAGCTAAAAGTTTGCCTTGAATGACACTTAAAATTGTAGATTCATGAGTACAATCCTGCATCAGTTGAAGGGTCAATCCACCGACAACAAATACGTCTATTAAAGTGGACCTTTCGGTATTTTTGCAAATGCAAGCGAGTCAATTTATTCCATATCCCAATATACAGCAACAGTATCATTTTTCAAAAAAGGTCCACCATTTAGGCGCTGTTCATTTAAAAAATGTAAAAAATTTGTTTCACTATTTTTTTTTTTTTACATATTATCACCAGTGCAGTACAGCGTCATCATATAACTGGCATGGCGGTGATCAGGGACACTGACTGGTGACAGTATGAAAAAAAAAAAATATATATATATTTTTTTATTTTTTATTACATTTTTTTTCTTTTTTTTTAAGATTTTTTTTCATATTGCACTATGACCAAAGTAGTACAATGTTACCATAGTAACATTGTACTACTTTGGGGAAGTGATCAGTATTTTTTTTTTTTTTTTTTACTCAATTTGCTTATAGCAAAGAATTACTTTGCTATAAGCAAGCATTTACCTGAATGACATCGATTCATTCAGGGTTTTTTTTTTTTTTGTGCTTAGCTGTGATTTGGCCACAGCTAACCACATGACATGTGCATGTGATCGCTGTGACCATTCACAGCTAGACACTAGTATACAATGGATGGCATGAATGAAGCCATCCATTGTATACAACTGTCATGTGACCTGCTGTGATTGGTCACAGCAGGACACATGGTACCGGCAATGGGGGCCGATACTCAGATCTGTCAATGGCCGTGTCCGAGGTACCTACTACATGAGGTTTGAGCAGGGTCTTATCATTAGAAACATGCAGCATAGTAACTTTGTAGCAAATCAAGAGGTGAGAGGGTACAGCAGGGAATAATCTGTATCAAATATTTGTGAACACAGCCGAGAACTACACAGGAACCAGGATTTACATGATTGTGTCACCTCCGAGCTTCATCTCAGACCAGAAAGTATATTGACCCTGGATGACTGCTGAATATGGTACCGCCTTTTTGGAGATAAAAGCAGATAAAGGTATAGTCAGATCCAGGGGCGCCCCAGGCAATAGGAGATCATGGGGCCCCTGTGTCCTTGCCAAAACTCAAAAAAGCCTATGAAAAAGGTACCAGGGGCATCTCATGGTGCCCCCTACTGACCCCGGGCCCTCGGGCAGTGCCCGAGTTTCCAAATGGTCAGTCCGCCCCTGGTCAGATCCCCTAGATCCCTGATGAAGTCACATGATGATTGAGATATATATATATACATACTGTATATATATTTATTACAGGTGCTTATATAGCGCCGTCAATTTACGCAGCACTTTACATATATGTATACTGTACATTCACATCAGTCCCTAACCCTCAAGGGGCGTATAAGGTCCCTAACTCACATTCATACATACACATACTAGGGCCAATTCAGACAGGATCCAATTAACCTATCAGCTTGTCTTTGGAGTGTGGGAGGAAACAGGAGTACCCGCAGGAAACCCACGCAGGCACAGGGAGAACATGCAAGCTCCAGACAGGTGGTACCGTGGTTGGGATTGGAACCGATGACCCTAATACTGCCAGGCGGAAGTGATATAAGCTCTATCTATCTCAAAAAAATGATAAAAATTTCATATGGGTACAGTGTTGCATGACCGCGCAATTGTCATTCAAAGTGCGACAGCGCTGAAAGCTGAAAACTGGCCTGGGCAGGAAGGGGGTATACGTGCCCTGTAGGCTAGTTGTTAAGCACCAATGTCAATGTTAAATGGTTTGTCTGCATTGTTTGTCTTCCAACTGCAAGAGAGCTTTTCTGTTGAAAATCAGTAGTCTTACTGGTAGGATCACTAGGTGAAAATGGAAGAAAGAAGGCTTATAAAAGAAAACAAATGCAACCATCACATCTACTAATTGGTGAGCTGCAATATAAAAAAAAATGGTAGCTTTTGAGTTTAATATTGCTTTAAGAAAAGTCATATTGTGAGCACCATGCTAAAATTATCACCTATTCTACTTAGAGAGAAAAATCACATTAAACGACCTTATTACATATGCACCTTAAATGTACTTCCATTTGCATAGATCTTTTCTCCTAGAAAATAATGAATACTTCAATAGTTTAAATGGAATTTATTTAAATTTTGTCTTGGCTGCGGCACCACAAAATTACTTTCAAGGTTTGCACACATGGCGTCCATAATAAAAGAGTGATTTACACCCTTTTGTGTAATCATAGCACTTTTACAATTGTTATTGCTAGTTAGAAAAAAAACATGGTGACTGTGCTGAAATCGCACTAAACTCTCATAATAATCTAAATGTAAAAAATAATCCCTTGTGTTTGGATTTAGCTGGCCTTTCACATAGCTTCTAAAGGACACTGCAATTTTAAGGCATTGGATTCTGCACTGTACCACCTACCTTTAAACTTTAGTGCAGGGGTCCCCAAAATTTTGCAGTATGAGGGTGACATTGTATATTTTACAAATATTTATAAACAAAAAAAATACAGTCCGCTCTTTCATCAGGGTCTCCAACATGGACCCCCATCAGAGTCCCCATAAAAGTTCTCACTACATCAGATTCCCCTAGGGGCGGACTGACCATTTGGAAACTCGGGTACTGCCCGAGGGCCCGGGGTCAATAGGGGGCACCATGAGATGCCCCTGATACCTTTTTCAACAATGGGGCACTATTCCTCCCACAGACACCAATGGTGCATTGTTCCTCCTCCTGATGCCAAAGATGCACGGTTTACTCCCACTGACGCCAGGACAGTTTCTACTCCCTATGGCCACAGTCCGGCCCCCCCTAAAGTCTGAAGGACAGTAAACTGGCCTTTATTTAGAAGGTTTGGAGACCCCTGTTCTAGGGTGTCTGATTTCAGAAAATATATAATGTTTGAGGGGTTTATTTAATCTTCAGGCCTGAAATAATTTTTTAAATGTGTGCAAAAAATGCAAAAACCTCTCTAGCAGTGTAAGTACTAAACCCTAAATATGGGTATGACATGAAACACGCTGAAAAAGTTGTCTTTGCCTTTAACAAAATAGGAGAACCAAAATAGGGGACAGCAAGCAAAGTGGACTTATTTATTTATTTATTTCAGGCAGGGGCGGACTGACCATTTGGAAACTCGGGCACTGCCCAAGGGCCCGGGGGCAATAGGGGGCCCATGAGATGCCCCTGGTACCTTTTTCATAGGCTTTTTTGAGTTTGGGCAAGGACACAGGGGCCCCATGATCCCCTATTGCCCGGGGGCCCCATGAGTTGTCAGTCCGCCCCTGGATTCCCCATAAAAGTTCTTATGTCAGAGTCCCCATCAGAGCCCCTAATACATCAAGGGCCCCATCAGAGTCAACATACACAGGAAGAGCAGCGCTCAATGATATGGACTGGATTACTGGTGCTCAGGCTGGATGAACAACACAACCGACAAATCGTTTGTCCAACATGAAGAAGGTGGCTACTCGGTATCATCAAAAATGCAAACATTTTATTGACTATATAATAAAATCCAGTGAAAGGGCAGGCAAAACCTACCCTTCCATTGGATTTTATTATGTAGCCAATAAGGTATTCACACTTATGGATGTTACCGAGTAGCTGGCTTCTTCTGGTTGGACCCCATCAGACTCCCCATAAAAGTTCCCCTTACATCAAGGTCCCCATCCGAGTCTTCTTCACATCTGAGTCCCCATCAAAGCCCCCCACAATATGAATTTCAGAATAAAGTCTTCAGCTTATATTTATTTTCCATACTGATCATATGACCAAAGGCTTTTGGTCATGTGGTGTCAGGGATTCCGGCCCCTCGGCGGTGCGCGCATGCGCAGAGCGCTGGCTTGTCCGAGCCGGCGATCACTGAATTCTAGGCGATCGCGGTGGCGGCCGCGCATGCACACAAGCGATCGCAGCCGCACCAATGAGAGCACAGGGCGGCCTATTTAAACCTGCCCTGTGCATCTCCAAATCGCCTTATGGTCTTGTTCCTGTGCTCCTGATTACTCCTGTGTTCCTGATACCTTGTTGCCGACCCAGCCTGTTTCTGATACTGCTGCCTTTTCCTGCCCTGACCCCTGGCTAGTTCTGACTATTCTCTACCTGTTCCTGATTGCCTGACCTCCTGTTACTGAACCCGGCTTGTGACCTGTTATTCTTCTGCCTGCCGCTCTGCACTGTCTGCTCCGCTGTTACTGACCTGGCCTGTCTGACCACGCATACCTCTTCATGTCTGGCTCTCACCTGCTCTACGCCATTGGCTTCCACCTCTACCACAGCTGGTGTTCCTCAGGGGTCGTGACCTTGTCTCAGGCTGCTTCAAGTCCATCCCCACCATCAGGGGCTCTGGTGAACCAGCAGACTGAGGCTTAGACTCCACGCCCTGAGGGATTCCGGCCAGTGGGCTGCTAGAGGCTACCGCCAGTCGGCCGCTGACATGTGGTCAGTACATGGTATCACTACTATTACTCTTTATCTAGTAGGTAGCACTTCTGCCTTGTAACACTGGGGTCTATGGTTCAAATGCAACCAGGGCGCTACTTAGAGTTTATATGTTCTCCCTCTACTTGAATTGGTTCGCTCCGTTTTTTCCCCACAATCTAAAGACATGGTGAAAACTTAATTGGCCCCTGTCTAAACTGGCCCTAACTTATGTACTGTATGCATGTGAGATAGGACATAGATGAGCACATGTAGCCCTTCAGGCTGGGAATTCCTCTTGAAAAATCCCCAGGCCCCAGACTGTTTATGCATTCCTCAGCCACCCACTGTGCACCACCCAAGAATTGGCTGGGATGACATGAATATTAAGTCTGAAGATCTGCCCATTGCAACCCACTGGCAGAGGCAGAGGGAAGCAATCGAAACGGCAACCAGTGAGACCTAGAACACCCAAAGCAATCACAAATTGCTCCACTGATCACAGAGGAGTCTAAATAACTACATTTACCCAGCCTTTCTAGCAACTTACCTAGGAGGGTGCTACATAATTAATAAAATAAATAAATCCATCCCAGCAGGTCTGCGTACATAGCAACATAGTAACTTTTCAGTATCGGTCAGTTTTTAGTGTTGCAGGCTTTTCATAGCAGAATATTTTTAGTTTTTATTGATGGGTTCTGGATGGAGGAGACTAGAATTTATCAGAATTTCTGTAAACAACAGAGTTTACTCAGACACAACATTTTTTAGCCTGCCAAGGAAGGGCTGTTGAGATAATTATGGCACTGACTTTTGTTATTTCTCTATACCAGTTAGAAAGAACAAAAAAACCCCATTGTCAGTGATTTGGAGCTGCACAAATGTCGTCAGTCAATGTTATTGCATCAAATTCCATTATATTATGGTTGATCAGCACATGAATAACATGACTGACAGCTGGACGGATATGGCAGTTCGAATGACAACTAATTAAGGCTGAATTAGACAAAACAGCGAGGCGGCAGGAAATCAAAATTGGAATATTGGATTTTGTGATTTCATTTTGAAGAAAATGTGGAACTTGGAGATAATTGGCAGTTAGGTGTCATTTGTATAAATAAGCAGAATTTTTTAAGTGAACCTGCACTCTGCTCCCAACTCTCTCCCACCACCACCCCTTCCTCATTGTTGACTCTTACCTTCCCCATGTCCTTCAAAGGATCCCCAGTATTGTGTCCTTCCCTTTCCTTTCCCCCATGATTCAGACTTAAATAGCCCATAGAGGATATGAAAGAAAATCACTCAAATCGCCATCAACACAGTGTTGATGAAAGAATCCCTCCCACAGCGCTATTTTATTCTGCCAGTTGGGGGCGGCTAGGGTGGAGCCTTCCTGGCCAACAGAATACATCGATTACTGCTAGTGGCTATAGTGGCAGTAATCGCATGCAGAAAAATCTGACAGGCTGGTTGTACTCAAGTCGATCCATCGATCAACTTGGTTACAATCAGCCTGCCCATACATAGATCGAAATTCAGCCAGTCCCCGATGAACCAGATGAATTTTGATCCATATATGGCCATATTTAGGGTCTGAGTGGCCAAACACTAGGTCTGATCACTGTCCTATGAAGGCAAGGGAAGGGTACTTTATGGACAAAGTTATGTGGACATTCCTTCAAATGAACAAGATGTTTCCGGTTAAGGGTAAAGTTAATGCTGCAACATACAAAAAAGAATTTTGGCAATGTGCAATTCCAACCTTGTGGCAACAGTTTTGGGAATGGACATCTTCTATTCCATCATGGCCGTGCCACTGTGCACAAAGCCCGTTCCATAAAGACATGGTTTGATGAGTTTGGTGTAGAGAAACTCAAGTGTCTTGCACAAGAGCTTTGACTTCAACCCTACTGAACACTTTTGGGAAGAATTGGAACAATGATTGCAAAGCAAATCTTCTCATCCAACATCAGTAGCTGACCTCAACAATTGTAAAGCCTAAAGGGTCCACTTCACCCCCTTTCCCCAAGTTGTAACAGAAATAATGACATAACAATTACTTTATGGCAGTATCTGGTGGACCAAGGTATATTTCTGCTTGGAGTTTGCTTGTTCCCCCTGTGCCTGCATGGGTTTTTTCTGGGTACTCCGGTTTCTCCTACACTCCAAAGACATGCTGGTAGGATAATCAAATCCTGTCTAAATTGGCCCTAGTATATGTATGTATTACTGTGCGTTAGGAATCTTGGGTTGTAAGCTCTTTGAGGGCAGAGACTGATGTGAATGTGCTGCGTTATTTGACAGGGCTAATTGACAGCCAAATAAAATATTTGTTAACTTTTAGACATTTAACACCACATAGCCCTCCAGAAGATTGTGGTATCTCACTAACTGCCCAACAACAAGAATGCCCTCAGTTGATCCCTCTCAGTCTCCACTATGCCCCATGTGCACCTGATACAAGAGTCCATGTACCAAATTCCAGCCCCCATCGGCACTGATTATGCAGATGAGTTCCCAATTGCAAACAGCCGCCCAGCTTTTAAACTCACACCTTGGCTAAAGTCTATTGTGCAATAGTAGTTATGACAGGTATACCTCCCCTCCCCATGACTATCAGCAGTAATAAAACCCAGTGCATAATCAGAGATCGTTCCCACTTACAGCTGGCTTGAGAGGGTGTCAAATACATTTTGTGAGGTGCCGTGTCTGCTGTTGTAAACAAATTAAGGGTTCTTATCCCCCCTTCCTAAAATAATAGACCCTTTTTTGTGCACCTGACACCCCGCAACTTGTCCACCATCATTCTATGTCCTTCTGTATATCATTGTTGAAAAAGGTGCATACCATCCCATCTGTAGAGACCTTGACATTCATCCACAATAAGCCTGTGTTCAGTTATGGCTCAGCCCATCCCTCCCATGAAATGGCCATCCACCCTGTTCACTTACTTCCTAGCCCTTTCTATTGCTGTGAGTGTTGTTGCTCCCCTCCATGAACTTCTGATGATTCTGAGCAAGAATATTCTGATGTCCAGCCTCTGTAAATATGAATTATCATGTGAAATAACAGGTCTAGATACTTTTTGTGAGTCAGGTCATTACATTCAGCATGAAAGTTAATTGCAGATGGGAAGCCTCATCACAGCTTCTTCGATAAGCCCAGTAATCTGCTACCATCTCAAACCACTTCTGCAGAGGCAGCTAACTTGAAGGCCTTTCTTCTATAAACCCAGGTGGATGCCATAACTTCTAAACCTGGCTCTCTGGTATGCCCAGTAGACAATGGAGTCACCTAGAACCCCCACACTTCTCTTCAAGTCTGAAATTAGAAAAAAGGTTAGTATCCCAGCCCAAGATCTCCAACTTTCTCAGTAGAACAACCTGCTGAAATGCATTTAAACACCATTCAACATTTTCACATAAATAATTCCTATTTGCTCTGGATTTCAGTCCCTTGGGTACCTTAGTTTCCACCACCAGGCCTGTCCCTGGCTGTCCATGCAGTGGATGTCCATTCCTGAATAAGTGGGTGTCAAAACATCTGGGGTCCAAGCTCGTCTGCTTCAGGCACATTCAGAGCATGGCAGCAAATGGAAATACAGACAGAATGGTCCAAACCCTTTCCCTTAAAAACAGTACAAATTCCCCACCCTTGATTGACAGGTATGTCCCCATGACTCTTACTGGAAACAAGTTATCATCCCTCCTATTCAAGACCACAGAAGAACCCAGCACTGCTTCCATTGATATGGACACCTCATAGTCTTGCATCAACATGACAATGACCTGTGAAAAAACAGATAAATATTAGGGTGGATAGGTGGATGATTGTCCACCACTGGGATCTCCAGTCTTACAGAGCCTCACCCCAAGGTAGACGATGGCCCCTGTGTGACAAATTCCCACAGACACATTCCAAAATCTTGGTGCAGGCAAACAAAAGGAGATGGTCAGAGGCTGCAGACATACTACAGGAGATGGCCAGAGACTGCATAAATGCTACAAGAGGTCAGAGGCTGTAGATATACTACATGAGATGATCAGAGACTGCAGACATACTACAGGAAATTGTCATAAAATAAAGATATAGAACAGGAGATGGTCAAAGACAGCAGACATGCTACAGAAGATGGTCAGAGACTGTAGATGTACAGCATGTGATGGCCAAGGGCTGTGTACATACTACAGGAGATGGTCAGAAACTACTGACATACACCATGCAATGGTCAAATATTGTGTACACACTACATAGGAAGGTCAGAGATCGCAAATGTATTAGAGATGGTGGGCAGAGACTGCAGACATGCTATAGCAGATGTCAGAGACTGCAGACATGCAGCTTGTGATGGTAAAAGGTTGTGCATATAGTACAATGGATGATCAGAGACTGCAAACATACTACAGTAGATGGTCAGAGACTGCAGACATGATACAAGAGATAGTCAGGGACTGCAGATGTGATACAAGAGATGGTCAGAGACTGTGGACATAATACAAGAGATGGCCAGAGACTACAGACGTACAAAAGAAAAGGAACAGAGACTGCAGACAAAATAAAGTGGATAGTCAGAGATTGAGGACATGCTACATGGTATTGCTAGAGATTTCTGTCATTATAGACACTTTACAGATTACTGCTCCCACTCTCACTACTGAGACTACCCTTGGGCCAACACTTGGGCACCAGAGCTCCAGTGGATGGTCTTTAAATTACTATATGTTATACCAGGGCTTAAAATTTCAAGTCCCAAGCTACTAGCCAGGCCTCAAGAGTTACTCTCCACCAACAAACACACACAAACAGAGACACCTGTACACACACAGAAACATGTACACACATGCACAGAGACACATGTACATACAGACACATGTATACACACACAGGCATGCACAGACACGCATACACACAGATACATGTACATACACAGAAATACACACGCACAGACACATACACATAAACACATGTACATACAGACACATGTACGTACATACACACAAACACACACACAGACACATGTACACACACACACACACACACACATGTACATACACGCAGACATGTACAGATACACACATGTACATACACACAGACACATGTACATGCATACACAGACACAAACACACACATGTACATGTACACACACAAACCCATAAAAAGTTTCAGTACTTCGTTGTTCACTCACAGAGCTGGGTACTGCACTCTAGGGGGAGGCAGAGAGCACAGCACACACTCCTTCCTTTGCTTTCACTGTGCTCAGCTATTGAGCAGTCTGACGGCTCCCAGTGCCAATGACAGATCCGGCCTGAGCACCGAGCCTGCTCAGCAAGACGGCCCTGGGGGGGACACTCGCCCCCACCACAATTTCCACTCACCATTGGCAAGCAGGAGAGTGGAAATTTCAAGCCCTGTGTTATACTATAATAATGAATAGCAAACATGTAAATATGCAAAAGCTACATAAACTACTTTGTGCTTCCTGGCAATAAAGTAGTCTTTCCCTTAAATACAAACGAAAGTTTTCAGAAGTTTCCAGATTTTGCAGACGTCTCCATTTAGTGATGAGCTATCACATGGCTTTGTGCTCAGATATTATAGCCTACTCAAAGGGTAAAGTATGTATAAAATACATTTTAAAATCCATCTTAGTGACCTCTAGAAATATAAACATGGCATTATTTCCAGAAATTGAAAGTAGAGCTGTCAAATCAGATTACACCCATCTATCCTATACATCGCTGTCTGTTTTCTGCGCCCCGTGCTGACCGCTCAATGGTATGAGTAATGTTTGCAAACTGCAGACTGTTATTTGATGAGTCTCCACCACAGAACACGAGACTTTCCAGCATTTCCCCACTCTATAGACAATACTGTTCTGCTTTGTCAATAACACCAGCTCGCTGTCTAATGTCTCATATCCTGGGAACTATCATATATTATGCTGGAGGCTCCTATTACTGACCAAGAAAAACACAAATATCACCATAAACAGACATCAAGAACTGAGACGGATGACAGTTTACTGAGAAAATATGGAAACTGCCATTGCTGACCTTTTCTTTCAAAATTGTTGCCTGGCTGGCATGCTCATCATATACGCACCCCCTTACTGACAAGAGGTAGATGTGGTATTACTGTAGGCTAGGGAATTACACAGATGACATAACTTATTATCACAGCCAGACCAAAATGGTCACCCAATAAAAGGCACTGGCCACATGCCCCCCCCCCCAAAGCACCTTTTACCCATGTTGATAGGGACAAGGGCATTTTCCCCACAACCGTGGCCAGTGGTTGTGGGGGTCTGCAGGCAGGGGGCTTATCAGAATCTGGAATCCCTCCCTTTAACAAGGGGGCCCCCAGATACCGTCCTCCCATGGGGCAGCTCCGGGATGACAATTCCTAAATACTGTGATGACACCACAAGGGAGCGGGTCACTTTGCCCCCTTGTGACGTCATCATGCGCTGTGATTAATTAAAGCAATGCACTTGACTTGTGGTCAGGTGCATTGCTTTGGCCAATCACAATGCACTGTCAGAGCGCAGTGCATTGTGGGCCATGGCAGGTGAATAACCCGGCAAATACCCTTATCATTCGTGGGTTCGGACATCATGCCCAACTACTTGGGAGACAAGACTCCATGGTGGAGATGTTCCCTTACCCACAGAACTGAGAAAGTTGGGACAGCTGAGTGGGTCAGCAGAGGACCGAGATAGCTGAGCCAACTAGAGAATCCAGATGGTGGATCTGTAGGTCTCAAGAATGGGAGAACCCTATCCAGAAGCCAAGAATGGACTTGTACATACAAGGTGATGTGACAAGAAGGCTGAGGGAGCTTGAGTAACCTTGTAGTCAGAGAGACCATTTCTAAAATCAGCGAAGCTGCAGTCGTGTAGACAGGTTTATGTTTATGAACTTTGCTTTGCCTTTTTAATAAAAATGAGCTGGAAATTATTATTTCAATTGGAGCCTGCACAGCATTGCAACTTTGATCAGTTGATGATGACAGCAAAGCACAGAATTCTGCAGACTACTTCTCCAACCCCAGGTCTGTAACATGGACCTTCTGTTATGGAGCTGGAGAAAGCCTCCATGGACTATGAGTGGGGTGACTTCACCACACTTTCTCTTCATTGAGAACTACTAGTTCCTCTGCCACGGTGGCAGATGAGACGTGTAGTCTCTCTAATCACATATCCTACATTCAAAATTAAACAGAAGACTGTAAGAGGATGCACCCTGCAATTCAGTTAAGTGGGATCAGTTTTGGGGTGGGGGGCTGCAAAATGGAACTTAACCCTTTTGTCGCCAGGTCAGTACATCCTACAGACCAGACTGCAGGGGGTTTTACACACAATGTAGTAGCTACAATCCTGTGTTGACTCCTGCCTGTCATGTGTAAGCAGTCAAGTGGCAGTGCTGCCGCCCGTTCGCTTCTACAGCCCCCGGCACCGGTGTCCCCCCGTGCGTGCTGCAGCCATTTATCTCGGCCCCACTATTTCTCCCATTGACACCAACAATGGGGCACTATTTCTTCCATTCACACCAACAATGGAGCAATATTTTTCCCATTGACACCAACAATGGGGCACTATTTCTTCCATTGACACCAACAATGGGGCATTATTCCTTCCATTGACACCAACAATGGGGCAATATTTCTCCCACTGGCACCAATAATGGGGCACTATTCCTCCCACAGACACCAATGGTGCATTGTTCCTCCCCCTGATGCCAAAGATGCACGGTTTACTCCCACTGACGCCAGGACAATTTCTACTCCCTATGGCCACAGTCCGGCCCCCCCTAAAGTCTGAAGGACAGTAAACTGGCCCTTTATTTAGAACGTTTGGAGGCCCCTGTTCTAGGGTGTCTGCTTTCAGAAAATATATAATCTTTGAGGGGTTTATTTAATCTTCAGGCCTGAAATAATTTTTTAAATGTGTGCAAAAAATGCAAAAACTGCTCTAGCAGTGAAAGTACTAAACCCTAAATATGGGTATGACATGAAACACGCTGAAAAAGTTGTCTTTGCCTTTAAAAAAATAGGAGAACCAAAATAGGGGACAGCAAGCAAAGTGGACTTATTTATTTCAGGCGGGGCAGACTGACCATTTGGAAACTCAGGCATTGCCCAAGGGCCCAGGGTCAGTAGGGGGCCCCATGAGATGCCCCTGGTACCTTTTTCATAGGCTTTTTTGAGTTTGGACAAGGACACAGGGGCCCCATGATCCCCTATTGCCCAGGGGCCCCATGAGTTGTCAGTCCACCCCTGATTTCAGGTACTTGTATAGTTCTGTCAACTTATGCAGTGCTTTACATATATATTGTACATTCACATCAGTCTCTAACCCTCAAGGGGTGTACAATCTAAGGTCTCTAACCCTCAAGGGGTGTACAATCTAAGGTCCCTAACTCACATTCATACATGTACATACTAGGGCCAATTTAGACAGGATCCAATTAACCTACCAGCATGTCTTTGGAGTGTGGGAGGAAACTGGAGTAGGAGGAGGAAACCCACACAGGCACAGGGAGAACATGCAAACTCCAGGCAGGTGGTGCTGTGGCTGGGATTTAAACCAATGACCCTAGTGCTGCCAGGAGGAAGTGCTAACCACTTAGCCACTGTGCTGTTCTTCATTATAATCTTTAGATTGTATGCCCCTTGAGCGTTAGGGACTGATGTGACTGTACAATATATATGTAAAGCGCTGCATAAATTGACGACGCTAAGTAGCTGTAATAATAAATAAATAATGTACTTTATATGTTTTAGTTTTTGCACTATTGTACGTTATAAAAACAACATGGAAGAAGCTAGAATTGCTCTTCTCTACCTTTTTCTATTCCCCTGACTTCTCCAATCCTCTTATGCGATCAATCTGGCTTTGCCTCCGAAGACTCCCTGTGAAAGGAATACCTAAAATCTCCTTTCAAATGACCCTTCTTTCTGAAAAGTGCCTTTGTTGATTGACAAGCGATGTTTCCTGCTGTCATCAAGACAAAACAGGGATTTCTTCCATCCAAAAACATCCTCTAATAAAATACGTTAGAGGGAAACTAGGTCATATGATGTGACAAGCTGGTGACAAAGTTCCGTAGCGATGAAATGTTTATCCATATGTCAGTGGAGTAGGCACACTCCTGAGAAAAACGCTTGCTGGAGTTTTGCTCATTTATTTGACAAGCAGACGTGTATGTGGCCTGCAGGATCATCAACAATGCAACAAGTCAGGAACATACTTCTGCTACACCGTGCATAGTGATTATATCAAAGCCATGTTTCTTGTGGATCCTCAGGAAAAATAAAGCGAAACTCCAGGCTAAACTATTTTCCCCAAATGACGTCTATAGTCTTGCCTGAATCTGCATCCATTTTTGTCTAGAAACCTTGCCAGAAATTTGCCCTTAACTTGCTTTTTTGTAGGCATTTCCTATAATGATGACCGATCACAACCGCACTCTATTCATGGGCATGTGTATGGAATAAATGGGATTGTCCTAATGGAATAAACCAAAATTTGGACTTTGACTTTTGGGCTTGAAAAACGACTTCCTCTACTTCAAGGTTCAATACACACTAGCTGTTTTTTTAAAGGATAAGTTCACCTTTTATACAAAAATAATACATGCACATTTATTATTTTTGTCTACAGGAGCCTGGAAAGCATTGTACCCAGGGGCAGACTGACAAATCATGGGGCCCCCGGGCAATAGGGGATCATGGGGCAATTTAGGTACTACTGAGGAAGTTGGGTGTCGGAGACGATACGTGTGTAGGTGGAGCTGGGCGGCAGGGAGCTTGAGACTGGAAGTGACGCGAGAACGCCAGCTCCGTGACTCACAGTTATGCTTTATCATTCACTTTATATGTCCTTATGCTCTGCACCTTATATATATAATAAGTACTACTGAGGAAGTCACATGTCTGAGATGATACGTGTGTAGGTGGAGCTGGGTGGCAGGGAGTTTGAGACTGGAAGTGATGCGAGAGCACCAGCCCCACGACTCACAGTTATGCTCAGGAGTGGACTGACAACTCATGGGGCCCTTGGGCAATAGGGGATCATGGGGCCCCTGTGTCACAACACACCCTAAAAATTCTATAAAAAAAGGTACCAGGGGCATCTCATGGGGCCCCCTACTGACCCCAGGCCCTCAGGCAGTGCCCCAGTTTCCAAATGGTCAGTCCGCCCCTGATTGTACCAGTGATCAGTAGATGGCTGATGCCATGCAGGTCTCCTGCAGACCTGTCAGAATATCTGATGATGTGATAATTACAAAAACACAACCAAAAACCCTTGCTGAATGCGTGCGTAACCACTTTACCCCCTTTCCTTACCAGGCCATTTTTTGCATTATGGCGCTGCCTTAATTTAACTGACAATTGCGCAGTCATGCAACGCTGCACCCAAATGAAATTTACGTCCTTTTTTCCCCATTTGATCACCTCTGAGTTTTTATTTTTTGCGCTATAAACAGAAAAGTGACTGACAATTTTGAGAAAAAAACTCTATTTTTGACTTTTTGCTATTATACATGTCCAGTAAAAATTTTTTAAAAATCTAATTTCGTCATATGTAATTTCCTTTTTAGGAAATCAACACGCTGTGACGTCACGCCGCAGGAGCCACGTGTTGGTCCGGCGGCCATAATAACTAATGGTCAGTGTACCTGTTTTTTCTATACTGTCATTTTTGGATTTAAATAAATTGATTTGGATATACTACACTATGGGAACCTTTCTTATGGCTTCTTTATGGAGACTTTAACCTGCAGAACCTGTGGAGAGCATAAGTCTGATCTACCATCCAGAGGAAGGGAATCCCTGTAAACAGGTGGCTGACCCTATCCATCCTAAAGGGGACCTCTGAAGCTAAGCAGACATCATCCATTGGCCGCAGTGTTGCCCATTCCTAGACGGATGTTTCACACACACCTACCATACATCACTACCTAAGTGCCCGGAGGTGGATATATTAATGCGCATATTCTATGCGCATCTGGTAAGTGCGCAATCCTATCATTTCTTCAAAGCACCATAATATTGACATCGGATTTCTGGATTTATCTGATGTTTATGGACTGACTCATATCTGGATTCTATTGTGATTTTATGTATCCTAGCGCTGCACTTTATTATTTATTGTATGTTTGAGGTTTCATTTGGTTACCTGAGTGTATCAGCTGCTATATGAGAGAGCGCTCACTTTCATTATTTTATTACGGCAAACTACATAGATGACACTTTAAATCCTTTACAGGTTATATGTTACCAGTTTAGACTTACACCGGAGATCTGGTGCTAGAATTATTGCTCTTGCTCTGATGTTCGCAGCAATATGTGTGGGAACAACATCTTTGCGTGAGCGGGGGTGGATGGGAGTGTTTTAAAACAATTTTATTTATTTATTTTTAATTTTTATACTGTTTCTTTATTTTTTTTATCTTTTTTTATCACTTATTGCTGTCACAAAAAATGTAAACATCCCTTGTGAAAGCAAACGGCAGTGACAGGTACTCTTTATGGAGAGATCTGGGGTCTATTAGACCCCAGATCTCTCCTCTGCCCTAAAAGCGTCTGATAACACCAAGATCGGTGTGTTCAGATGCTTACCCTATTTAAACATGGTGCTGTTTCCTTCCCAGGAAACCGGAAGTGATGAAAATTCTGATTTCCTATACCATAGAGATCATCAGAGACCTTCCAATCCTTGGTGATCTCTGTGGTATGCCAGTAAAAGTGCCTCCATTCATTCCGGGCTTGCCGGTGAGACGGTAGAGCCTGGAGAGGCACTGGCGGGCAATGGGGGTGGGGTGGTTAATACAACCACTTAAAGTGACACTAAACCCAGGACCCTGCATTCACTATATCTGGTCTCCCAGGACCCTGCAGTCACTATATCTGGTCTCCCCAGACCCTGCATTCACTATATCTGGTCTCCCCGGACCCTACATTCACTATATCTGGTCTCCCCGGACCATGCATTCACTATATCTGGTCTCCCAGGACCCTGCATTCACCATATCTGCTCTCCCCGGACCCTGCATTCACTATATCCGGTCTCCCAGGACCCTGCATTCACTATATCTGGTCTCCCCGGACCCTGCATTCACTATATCCGGTCTCCCCGGCCCTGCATTCACTATATCTGGTCTCCCCGGACCCTGCATTCACTATATCCGGTCTCCCTGGCCCTGCATTCACTATATCTGGTCTCCCCGGACCCTGCATTCACTATATTCGGTCTCCCCAGACCCTGCATTCACTATATCCAGTCTCCCCGGTCCCTGCATTCACTATCTCCAGTCTCCCCGGACCCTGCATTCACTATATCCAGTCTCCCCAGTCCCTGAATTCACTATCTCCGGTCTCCCTGGACCCTGCATTCACTATATCCGGTCTCCCCGGACCCCGCATTCACTATATCCGGTCTCCCCGGACCCCGCATTCACTATATCCGGTCTCCCAGGACCCTGCATTCACTATATCCGGCCTCCCCGGACCCCGCATTCACTATATCCGGTCTCCCCGGACCCCGCATTCACTATATCCGGTCTCCCAGGACCCTGCATTCACTATATCCGGTCTCCCACAGTACACAGAACATGGAAATGCAATTATTTTAGTAAATATAAACTTCTAAATATCTGTTCTCATCAGCAGTCTATAGCAGTCTTGGGACTTCTATCAGTGTCCAGCAGAGCACTAATTAAAGCTTGTAGGAGTTTTCTTTCTGCTCTAGAAGGATGTGAAACCCCTGACCCCCTATCTGGACAGTGCTGATTGGCCCTGTGCTGATCACATGCACTTTCCCAAGAAAAAAAAAAACTCTCTAGTAATACACACCAAACTGAACATGTGTGTGTGACTATGGATTCAGTCTGTATCAGGTGGTCATTTCAACAAGATGAGGGGCAGAGAAGACAGGATCAAACAGCTTTTTTACACACTGCAGAGGATTAACCCCTTAGGTTCCACAGTGAATATAACAAGTTTGCTTTACTGCATATACAGACTGATTGTACTGTTGTGGGTTTAGTAACACTTTAATGCCAAATGATGTACATGTCCATGATTTGGCATCAAGTGGATATGTAAGGAATCCACATTGGTTCTTCACTCCCTAAGCAGAAGTCAAAGAGTGTAAATAACAAATCCACAGTGGTTTCCTCACTTTCTGGCTAGAAGTCAAAGAGAGAAAAGATGTGTGCGCACAGGACGCAGGAACCCTTTCTTTCCAAGTAAAAGAGTGAACCTGTAAGCCGTGTACCGGGATGGGCTCCCCAGGATACAGTGAAGTCACGAACTAGGAAAGCAACCCCAACACCAGCTTTTGCCACAACAGAATTTTACTTAGATGTGGCAAATAAACACAACCACAAATGCTGGAAACATACAATAAATTTACATACACCCAGCCCAAAGGCTGAGACCCTTGTGCTGCACAGCACGGCGCCTCCTGATGGATGAAGGTAGAAGGTGAAGTAATTTACCTACTGGAGGGCACAACTAAGCTTCCACACCTTACCTGTTATTACCCTAAAAGAGCAGGAATCAGTGTATGGGTGTACGGTATGGGCTAGCCTGCCGTGCAGCACAACAGCTTACAATCTTACGCAGATCTACAGTATTCCCCCTCCCATAACAGGTCCTGTAGCACGTGCCTGAGTATTCCTTCTGAGAGAAACGCCAGTCTGGCTTGAGTTTGTAGGATTTTATTAGATCTCCACTGTGAAATGTCACTTTAAGTTGTGGAGTCCTTCCAATAATCAGTAACAACACTTGTGGCCTGACACCAACAGAGACCCTAACTAACTAACTATAGGCCTGGACTCAGTCTCTAGGCGCCAACACTGAAATGAGGTGCGTGCACGATCTTACCGACTCGGGTCTGCTTTGCATCCGCTGGTGACTCTGAACAGAACAAATGTCTCTCCAACAAGCATGCGGTCTTGCTGTATTTGTTGCTTAGTTCCTCTGCTCTCATCAGCCTTCCTGGCAGCAATCTCATCAGCATTCCTGGCAGCATTCTCATCAGCTTCCTGGCAGCATTCTCATCAGCATTCCTGGCAGCAATCTCATCAGCATTCCTGGCAGCAATCTCATCAGCATTCCTGGCAGCAATCTCTGGTTACTGAGGGACGTTTTCACACCTGGATGTCATCAGATTCTCAGCTCACATGGTCCCTTATTCACCATGCTCCAAAACATGGCTTCCCCTTCCTGTTCTCTCCAACTCTGTGTGCAAAACCCCACCTCTTCATGAATATACAAATATCTATGCAGTCTGAGGCTGTGTTAGAAAAACAGTGACATCTTGTGGCTAAACTGCAGAATGTCAGTCAAAACATTAATTTACTTCCACACAAACAGTGTTCAAACAATGAGAGCTGTTTCCCCATCTCACAAACCAGTAAGGAATTCCCACTAATTGCTTGGACCAGCATGCAGCAAATTAATATTGATGGACAATTTTGTTCAGTCATTTTTACTCTATAATGTTTGCACATCTTGAATGGAACCATGGGATTGGCTTGGGGTCAGGTGACAAATACTGCAAAGTGAAACAAAAAGAAAGCGCACCAACCTTGCGCATTACCTCAGTAAACTACGATTTTATTAAATTGAGAATTATACTCACAAACAACAAAGTAAAACACTATAATTCTCAGTTGAATAAAATCACAGTTTACTGAGGTAATGCGCAAGGTTGGTGCGCTTGCTTTTTGTTTCAATTTTCAGTACTGGTTGGGCTTCCCCAGCCTTGTTTAGAGCCGCACAACTGTTCGTGCATTGGTGGTCAAATTTTCTCAAGTTCCTTTTCCATCCATCCACCCTTACTCTAGGTCATAGAGCACAGGAGACGTTGTTTCTGTTTCCACTGTCAGGTGACAAATCACAGGGCCCCCTTACCCAATGGGCTCCATAGCATGTGTATGGTGTTCGGCTGGAAGCTTTGCCACGGACAGTAAAACCACATCGTCCTGCCAAAAGCATAAATTAAAGCAATCGTCGCTTTCATATTTGGCACCATTGTAAGTAGCAGTTTCTGAATATCTGGTTTATTAAAATCCCCATCCAAACATATTCTGTGAATGATTTAAACAAGCAGTCACCCTTGTTATAAGTACATAAAAGCAGCCTGTCATGAAATGCACTTATTACATTGCACTCATTCAATACTGCGCTTCACTGATTAAGTACTTGATTGTCAAAATCTACTCTGCTCATTCAGGCTCATATAATGTTTGTGTAATGGGAGTTAATGACACACAAAGTGAAGTCTTTTCACTGAAAGTGTTGCCTCTCTGCACTGGATGACTCTAAATTAAAAATTGAGACTTTCTTTCTCCAAAAGTGGAATTAATTTAAAGGCTTCTTTTCTCTGTTGGAAGTCTTGCACCAGGCTGACCTTCCATAGGACAAATAAGTCAAATGATAATGTGTCTTTCTGGTTGATGATCACTTGTACAAGAGAGCAAAATCTTCTCGTATTAAAAGGTATAGACTCCAGAGAGAGAGATATCATTATCCCAGTACAAATCATTAGTAAAACCTCATCTGGAATATGCAGTTCAGTTTTGGGCTCCAATTCACAAAAAGAACATTGGGGACCTGGAAAAAGTGCAGAGAAGGGCAACCAAACTGATAAGAGGCATGGAGGAGCTCAGCTATGAGGAAAGATTAGAGGAACTGAATTTATTCTCTCTTGAGAAGAGGAGATTAAGAGGGGATATGATCTCCATGTATAATACATAAGGGGGGATATGAGCACCATGTATAATACATAAGGGGGGGATATGATCTCCATGTATAATACATAAGGGGGGGATATGATCTCCATGTATAATACATAAGGGGGGATATGATCTCCATGTATAATACATAAGGGGGGATATGATCTCCATGTATAATACATAAGGGGGGATATGATCTCCATGTATAATACATAAGGGGGATATGCTCTCCATGTGTAATACATAAGGGGGGGATATGATCTCCATGTATAATACATAAGGGGGGATATGATCACCATGTATAATACACAAGGGGGGATATGATCACCATGTATAATACACAAGGGGGGATATGATCACCATGTATAATACACAAGGGGGGATATGATCTCCATGTATAATACATAAGGGGGGATATGATCACCATGTATAATACACAAGGGGGGATGTGATCAACATGTATAATACATAAGGGGGGATGTGATCAACATGTATAATACATAAGGGGGATGTGATCTCCATGTATAATACATAAGGGGGATGTGATCTCCATGTATAATACATAAGGGGGGATATGATCTCCATGTATAATACATAAGGGGGATGTGATCTCCATGTATAATACATAAGGGGGGATATGATCACCATGTATAATACATAAGGGGGGATATGATCTCCATGTATAATACATAAGGGGGGATAGGATCTCCATGTATAATACATAAGGGGGGATATGATCACCATGTATGATACATAAGGGGGGATATGATCACCATGTATGATACATAAGGGGGGGATATGATCTCCATGTATGATACATAAGGAGGGATATGATCTCCATGTATGATACATAAGGGGGGATAGGATCTCCATGTATAATACATAAGGGGGGATACGATCTACATGTATAATACATAAGGGGGGATACGATCTACATGTATAATACATAAGGGGGGGATACGATCTACATGTATAATACATAAGGGGGGGATATGATCACCATGTATAATACATAAGGGGGGATATGATCACCATGTATAATACATAAGGGGGGATATGATCTCCATGTATAATACATAAGGGGGGATATGATCCCCATGTATAATACATAAGGGGGGATATGATCTCCATGTATAATACATAAGGGGGGATATGATCGCCATGTATAATACATAAGGGGGGATATGATCGCCATGTATAATACATAAGGGGGGATATGATCTCCATGTATAATACATAAGGGGGGATATGATCTCCATGTATAATACATAAGGGGGGATATGATCTCCATGTATAATACATAAGGGGGGATATGATCGCCATGTATAATACATAAGGGAGGATATGATCTCCATGTATAATACATAAGGGGGGATATGATCGCCATGTATAATACATAAGGGGGGATATGATCTCCATGTATAATACATAAGGGGGGATATGATCACCATGTATAATACATAAGGGGGGATATGATCTCCATGTATAATACATAAGGGGGGATATGATCCCCATGTATAATACATAAGGGGGGATATGATCTCCATGTATAATACATAAGGGGGGATATGATCGCCATGTATAATACATAAGGGGGGATATGATCTCCATGTATAATACATAAGGGGGGATATGATCGCCATGTATAATACATAAGGGGGGGATATGACCGCCATGTATAATACATAAGGGGGGGATATGACCGCCATGTATAATACATAAGGGAGGATATGATCTCCATGTATAATACATAAGGGGGGATATGATCGCCATGTATAATACATAAGGGGGGATATGATCTCCATGTATAATACATAAGGGGGGATATGATCTCCATGTATAATACATAAGGGGGGATATGATCTCCATGTATAATACATAAGGGGGGATATGATCTCCATGTATAAATACATCAGTGGTTCATATAGTGAACTCGGTGTAGAGCTATTCCCCCTGAGGTCATCACAGAGGACAAGGGGGCGCTCTTTATGTCTGGAGGAAAATAAATTTAATCTCTAAACATGGAAAGATTTCTTCACAGTGAGAGCTGTGAAAATGTGGAATAGACTCCCTCAAGAGTTGGTTCTGGCCAGCTCAATGGATTGCTTTAAAAAAAAGTCCTGAATTCTTTCTTAGATACACAGAATATAGCTGGATACTTACATTCATAGGTAAAGTTGATCCAGGAAATATCCGATTTTTCCCTGCAGGAGAAAATTGGATCATGCTTTGCTGGGGTTTTTTTTTGCCTTCCTCTGGATCAACTGTGGGTGTAAGATTATACCTTTTTTTTATGGTTGAACTGGATGGACTTTTGTCTTTTTTCTTGAGAGAGTGCATGTGATCAGCACAGGGCCAATCAGCACTGTTCAGGGGTTCTGCATCCTCCTAGAGCAGAAAGAAAACTCCTCCTACAAGCTTTAACCACTGCTCTGCTGAAATCAGAAGACTCCTCTAACTGCTGATGAGAAAAGGTATTTACCAGTTTATATTTACTAAAATAATTGCACTTCTATGTTCTGTGTACTTTGGGAGACCAGATATAGTGAATGCAGGGTCCGGGAAGACCAGATATAGTGAATGCAGGGTCTGGGGAGACCAGATATAGTGAATGCAGGGTCCTGGGAGACCAGATATAGTGAATGCAGGGTCCGGGGAGACCAGATATAGTGAATGCAGGGTCCTGGGAGGCCAGATATAGTGAATGCAGGGTCCGGGGAGACCAGATATAGTGAATGCAGGGTCTGGGAAGACCAGATATAGTGAATGCAGGGTCCGGGGAGACCAGATATAGTGAAAGCAGGGTCCGGGGAGACCAGATATAGTGAATGCAGGGTCCTGGGAGACCAGATATAGTGAATGCAGGGTCCGGGAAGACCAGATATAGTGAATGCAGGGTCCGGGGAGACCAGATATAGTGAATGCAGGGTCCGGGGAGACCAGATATAGTGAATGCAGGGTCCGGGGAGACCAGATATAGTGAATGCAGGGTCCGGGAAGACCAGATATAGTGAATGCAGGGTCCTGGGTTAAGTAACACTTTAATCTTTTATCATAAACATAAAACCAAAAATGTACATGATTTTATAAAAATAAATATTGATACGAAATATAGATTTCATATGTATATGATATCATTCCAAATGATAACAAACCATAATTAAAGTTGTGATAAAAAAGTTTAACAAAAATGGAATAGAGTCCACGCCCAGTGTCCAAATATTGCCTGTTACAGCAAATCAAAATCTTATGTTAACTTGTGATCCAAAGATTGAACACAGGGTGTTCCCAATGTGCCAAATCACCCTGAGAGCCTGTTCCTCACAGGATATACATGATTTCTATGTTATTACGAGATCAGATGAATAAGCCAGGTCCCTCTGGTTACACAGCACACCTCCACATCCTCCTCCTCCAATTGTATATCCTATACAAGCATATATATATATATATATATATATAAACAGCATTATGCACAGCTTTCCTTGGAAGTAATGGGGAGGAACAAGCAAAACACCATAGAGTAGTATAACTAAAATGTCATATTTAGCTCTGAGACCCCTGTCAATGGCAGCTTCCAGTCTCTAATACTACCATTACTATTATTATAATACAGGATTTAAATGACGCCAGTTGTTTGCATGTCACATAACAATATAAAGTCAAAATATATGCCGATGTAAGACAGGTGGAGTGTTTGACTGCTTCACATAGTGGTTCGTTTGCTGTATTTGAGATGATCTGGCTCCCGTGGGATAATTTCTGTTCCTCTATGCTGGCCCGAAATGTAAGACCCTGATTATTAACGCACTGTTACTATATGACTCCATTGGTCTTGACTAAGTGTGTTCCTTGCCATCGATGTACTTCTCTGTTTTGCTTGTCTTTTTTGTTTTTCTCTCCTTTGTTTTCTGTAACATATGATTTCTTTGAAAACCAATAAAAATTGTTAATATAAAAAAAAAAGTCAAAATATAACATTATAGTACAAATCAAGACAAGAGTTAGGAGGGCCCTGCTCATGAGAGCTTACAATCTAAAAGGGAGGGGCAAGTGATAAAAAAGGCAATAACTGTGGAGGGAGGATGAGCTGATCGAAAAAGTAAAATTTCAGTTATAAGGTGGAGGTGGAATAAGCTTGAAGGAAGGTGTAGTTCAGACACCCAGCACAGGTGGCGCTGTTCAGCTGCCACCATGCAGAGAATGCCGAAGACAAGGAGAACTCATGCTCCTCTGTGGCCTCCATAGGTGTCCTTAGGGGAGCAGCTGGATGCTGCAGCTCTGGATGATCTGAGCAGCCATCTTTAGTGTGGGCAGTGCTAGTAAATAGCGCTGTCTTTCTTTGGTTGGTGCACATTTGCAAAGTGGCTAGGTCAGGGACAAGAACCCGCTGGTCAGGGATAGTGTGGTTAGTGCAGGGAAAGGTTCTGGTGGAGGAGGGACAGGTAGGGACTACACTCCTGTGTCACCAGCCAGGAGCCCTTCCACGTTCAGGTGCCTTGTTGCCAGACCACCTTCCAGCCACCTCCTCTGACAGATGTTGCTAGGCATCATAGGCTCTGTTATCATCTTGTCAGAATTTTATATTAATATACTTTACATGCAATCCTTGGTCTCTGTGTGCATCTTCTCTCTGGGGACCCAACGCACATCCCCACCATCAAGCTTTCATAAAGAGATTATTTCAGGGATTGCCTAATGGCATACAAGGAGTAGATAGTAGACAGATTGGGGTAGGGAATTTCAGAGGTTGGGAGCGGCTCTGGAGATGTGCTTGTAACGGAACTGGACCCAGACCGCACTTGGGTATGTCTGTTATACTGCAGCTTCCCTGTCCTAACCCAAATCCCCAGACACCACCCGCTGACCATGCAGGAAATAGACAGCACCTGTCGGGGATCGAGGGCAGTGCACCGCCCTGTGCAGGGACACGGGCACTAGGTCCAGGACGGCCGCGGCGTTCGAGTTCGCGCATGCACAGTAGAAGCCGCGGCTGCCCGCTGGGCACCAATGGCAGCACAGGGCGGGATATTTAAATGTCCCTGAGCTGTCATTCAGTGCCTTCTGGTCTTACCTGTATCCTGCAAATCTGAACCTGTGCCTAAGTAAGTTATTGACCCGGATTGCTCTTGACCTGCTGATTTCTCCTGCCCAGACCCTTGCTTTGCCTGACCTCTCTTTCTGAATGCCCCTCATTAGTTCTGACCTACTGTTGCTGACCTGGCGTGTGACCCGACGATTCTCTGCCCGCTCCCTCGTACCTTACCGTCCTCTACGTTACCAACTCGGCCCGTCTGACTTCGCACTTGCTCAGCCATCCATCCATCCAATCTGGGTCACCCGACCTCCTCACATCTGGCTCTCCCTGGTTGGAGCCCCTGGCGAACACCCCTACCACTGACAGGTGTGCTCAATAGTGGCGACCTGGTCCCGGGGTACTCCAAGTCCATCCCCACCATCAGGGGCTCTGGTGAACAAGTACCCTGGGGCTTAGACTCCGCGCTCTGGGCACACCTGACCAGTGGAGTGCTAGTGATGCCGCTCGGCGGTCCCTCACAGCACCAGACTCATCTTAAGACAGGAAGTCAACTGCTTTATTTTAACACAAACACAAGATATATACACAGGGTGGAGAAACACAACCAGGAACAGAAAACACATCATCAGCCCACCCCATCAGTAGGAAGGGCTACAGGAAACACCCCCCACCCAACCAAGACACAGAACAATGGGATGCAGCACATGGCAGAGAACAATGGACAACCCCCACACCCATATTTGAACATTTCACCGTGTCCCCTAACAGGCACAGGGTGACTTAAACATACGAATTTGGGAAGATGATACAGGGGTCCCACCACCCCCAAAAGTCACTCCCATCACAGTGCTGGAGGATGGAAGGAAGTCATGAGGGAACTAGGGCCCAGAAGGTCTTGAGAGGAGGGGAGAAGTTAGTTTGGGTGACATTTTGAGACAAGATTGGTGATGTAGCTCAGGGCAGAGTTGTGGATGGATTTGTATTTTGTAGTTAGTATTTTTTAAATTGTGTTCGTTGGGTGGAAGCCAGTGGAGGGATTATCAGAGGGGGTGGTGGACACTGAATGGTTGATAATATAGATGAGTCTGGCACCAGCATTCCTTATAGACTGAAGGTGGGAATAATGACAAGGAACCAATCAACAGATAACGTTAGTAAACTGATGGTGTGATCAGATGCCACATAATTTTGTTAGTACACAACAATAACTGGCAGATGCTGATGTTCTTTCTCTGTTCATTGGCAACAACTCTACTTCTTGCTGACAGTTCTACTTCTATAGATACAGTATGAATGTTTCACCAAAGGACAGGAAGTCTGTTATTGACAGGATCACCAGGTGAAAATAATGTAAAAAAAGTCTGAAAAAAAGTAGCCACTTTGTCTAAGAACTGGTACGCTGCACTATTTTACATTTCTGTTCTTGGGTTTAGATATATTTAAAGGGTTTGGTGGGTTTTAAATTCTGTAGCTCCTGGCGGGTTGATGAAGTTACTTTCACTTATCCTGGACCTGCTCTTGTTGGGTTTAGATGCACTTTAAAGCAGAACTTCAGCCTCTGGATGCACTTGGTATCCTTGCACTCATCCCCCCTCCACAATCTTTTTTTCTGTGTTTGTTTACTTTATTTTTATTTTCTTATGCCTGTCCCATCCCATAGCTGCCATTTTCTCCTATGCGAGAAGGACGTCCCCAGAGTTATGGTGCCTCCTAGAATATGTACAGTATCCCAGGTTGCTTCATTTGCATTCACAGAAGCTGTAGAAGGGTGAAGCTGGTGTGTGTCAGTAGGGGGCCAGGCTACTTGAACCAGAAAGAAACACCCGGTATCTGATGATGCCAGGACCAAAGATGGAGGCATGGGACACAGGCTGTAACAGTGGTTATGTGGGTCACAACATGATAAATCTGGATCTGCTGGGCAGGTGACTATTGGAATTGAGGAACATGCTGTATTACAGGTAAGATGGGGGAAAAAAACAAGTGTGGGGGGGTGGGCTGAATTTCGAGTTTAAATGAACATGTACATTATTGGCTGTATGTATAGTTCTCCTTATCACCAACAATGAAAACCCAAACATATCTCATGTCCATGGATGGATGGTCTTCAGTAAAGCTGTTGAGCCTTAGGGCTTGGGATATTGAACCTTAGGGCTTGTACACACAGATGGTTTGTGGGGGGAAAGATACTCTGTCATAAGAATCACAGCATTTTTCTGCCCCAGGGAGCTGCAGGTGGTGAGTACAGCCGGTCATAGAAATGAATGGCAGTACATTTTTGCATTGGCACTTACATGCACATATGTGTATGACATTTTGCCCCAAAAACAGAACTTGCGTATTTAGGGAATATGTTATGTGCACATGCACTGATGCAAAAAAGAATTGGCCTTCAACTAAATATGGCCACATACAACCATTCACCACAGTAGCTGGCTGTACGTATGCCACCTGCGGCTCCTGGGAGCTGAATTATGCCTGAATTATTACAATAGAGCAGGCTTGCAATAAAGGCCATTTGTGTGAATGAGCCCTAAGGCTCATGATCAAGAAATGAAAAGTTTTTCTTAGCACAAATTTCATGAAATATCCTATATTTGCATCACAAATGGATGATTTGTTGAGCAAATATGCACTAGCATAAAAATCCCTGCAAAATGTAACTCAGATCCTCCATAGTCCCAAACAGCTCATATGCTGAGTTAATGAAAGAAGAGTGGCCTCAGACTAGGCTCCTCCAAAGCCATGCCCACTGATGCGTTTCACCCCATCCACAAGACTTAGTCATAGAGGCGCTCTTAGAGGCTGAGCTGGATCACCATAAAAATCCATGCAATCCCTGCATTTTTCCTTGCCCTGTGAGCTACAGATGGCAAGCACCCGGCCATAAAAGTGAATGACTGTAAGCGGGTTTTATGCATTGGTGTTTACATGTGCTTGCACGTACAACAATTTCCCCAGAATGCAGAATATCCACATTCAGGGAATACATCATACGTGTATGCAAATCCCAATGCAAAAAAAGCATCAGTGTAACCGCATAAGACTGTGTACAGCCATTCACTTCTATGGTTGGTAGCACACATCACCTGCCGCTCCCCAATCATGGAAAAATGGCAGGATTTAGAGCAGATTTGCACTGCAAACTGTCCATCTGCATGAGCCATAAGCTTGTGATCATGAAATGAAAACTATTGCTAAGCACTAATGTAATTTCAAAAAAATATTATCCATTACTGTTTAAACGTTATCGTATCTCCTATGGTCATACAAATGTGGATGCATTAGGAATGGTAAGGAGTTAAACCAGTCAACATTTGTAGGCAGGTGTAGTTTGTATGCTACACTGCAGGTAGCACTGGAAGCAGAATTGAATTGGGGAAGAGGACGTGGATGGAAGCTAGGTTTCCTTATGACTTCCTCAGTCATACGGGACAGTGATCCGGTTGGTTGTGCTGGTCCCATATGACCCTGGGGACCATCTTGTGTCAAGCAGAGTCTATTTAAGATTGTGATCCCCGGGTTTTGGTGAGCCTTATGCTAGTGTAGGGACAGGTTCCCTGTCTGGAAAGGACAGTGCTAGTGATAGGGAAAGGTTCCAGAGGAGTAGGGAGAGAACAGGGACTATGTCTACCTTCTCAGGAAGCTTCCCCTTTGGGTTGGACTGGCTAGGCTGCACTCTGCTCCTCGTGGAGCTGTCAACAACAATAATTCTACATCCCGCTGTCTCTATGCTGCACTACTGGGAGCAGGGGTGGACTGACCAATTGGAAACTCGGGCACTGCCCGAGGGCCCGGGTTCAGTAGGGGGCCCCATGAGATGCCCCTGGTACCTTTTTCATAGGCTTTTTTGAGTTTGGGCAAGGACACAGGGGCCCCATGATCCTCTATTGCCCGGGGGCCCCATGAGTTGTCAGTCCACCCCTGACTGTGAGTATTCTCGGATGACTGAGCCTCCCCGCTGGGTCTGGTTGTACTGTGAATTACTCTAATAATACAGTATCTTTGGTAAATCGTGATTCTGTGTGCTTACTGCCCTCTGCACCTACCCAACTCATTGATATTCAAGTTTTGTTAGTAAAATCCCCTGACCATTTATTATATCTTTTTTGGGGTCTCTATGGGAGAGTTCCTTATTCTACACAATTGCTGTGGCCAGTATGAGAGGTTACCTCCATTTCTCCTGGATTAAATTTATCTAATATTTTGGAAAATGTAAAAGGAGGCTCCAGAAAACACAAGAGAGGGCAGGAACCCCCAAGGCTCCCAGGTAGGTGGTGATACGGTGAGGGTTTTGTTCATCCTATAGTTTCAACAGCATCTCATTTTAAAACAAATATCATTCTACTCCTTGAGATCAGATCTCTTCTTTTTAAAAAATATAAATATGGGTCACCTGTTCCCTCTATTGAATTTTCCTGTCTGTTTAAAAATGTTTGTGTTCTAAATATTCTGCTGATCCTCAGGAAACTACCCCGAGTTTTAGCTGCGAGACACTTTCCCCTGCTAGGAGGGACAGCTAGATTGATAAGCCACAAACTCTGCTGAATCTGGCATTGTGCTGTAATTGTAGCACAAAACCCGTAAGTAATGTTTAAATGTCTGCCGTTGGACAATGTCTAGAGACTTAATAAATATTAATAGCTCCTCGCCGTGAAGCTACGCACTGATATCGGCTATAAAAAAAAGAATCCATCTGAAAAAAGATAGATAAATAAAAAAAAACATTTATTTGGAAGAGTGGGGCTACGTTCAGTGATGCTGAACTGCTTGTTCTTAGCAGCTGACAGCACAGACAATAAATTGGTCTGGAGTAACAGGGGGAATAGCCTCTGCTTCTCAATCAGGGCAATCAGTCATGTTTCACATTAGTGATACTGTTTGTGAAGTGCAAGAGACATGTTTACAAATTCCTGCAAGTTCTAATATTCTGCTCACCTGGACCGCTGCCTGTTCCATCCCCATTCTGAGCCAGGGGAAGGATGTGCAGAGGCGACAGGACCTCTTAACAAAGAAGTCAAGGTGTTGGTGATAGGTGGTACTGGACCCTTAGAAACCATTCAGATTGTGTATGATGACAATACATGAATGAAAGAGAAGGAAAAGGCTGCGCATAAAAGACCATAGGTTTTTGTGATAAACTTTGGCACCTTGGATGTAAACATCAGATGGAGAAAGGCTGAAGTGCCAAAAGTCAATGGACATAGAAAATAATGGATTTTTTTTAATGGTAAGTACCAATGTGTTTCAGGAATCTGTCAAAGCCCTCTTCTTCAGGGATCAGAAGTTGGACTAATTTCCTGTGAATTTCTGAATGTGGAGCTGATTCTTGGAATAGGAAGGATCACTGAAAGAGAAGGCCTGCATAAAAAGAGTTGGTGTAGTACCTCGGTCCCGGTAGGCCAGGGTGGGCTAACATTTTTTCCTCAGAGTCTAGTCCTCGGCAATAGTGGAGCAATATGAACAGATGAGCACCAGTCACTTTTCAGAGCAACAAGGAGTTTATTGACTCTCACTCAACAATCCTAGAAGAGGGGTAGCTATATCTCCTAGTCTGCACCATTGGCAATAAAACTCCTAGTGGTTGATGAGGGAGACATAAATATTCATATCTCTGACTATTTCAGCCTCCCACACCATTTCCAGCAACACAATACTCAGAACCAGGAGAGACCCAAGAAAACTAAACTATCAGGCTGATTACAGTCTAACAACTCGGTGGCTACATGGTAGCCTGGTGGTAGGGTGGTAGGGTGGCTACTAGAGATGAGCGAAGAAATGAAAAATTCGATTCGACTGATTCGGCGAATTCGTGGACAATATTCGATTCGAGTCGAATAAATTCGCTGTGAATTTAACTTAAAAAAGGGTGTTTCTAGGCTTCAGAGAGACTTAATATTAGTGCAGAACACTGTACCTTTAATTTAAATGCCCTTGGAGTCTGCTGGGGAAGAGAAATAATACTGTCTGTCAGTATGACATGCAGATGAGTGCCGTCGATCTTAGAATCACTGCACACTTCACTCCTTTGGCCAGTCACGGGGCCAAAACCAGTGTTTGGAGCCACAGTGTGGCGGTGGAGGCAGCAGCAATGGGAGGCCATACAGCAACCTATGACAAAATGGAAACCAGCAGGAGCGTGAGGAGACCTGAAAGTGGCACATGGCAGAGTGGGAGCAATGGGAGGCGGTACAGGGACCCAGGTCACACTGTGGGCCCAGCAGCAGCGTGACCAGGCGGTACGGGGGCCCATGGCCGATATGGGGCTTGGTGGCACCTATGGAAGGCCTGTAATCTGCCAGCAACCTATGACAAAATGGACAACCGCAGGAGTGTGAGGAGATTTCAAAGTGGCACATGGCAGAGTGGAAGCAATGGGAGGCCGTACAGGGACCCAGGTCACACTGTGGGACCAGCATCAGCGTGAACAGGCGGTACGGGGGCCCATGGCCGATTTGACCTCATTCATCCCATAGTCCTGCCGACTCACGAATAGCGTGGCCTCCTCAAAGGGCCTGAGCAAGCGCAGGTGTCACACATGAGCTGACAATGGCTGACATCTAAGTTACACAGGGAGTACCTTTATCCGCTTTTAACATCAGGAAATCTGTGATGGCCTTTAGCTGTTCGTAAAGGCGGTCTAACATATGTAGGGTTGAATTACACCTTGTTGCAACGTCACAGCATGAGGAGTCGGTACGGGGGCCCATGGCAGATTACATGTCTGGCAGCAGCAATGGGAGGCCCGTAATCTGCCAGCACCCTATGTCAAAAAATTTAACACACCAGCAGTGTGAAGAGACCTGAAAGTGGCACATGGCAGCAGAGTGTGGCGATGGAGACAGCAGCAATGGGAGGCCGTACAGGGACCCATGAGAGACTCTGGACTTGGCAGCAGCATGAGGAGGCGGTATATAGGGGCCCATGGCAGATTAGGGGCCTGGCAGCAGCTATGTGAGGCCCGTAATCTGCCTGCACCCTATGTCAAAAAATTAAACACACCAGCAGTGTGAAGAGACCTGAAAGTGGCACATGGCAGAGTGTGGCGATGGAGACAGCAGCAATGGGAGGCCGTACAGGGACCCATGACAGACTCTAGACTTGGCAGCAGCATGAGGAGGCGGTATATAGGGGCCCATGGCAGATTAGGGGCCTGGCAGCAGCTATGTGAGGCCCGTAATCTGCCTGCACCCTATGTCAAAAAATTTAACACACCAGCAGTGTGAAGAGACCTGAAAGTGGCACATGGCAGCAGAGTGTGGCGATGGAGACAGCAGCAATGGGAGGCCGTACAGGGACCCATGAGAGACTCTGGACTTGGCAGCAGCATGAGGAGGCGGTATATAGGGGCCCATGGCAGATTAGGGGCCTGGCAGCAGCTATCTGAGGCCCGTAATCTGCCTGCACCCTATGTCAAAAAATTTAACACACCAGCAGTGTGAAGAGACCTGAAAGTGGCACATGGCAGCAGAGTGTGGCGATGGAGACAGCAGCAATGGGAGGCCGTACAGGGACCCATGACAGACTCTAGACTTGGCAGCAGCATGAGGAGGCGGTATATAGGGGCCCATGGCAGATTAGGGGCCTGGCAGCAGCTATGTGAGGCCCGTAATCTGCCTGCACCCTATGTCAAAAAATTTAACACACCAGCAGTGTGAAGAGACCTGAAAGTGGCACATGGCAGCAGAGTGTGGCGATGGAGACAGCAGCAATGGGAGGCCGTACAGGGACCCATGAGAGACTCTGGACTTGGCAGCAGCATGAGGAGGCGGTATATAGGGGCCTATGGCAGATTAGGGGCCTGGCAGCAGCTATGTGAGGCCCGTAATCTGCCTGCACCCTATGTCAAAAAATTTAACACACCAGCAGTGTGAAGAGACCTGAAAGTGGCACATGGCAGCAGAGTGTGGCGATGGAGACAGCAGCAATGGGAGGCCGTACAGGGACCCATGAGAGACTCTAGACTTGGCAGCAGCATGAGGAGGCGGTATATAGGGGCCCATGGCAGATTAGGGGCCTGGCAGCAGCTATGTGAGGCCCGTAATCTGCCTGCACCCTATGTCAAAAAATTTAACACACCAGCAGTGTGAAGAGACCTGAAAGTGGCACATGGCAGCAGAGTGTGGCGATGGAGACAGCAGCAATGGGAGGCCGTACAGGGACCCATGACAGACTCTAGACTTGGCAGCAGCATGAGGAGGCGGTATATAGGGGCCCATGGCAGATTAGGGGCCTGGCAGCAGCTATGTGAGGCCCGTAATCTGCCTGCACCCTATGTCAAAAAATTTAACACACCAGCAGTGTGAAGAGACCTGAAAGTGGCACATGGCAGCAGAGTGTGGCGATGGAGACAGCAGCAATGGGAGGCCGTACAGGGACCCATGACAGACTCTAGACTTGGCAGCAGCATGAGGAGGCGGTATATAGGGGCCCATGGCAGATTAGGGGCCTGGCAGCAGCTATGTGAGGCCCGTAATCTGCCTGCACCCTATGTCAAAAAATTAAACACACCAGCAGTGTGAAGAGACCTGAAAGTGGCACATGGCAGCAGAGTGTGGCGATGGAGACAGCAGCAATGGGAGGCCGTACAGGGACCCATGAGAGACTCTAGACTTGGCAGCAGCATGAGGAGGCGGTATATAGGGGCCCATGGCAGATTAGGGGCCTGGCAGCAGCTATGTGAGGCCCGTAATCTGCCTGCACCCTATGTCAAAAAATTTAACACACCAGCAGTGTGAAGAGACCTGAAAGTGGCACATGGCAGCAGAGTGTGGCGATGGAGACAGCAGCAATGGGAGGCCGTACAGGGACCCATGAGAGACTCTGGACTTGGCAGCAGCATGAGGAGGCGGTATATAGGGGCCTATGGCAGATTAGGGGCCTGGCAGCAGCTATGTGAGGCCCGTAATCTGCCTGCACCCTATGTCAAAAAATTTAACACACCAGCAGTGTGAAGAGACCTGAAAGTGGCACATGGCAGAGTGTGGCGATGGAGACAGCAGCAATGGGAGGCCGTACAGGGACCCATGACAGACTCTAGACTTGGCAGCAGCATGAGGAGGCGGTATATAGGGGCCCATGGCAGATTAGGGGCCTGGCAGCAGCTATGTGAGGCCCGTAATCTGCCTGCACCCTATGTCAAAAAATTTAACACACCAGCAGTGTGAAGAGACCTGAAAGTGGCACATGGCAGCAGAGTGTGGCGATGGAGACAGCAGCAATGGGAGGCCGTACAGGGACCCATGAGAGACTCTAGACTTGGCAGCAGCATGAGGAGGCGGTATATAGGGGCCCATGGCAGATTAGGGGCCTGGCAGCAGCTATGTGAGGCCCGTAATCTGCCTGCACCCTATGTCAAAAAATTTAACACACCAGCAGTGTGAAGAGACCTGAAAGTGGCACATGGCAGCAGAGTGTGGCGATGGAGACAGCAGCAATGGGAGGCCGTACAGGGACCCATGAGAGACTCTGGACTTGGCAGCAGCATGAGGAGGCGGTATATAGGGGCCTATGGCAGATTAGGGGCCTGGCAGCAGCTATGTGAGGCCCGTAATCTGCCTGCACCCTATGTCAAAAAATTTAACACACCAGCAGTGTGAAGAGACCTGAAAGTGGCACATGGCAGAGTGTGGCGATGGAGACAGCAGCAATGGGAGGCCGTACAGGGACCCATGACAGACTCTAGACTTGGCAGCAGCATGAGGAGGCGGTATATAGGGGCCCATGGCAGATTAGGGGCCTGGCAGCAGCTATGTGAGGCCCGTAATCTGCCTGCACCCTATGTCAAAAAATTTAACACACCAGCAGTGTGAAGAGACCTGAAAGTGGCACATGGCAGCAGAGTGTGGCGATGGAGACAGCAGCAATGGGAGGCCGTACAGGGACCCATGACAGACTCTAGACTTGGCAGCAGCATGAGGAGGCGGTATATAGGGGCCCATGGCAGATTAGGGGCCTGGCAGCAGCTATGTGAGGCCCGTAATCTGCCTGCACCCTATGTCAAAAAATTTAACACACCAGCAGTGTGAAGAGACCTGAAAGTGGCACATGGCAGCAGAGTGTGGCGATGGAGACAGCAGCAATGGGAGGCCGTACAGGGACCCATGACAGACTCTAGACTTGGCAGCAGCATGAGGAGGCGGTATATAGGGGCCCATGGCAGATTAGGGGCCTGGCAGCAGCTATGTGAGGCCCGTAATCTGCCTGCACCCTATGTCAAAAATTTTAACACACCAGCAGTGTGAAGAGACCTGAAAGTGGCACATGGCAGCAGAGTGTGGCGATGGAGACAGCAGCAATGGGAGGCCGTACAGGGACCCATGACAGACTCTAGACTTGGCAGCAGCATGAGGAGGCGGTATATAGGGGCCCATGGCAGATTAGGGGCCTGGCAGCAGCTATGTGAGGCCCGTAATCTGCCTGCACCCTATGTCAAAAAATTAAACACACCAGCAGTGTGAAGAGACCTGAAAGTGGCACATGGCAGCAGAGTGTGGCGATGGAGACAGCAGCAATGGGAGGCCGTACAGGGACCCATGAGAGACTCTAGACTTGGCAGCAGCATGAGGAGGCGGTATATAGGGGCCCATGGCAGATTAGGGGCCTGGCAGCAGCTATGTGAGGCCCGTAATCTGCCTGCACCCTATGTCAAAAAATTTAACACACCAGCAGTGTGAAGAGACCTGAAAGTGGCACATGGCAGCAGAGTGTGGCGATGGAGACAGCAGCAATGGGAGGCCGTACAGGGACCCATGAGAGACTCTGGACTTGGCAGCAGCATGAGGAGGCGGTATATTGGGGCCTATGGCCGATTAGGGGCCTGGCAGCAGCTATGTGAGGCCCGTAATCTGCCTGCACCCTATGTCAAAAAATTTAACACACCAGCAGTGTGAAGAGACCTGAAAGTGGCACATGGCAGAGTGTGGCGATGGAGACAGCAGCAATGGGAGGCCGTACAGGGACCCATGACAGACTCTAGACTTGGCAGCAGCATGAGGAGGCGGTATATAGGGGCCCATGGCAGATTAGGGGCCTGGCAGCAGCTATGTGAGGCCCGTAATCTGCCTGCACCCTATGTCAAAAAATTTAACACACCAGCAGTGTGAAGAGACCTGAAAGTGGCACATGGCAGCAGAGTGTGGCGATGGAGACAGCAGCAATGGGAGGCCGTACAGGGACCCATGAGAGACTCTAGACTTGGCAGCAGCATGAGGAGGCGGTATATAGGGGCCCATGGCAGATTAGGGGCCTGGCAGCAGCTATGTGAGGCCCGTAATCTGCCTGCACCCTATGTCAAAAAATTTAACACACCAGCAGTGTGAAGAGACCTGAAAGTGGCACATGGCAGCAGAGTGTGGCGATGGAGACAGCAGCAATGGGAGGCCGTACAGGGACCCATGAGAGACTCTGGACTTGGCAGCAGCATGAGGAGGCGGTATATAGGGGCCCATGGCAGATTAGGGGCCTGGCAGCAGCTATGTGAGGCCCGTAATCTGCCTGCACCCTATGTCAAAAAATTAAACACACCAGCAGTGTGAAGAGACCTGAAAGTGGCACATGGCAGCAGAGTGTGGCGATGGAGACAGCAGCAATGGGAGGCCGTACAGGGACCCATGAGAGACTCTGGACTTGGCAGCAGCATGAGGAGGCGGTATATAGGGGCCCATGGCAGATTAGGGGCCTGGCAGCAGCTATGTGAGGCCCGTAATCTGCCTGCACCCTATGTCAAAAAATTAAACACACCAGCAGTGTGAAGAGACCTGAAAGTGGCACATGGCAGCAGAGTGTGGCGATGGAGACAGCAGCAATGGGAGGCCGTACAGGGACCCATGAGAGACTCTGGACTTGGCAGCAGCATGAGGAGGCGGTATATAGGGGCCCATGGCAGATTAGGGGCCTGGCAGCAGCTATGTGAGGCCCGTAATCTGCCTGCACCCTATGTCAAAAAATTTAACACACCAGCAGTGTGAAGAGACCTGAAAGTGGCACATGGCAGCAGAGTGTGGCGATGGAGACAGCAGCAATGGGAGGCCGTACAGGGACCCATGAGAGACTCTGGACTTGGCAGCAGCATGAGGAGGCGGTATATAGGGGCCCATGGCAGATTAGGGGCCTGGCAGCAGCTATGTGAGGCCCGTAATCTGCCTGCACCCTATGTCAAAAAATTAAACACACCAGCAGTGTGAAGAGACCTGAAAGTGGCACATGGCAGCAGAGTGTGGCGATGGAGACAGCAGCAATGGGAGGCCGTACAGGGACCCATGAGAGACTCTGGACTTGGCAGCAGCATGAGGAGGCGGTATATAGGGGCCCATGGCAGATTAGGGGCCTGGCAGCAGCTATGTGAGGCCCGTAATCTGCCTGCACCCTATGTCAAAAAATTTAACACACCAGCAGTGTGAAGAGACCTGAAAGTGGCACATGGCAGCAGAGTGTGGCGATGGAGACAGCAGCAATGGGAGGCCGTACAGGGACCCATGAGAGACTCTGGACTTGGCAGCAGCATGAGGAGGCGGTATATAGGGGCCCATGGCAGATTAGGGGCCTGGCAGCAGCTATGTGAGGCCCGTAATCTGCCTGCACCCTATGTCAAAAAATTTAACACACCAGCAGTGTGAAGAGACCTGAAAGTGGCACATGGCAGCAGAGTGTGGCGATGGAGACAGCAGCAATGGGAGGCCGTACAGGGACCCATGAGAGACTCTGGACTTGGCAGCAGCATGAGGAGGCGGTATATAGGGGCCCATGGCAGATTAGGGGCCTGGCAGCAGCTATGTGAGGCCCGTAATCTGCCTGCACCCTATGTCAAAAAATTTAACACACCAGCAGTGTGAAGAGACCTGAAAGTGGCACATGGCAGCAGAGTGTGGCGATGGAGACAGCAGCAATGGGAGGCCGTACAGGGACCCATGACAGACTCTAGACTTGGCAGCAGCATGAGGAGGCGGTATATAGGGGCCCATGGCAGATTAGGGGCCTGGCAGCAGCTATGTGAGGCCCGTAATCTGCCTGCACCCTATGTCAAAAAATTTAACACACCAGCAGTGTGAAGAGACCTGAAAGTGGCACATGGCAGCAGAGTGTGGCGATGGAGACAGCAGCAATGGGAGGCCGTACAGGGACCCATGAGAGACTCTGGACTTGGCAGCAGCATGAGGAGGCGGTATATAGGGGCCTATGGCAGATTAGGGGCCTGGCAGCAGCTATGTGAGGCCCGTAATCTGCCTGCACCCTATGTCAAAAAATTTAACACACCAGCAGTGTGAAGAGACCTGAAAGTGGCACATGGCAGAGTGTGGCGATGGAGACAGCAGCAATGGGAGGCCGTACAGGGACCCATGACAGACTCTAGACTTGGCAGCAGCATGAGGAGGCGGTATATAGGGGCCTATGGCAGATTAGGGGCCTGGCAGCAGCTATGTGAGGCCCGTAATCTGCCTGCACCCTATGTCAAAAAATTTAACACACCAGCAGTGTGAAGAGACCTGAAAGTGGCACATGGCAGAGTGTGGCGATGGAGACAGCAGCAATGGGAGGCCGTACAGGGACCCATGACAGACTCTAGACTTGGCAGCAGCATGAGGAGGCGGTATATAGGGGCCCATGGCAGATTAGGGGCCTGGCAGCAGCTATGTGAGGCCCGTAATCTGCCTGCACCCTATGTCAAAAAATTTAACACACCAGCAGTGTGAAGAGACCTGAAAGTGGCACATGGCAGCAGAGTGTGGCGATGGAGACAGCAGCAATGGGAGGCCGTACAGGGACCCATGAGAGACTCTGGACTTGGCAGCAGCATGAGGAGGCGGTATATAGGGGCCCATGGCAGATTAGGGGCCTGGCAGCAGCTATGTGAGGCCCGTAATCTGCCTGCACCCTATGTCAAAAAATTTAACACACCAGCAGTGTGAAGAGACCTGAAAGTGGCACATGGCAGCAGAGTGTGGCGATGGAGACAGCAGCAATGGGAGGCCGTACAGGGACCCATGACAGACTCTAGACTTGGCAGCAGCATGAGGAGGCGGTATATAGGGGCCCATGGCAGATTAGGGGCCTGGCAGCAGCTATGTGAGGCCCGTAATCTGCCTGCACCCTATGTCAAAAAATTTAACACACCAGCAGTGTGAAGAGACCTGAAAGTGGCACATGGCAGCAGAGTGTGGCGATGGAGACAGCAGCAATGGGAGGCCGTACAGGGACCCATGACAGACTCTAGACTTGGCAGCAGCATGAGGAGGCGGTATATAGGGGCCTATGGCAGATTAGGGGCCTGGCAGCAGCTATGTGAGGCCCGTAATCTGCCTGCACCCTATGTCAAAAAATTTAACACACCAGCAGTGTGAAGAGACCTGAAAGTGGCACATGGCAGCAGAGTGTGGCGATGGAGACAGCAGCAATGGGAGGCCATACAGGGACCCATGAGAGACTCTGGACTTGGCAGCAGCATGAGGAGGCGGTATATAGGGGCCTATGGCAGATTAGGGGCCTGGCAGCAGCTATGTGAGGCCCGTAATCTGCCTGCACCCTATGTCAAAAAATTTAACACACCAGCAGTGTGAAGAGACCTGAAAGTGGCACATGGCAGAGTGTGGCGATGGAGACAGCAGCAATGGGAGGCCGTACAGGGACCCATGACAGACTCTGGACTTGGCAGCAGCATGAGGAGGCGGTATATAGGGGCCTATGGCAGATTAGGGGCCTGGCAGCAGCTATGTGAGGCCCGTAATCTGCCTGCACCCTATGTCAAAAAATTTAACACACCAGCAGTGTGAAGAGACCTGAAAGTGGCACATGGCAGAGTGTGGCGATGGAGACAGCAGCAATGGGAGGCCGTACAGGGACCCATGACAGACTCTAGACTTGGCAGCAGCATGAGGAGGCGGTATATAGGGGCCCATGGCAGATTAGGGGCCTGGCAGCAGCTATGTGAGGCCCGTAATCTGCCTGCACCCTATGTCAAAAAATTTAACACACCAGCAGTGTGAAGAGACCTGAAAGTGGCACATGGCAGCAGAGTGTGGCGATGGAGACAGCAGCAATGGGAGGCCGTACAGGGACCCATGAGAGACTCTGGACTTGGCAGCAGCATGAGGAGGCGGTATATAGGGGCCCATGGCAGATTAGGGGCCTGGCAGCAGCTATGTGAGGCCCGTAATCTGCCTGCACCCTATGTCAAAAAATTTAACACACCAGCAGTGTGAAGAGACCTGAAAGTGGCACATGGCAGCAGAGTGTGGCGATGGAGACAGCAGCAATGGGAGGCCGTACAGGGACCCATGACAGACTCTAGACTTGGCAGCAGCATGAGGAGGCGGTATATAGGGGCCCATGGCAGATTAGGGGCCTGGCAGCAGCTATGTGAGGCCCGTAATCTGCCTGCACCCTATGTCAAAAAATTTAACACACCAGCAGTGTGAAGAGACCTGAAAGTGGCACATGGCAGCAGAGTGTGGCGATGGAGACAGCAGCAATGGGAGGCCGTACAGGGACCCATGACAGACTCTAGACTTGGCAGCAGCATGAGGAGGCGGTATATAGGGGCCCATGGCAGATTAGGGGCCTGGCAGCAGCTATGTGAGGCCCGTAATCTGCCTGCACCCTATGTCAAAAAATTAAACACACCAGCAGTGTGAAGAGACCTGAAAGTGGCACATGGCAGCAGAGTGTGGCGATGGAGACAGCAGCAATGGGAGGCCGTACAGGGACCCATGAGAGACTCTGGACTTGGCAGCAGCATGAGGAGGCGGTATATAGGGGCCCATGGCAGATTAGGGGCCTGGCAGCAGCTATGTGAGGCCCGTAATCTGCCTGCACCCTATGTCAAAAAATTTAACACACCAGCAGTGTGAAGAGACCTGAAAGTGGCACATGGCAGCAGAGTGTGGCGATGGAGACAGCAGCAATGGGAGGCCGTACAGGGACCCATGAGAGACTCTAGACTTGGCAGCAGCATGAGGAGGCGGTATATAGGGGCCCATGGCAGATTAGGGGCCTGGCAGCAGCTATGTGAGGCCCGTAATCTGCCTGCACCCTATGTCAAAAAATTTAACACACCAGCAGTGTGAAGAGACCTGAAAGTGGCACATGGCAGCAGAGTGTGGCGATGGAGACAGCAGCAATGGGAGGCCGTACAGGGACCCATGACAGACTCTGGACTTGGCAGCAGCATGAGGAGGCGGTATATAGGGGCCCATGGCAGATTAGGGGCCTGGCAGCAGCTATGTGAGGCCCGTAATCTGCCTGCACCCTATGTCAAAAAATTAAACACACCAGCAGTGTGAAGAGACCTGAAAGTGGCACATGGCAGCAGAGTGTGGCGATGGAGACAGCAGCAATGGGAGGCCGTACAGGGACCCATGAGAGACTCTGGACTTGGCAGCAGCATGAGGAGGCGGTATATAGGGGCCCATGGCAGATTAGGGGCCTGGCAGCAGCTATGTGAGGCCCGTAATCTGCCTGCACCCTATGTCAAAAAATTTAACACACCAGCAGTGTGAAGAGACCTGAAAGTGGCACATGGCAGCAGAGTGTGGCGATGGAGACAGCAGCAATGGGAGGCCGTACAGGGACCCATGAGAGACTCTGGACTTGGCAGCAGCATGAGGAGGCGGTATATAGGGGCCCATGGCAGATTAGGGGCCTGGCAGCAGCTATGTGAGGCCCGTAATCTGCCTGCACCCTATGTCAAAAAATTTAACACACCAGCAGTGTGAAGAGACCTGAAAGTGGCACATGGCAGCAGAGTGTGGCGATGGAGACAGCAGCAATGGGAGGCCGTACAGGGACCCATGAGAGACTCTGGACTTGGCAGCAGCATGAGGAGGCGGTATATAGGGGCCCATGGCAGATTAGGGGCCTGGCAGCAGCTATGTGAGGCCCGTAATCTGCCTGCACCCTATGTCAAAAAATTTAACACACCAGCAGTGTGAGGAGACCTGAAAGTGGCACATGTTTGAGGCATGATTCATGGCGGATTTAGTCAGTTGTGTCAGGAACTGGTGGTTTGAAATCCAGACTAATCCACGCCTGATTCATTTTCACAAACGTGAGTCTCTCCACACTTTGGGTGGACAGTCGTGTCCTCCGCGGAGTTACAATACCTCCTGCCGCACTAAACACGCGCTCCGATGCCACGCTACTGGCTGGGCATGACAGCCTTTCAAGGGCAAATTCAGCTAGTTGGGGCCAAAGGTCAAGTTTCGTTGCCCAGTAGTCAAGGGGATTGTCTACCTCGGTTGGCAGGGTGCTGTCCAAGTAGGCCCAAGCCTGTTGTTTGAGCTCCTGCTCCAGGTCCACCTGATGCTGCTGCTGCTGCTGCGGCTGGTTAGTAGTTTCCTCACTGCGCTGGTGAAGAAAGCTACTCATCATCGACTGCAGACTGAGGCAGCCACTGCTGGTGGAGCTGCCACTGCTCCTACCACCCCACCCCTCCCCTGCTGCCATGCCAGCGGAACGCGAGCGCACAGGGCCTACAGTGTCTGAGGATGGACGTTGGCGCACAAAGGCAGAGACCAACTGACTACATAGGTGGTTTTTATAGCACGTAATTTTGGCCTCCCTCTCAGCAGGTGTGAAAAAGGCCACCATTTTGGACCGGTAGCGAGGGTCCAACAAGGTGGACAGCCAAAAGTCATCCCTCTGTCTGATGGTTATTATTCGGCTGTCGCTACGCAAGCAACCGAGCATGCTATGGGCCATTTGTGCCAAGGAATGCGAGGGACTCCCTGCCTCCATCTCCACAGTATACTGCCACGGTGCGTCTGGGTCCTCTGTCTCCTCCTCCTCCTCCTCTACCAGATGCTCCTGCTCCTCCACTCCTGTCCGCTGAGTGGAAAAACCACCCATTTCACTCAATAATTCCTGAGCACAAATGTCCTCCTCTACCTCCTCCTCTTCTTCCTGTCCTGCCCCCACAGGGGTCATGTGGCGTTGAGATCTGTGCGCCACGTCTACCGCACCCTGACCAGCCATTGTTAACAGCATTTGTTCCAGGACGTGCAACAGAGGAATGACGTCGTTCATCCCATAGTCCTGCCGACTCACGAATAGCGTGGCCTCCTCAAAGGGCCTGAGCAAGCGGCAGGTGTCACGCATGAGCTGCCAATGGCTGACATCTAAGTTACACAGGGGAGTACCTTTATCCGCTTGTAACATCAGGAAATCGGTGATGGCCTTTCGCTGCTCGTAAAGGCGGTCTAACATGTGTAGGGTTGAATTCCACCTTGTTGCAACGTCGCAGATCAGGCGATGCTGTGGAATTCCGTTCTGCCGCTGCAGCTCAATGAGGGTGTTCTTTGCGGTGTAGGAATGGCTGAAATGCATGCACAGTTTACGTGACATTTTAAGGATGTCTTGCAGTGGGATGGTGGATTTTAGGAACCGCTTGACAACCAGATTGAACACGTGAGCCATGCATGGCGCATGGCACAACCTTCCTTGACGCAGAGCAGACACCATGTTCTTTCCGTTGTCAGTCAACATGGTTCCGATTTTTAGTTTGCGCGGAGACAGCCATCTGTCGATTTCTCTGTTCATTACACTCAGCAGTTCCTCCCCTGTGTGACTACGTTCGCCAAGGCATACCAGGTGCAGCACAGCGTGACACCGTTGCGCCCTGCACATGTGATATGCCGGTCGGGTAATGGGACTTGGCACGGGGGTGGCGGCTGAGGACACGGCGGAAAAAGAGGTGGTAGAGGCGGACATGCTTGCTGGACCAAGGACGTGCAAACGTGGAGGCAAAAGCGTCGTGACCTGTCCAAGTTGCTGGTGCGGCTGTGCCGGCACCACGTTCACCCAGTGGGCCGTAAATGACATGTACTGTCCCTGACCGTAGTTACAGCTCCACACGTCGGCGCTGCCGTGCACTTTGGCAGAGACCGACATGCTCAAAGACTGGCCCACCATCTCTTCTACATGTGAATGCAGGGCTGGCACTGCCTTTTGGGCAAAGAAATGACGGCTTGGCACTCTCCACCGCGGCGCGGCACAAGCCATCATTTCTCGGAAAGGTGCTGAGTCCACCAGTTGGAAAGGGAGGGACTGCAGCACCAGCAACTTGGACAGGAGGACGTTCAGCTTTTGCACCGTCGGGTGCGTGCTCGCAAACTGTTGTCTCTTGGATACGGATTCCAAGAAAGACTGTTGACGGAATCCGAGAAGAGGAGTAGCAGGAGAAGGAGCATCTGAACGAGCGGAAGATGCCAATGAGCGACAACTCCCCTCAGCAGAGGTGTTGGAGCCTTGACTGGCTGATAGAGGGCGATTGACGACGTCGGGTGACGGAGCAAGTAACGGAGCGGGTGATGGAGCGGGGGCTGGGGCAGGCAGAACCGCCGTATGTTTATCACGGTTTTCCCAGGCCACCGAATGGTGACGCTGCATATGCTGACGCAACGCTGTAGTCCCAACATGGGCCCCCTGGCCACATAGTCGACATACGGCTACGTTTACTTCCTCGGGCGGCTTGAGGAAAAATTGCCACACCACCGAGTAGGAAACTTTGCCCCCGCTACTCTTCACTGGCTGACTGCTACTTCCTCCGTGCGCACCGGCACCACTACTGGCCGTGGTGGTAGGCTGCAGTGGAGCTGGTGCTCTACTCCGTGGACGTTTGGCTCCACTGACACTGATGCGACCCTGCTGCTGTCTCCTGGGCAACCCACCGACTGTTTTGCTCGCTGCCAAGCTGCCACCCTCTTCTCCTGATGATGCGGAAGAAATTGCCTGATGACGACGAGGCTGCCAAGTGCGATCAACCTCCTCATCATCAAGTAGGGTCTCCGCCTCACTACTAGCCCCCTCGGCTGCGTCTGGGTCAGGAGACAGACCTGTCTCTAGACCGGCTACCGAGCCACTCTCCTCGCCAGTACTTGTTCGCTTGGCTGCTGAAAAGGCCGATGTCTCCCCCCGTTCCTGACCGCCCTCTGTTAGCTCTTCCTCACTGTACAGTGGGGCTGAGCCCACAGCATGCGATACTTCGCTTGGTGAGGGAACAGCAAAGGACAGGGGCAGGTAGAGGACACGTGATTTCAGTGGGCTTGGTCCCGGGCCATGCCAACTAACGGTTGTGTCTGACGTACCCACCGACCGTTGGCTGTAGGTGTCAGAGGTGACCTGGGAAGAGGAAGACGACCGAGCCAACCAATCAATGACGGCAGGGTTGTCGGTGGAGACACGACCGCTGGATGACACCGGGAGCACTGGCCTCTGGCTGCGAATACTGCTGCCTCGACCCCTTCCTCTGCTGCCACGTCTGCTCGCTCCTAAAACATTGCCTCCTCTGCCACTCCTCTGCATGTTGTCTGACATACTATTTAATTCAACGATTAGGTGTCCCTGAGTAACAATTCTCTGGCACTCAGTAACAATTCTGTCTGTCCCTGAGTATGAATTCTGTGGCCCTGAGTAACAATTCTGTGTCTGTGCGAGTAACAATTCTGTGTCTGTGCGAGTAACAATTCTGTGTCTGTGCGAGTAACAATTCTCTGGCACTCAGTAACAATTCTGTCTGTCCCTGAGTAACAATTCTCTGGCACTCAGTAACAATTCTGTCTGTCCCTGAGTAACAATTCTCTGGCACTCAGTAACAATTCTGTCTGTCCCTGAGTATGAATTCTGTGGCCCTGAGTAACAATTCTGTGTCTGTGCGAGTAACAATTCTGTGTCTGTGCAAGTAACAATTTTGTGTCTGTGCGAGTAACAATTCTCTGGCACTCAGTAACAATTCTGTCTGTCCCTGAGTAACAATTCTCTGGCACTCAGTAACAATTCTGTCTGTCCCTGAGTATGAATTCTGTGGCCCTGAGTAACAATTCTGTGTCTGTGCGAGTAACAATTCTGTGTCTGTGCAAGTAACAATTTTGTGTCTGTGCGAGTAACAATTCTCTGGCACTCAGTAACAATTCTGTCTGTCCCTGAGTAACAATTCTCTGGCACTCAGTAACAATTCTGTCTGTCCCTGAGTAACAATTCTCTGGCACTCAGTAACAATTCTGTCTGTCCCTGAGTAACAATTCTCTGGCACTCAGTAACAATTCTGTGTCTGTGCGAGTAACAATTCTGTGTCTGTGCAAGTAACAATTTTGTGTCTGTGCGAGTAACAATTCTCTGGCACTCAGTAACAATTCTGTCTGTCCCTGAGTAACAATTCTCTGGCACTCAGTAACAATTCTGTCTGTCCCTGAGTAACAATTCTCTGGCACTCAGTAACAATTCTGTCTGTCCCTGAGTAACAATTCTCTGGCACTCAGTAACAATTCTGTCTGTCCCTGAGTAACAATTCTCTGGCACTCAGTAACAATTCTGTCTGTCCCTGAGTATGAATTCTGTGGCCCTGAGTAACAATTCTGTGTCTGTGCGAGTAACAATTCTGTGTCTGTGCAAGTAACAATTTTGTGTCTGTGCGAGTAACAATTCTCTGGCACTCAGTAACAATTCTGTCTGTCCCTGAGTAACAATTCTCTGGCACTCAGTAACAATTCTGTCTGTCCCTAAGTAACAATTCTCTGGCACTCAGTAACAATTCTGTCTGTCCCTGAGTATGAATTCTGTGGCCCTGAGTAACAATTATGTGTCTGTGCGAGTAACAATTCTGTGTCTGTGCAAGTAACAATTTTGTGTCTGTGCGAGTAACAATTCTCTGGCACTCAGTAACAATTCTGTCTGTCCCTGAGTAACAATTCTCTGGCACTCAGTAACAATTCTGTCTGTCCCTGAGTATGAATTCTGTGGCCCTGAGTAACAATTCTGTGTCTGTGCGAGTAACAATTCTGTGTCTGTGCAAGTAACAATTTTGTGTCTGTGCAAGTAACAATTCTCTGGCACTCAGTAACAATTCTGTCTGTCCCTGAGTAACAATTCTCTGGCACTCAGTAACAATTCTGTCTGTCCCTGAGTAACAATTCTCTGGCACTCAGTAACAATTCTGTCTGTCCCTGAGTAACAATTCTCTGGCACTCAGTAACAATTCTGTCTGTCCCTGAGTAACAATTCTCTGGCACTCAGTAACAATTCTGTCTGTCCCTGAGTAACAATTCTCTGGCACTCAGTAACAATTCTGTCTGTCCCTGAGTAACAATTCTCTGGCACTCAGTAACAATTCTGTCTGTCCCTGAGTATGAATTCTGTGGCCCTGAGTAACAATTCTGTGTCTGTGCGAGTAACAATTCTGTGTCTGTGCAAGTAACAATTTTGTGTCTGTGCAAGTAACAATTCTCTGGCACTCAGTAACAATTCTGTCTGTCCCTGAGTAACAATTCTCTGGCACTCAGTAACAATTCTGTCTGTCCCTGAGTAACAATTCTCTGGCACTCAGTAACAATTCTGTCTGTCCCTGAGTAACAATTCTCTGGCACTCAGTAACAATTCTGTCTGTCCCTGAGTAACAATTCTCTGGCACTCAGTAACAATTCTGTCTGTCCCTGAGTAACAATTCTCTGGCACTCAGTAACAATTCTGTCTGTCCCTGAGTAACAATTCTCTGGCACTCAGTAACAATTCTGTCTGTCCCTGAGTATGAATTCTGTGGCCCTGAGTAACAATTCTGTGTCTGTGCGAGTAACAATTCTGTGTCTGTGCAAGTAACAATTTTGTGTCTGTGCGAGTAACAATTCTCTGGCACTCAGTAACAATTCTGTCTGTCCCTGAGTAACAATTCTCTGGCACTCAGTAACAATTCTGTCTGTCCCTAAGTAACAATTCTCTGGCACTCAGTAACAATTCTGTCTGTCCCTGAGTATGAATTCTGTGGCCCTGAGTAACAATTCTGTGTCTGTGCGAGTAACAATTCTGTGTCTGTGCAAGTAACAATTTTGTGTCTGTGCGAGTAACAATTCTCTGGCACTCAGTAACAATTCTGTCTGTCCCTGAGTAACAATTCTCTGGCACTCAGTAACAATTCTGTCTGTCCCTGAGTATGAATTCTGTGGCCCTGAGTAACAATTCTGTGTCTGTGCGAGTAACAATTCTGTGTCTGTGCAAGTAACAATTTTGTGTCTGTGCAAGTAACAATTCTCTGGCACTCAGTAACAATTCTGTCTGTCCCTGAGTAACAATTCTCTGGCACTCAGTAACAATTCTGTCTGTCCCTGAGTAACAATTCTCTGGCACTCAGTAACAATTCTGTCTGTCCCTGAGTATGAATTCTGTGGCCCTGAGTAACAATTCTGTGTCTGTGCGAGTAACAATTCTGTGTCTGTGCAAGTAACAATTTTGTGTCTGTGCGAGTAACAATTCTCTGGCACTCAGTAACAATTCTGTCTGTCCCTGAGTAACAATTCTCTGGCACTCAGTAACAATTCTGTCTGTCCCTGAGTAACAATTCTCTGGCACTCAGTAACAATTCTGTCTGTCCCTGAGTATGAATTCTGTGGCCCTGAGTAACAATTCTGTGTCTGTGCGAGTAACAATTCTGTGTCTGTGCAAGTAACAATTTTGTGTCTGTGCGAGTAACAATTCTCTGGCACTCAGTAACAATTCTGTCTGTCCCTGAGTAACAATTCTCTGGCACTCAGTAACAATTCTGTCTGTCCCTGAGTAACAATTCTCTGGCACTCAGTAACAATTCTGTCTGTCCCTGAGTAACAATTCTCTGGCACTCAGTAACAATTCTGTGTCTGTGCGAGTAACAATTCTGTGTCTGTGCAAGTAACAATTTTGTGTCTGTGCGAGTAACAATTCTCTGGCACTCAGTAACAATTCTGTCTGTCCCTGAGTAACAATTCTCTGGCACTCAGTAACAATTCTGTCTGTCCCTGAGTAACAATTCTCTGGCACTCAGTAACAATTCTGTCTGTCCCTGAGTAACAATTCTCTGGCACTCAGTAACAATTCTGTCTGTCCCTGAGTATGAATTCTGTGGCCCTGAGTAACAATTCTGTCTGTGCGAGTAACAATTCTGTGTCTGTGCAAGTAACAATTTTGTGTCTGTGCGAGTAACAATTCTCTGGCACTCAGTAACAATTCTGTCTGTCCCTGAGTAACAATTCTCTGGCACTCAGTAACAATTCTGTCTGTCCCTGAGTAACAATTCTCTGGCACTCAGTAACAATTCTGTCTGTCCCTGAGTAACAATTCTCTGGCACTCAGTAACAATTCTGTCTGTCCCTGAGTATGAATTCTGTGGCCCTGAGTAACAATTCTGTGTCTGTGCGAGTAACAATTCTGTGTCTGTGCAAGTAACAATTTTGTGTCTGTGCGAGTAACAATTCTCTGGCACTCAGTAACAATTCTGTCTGTCCCTGAGTAACAATTCTCTGGCACTCAGTAACAATTCTGTCTGTCCCTGAGTAACAATTCTCTGGCACTCAGTAACAATTCTGTCTGTCCCTGAGTATGAATTCTGTGGCCCTGAGTAACAATTCTGTGTCTGTGCGAGTAACAATTCTGTGTCTGTGCAAGTAACAATTTTGTGTCTGTGCGAGTAACAATTCTCTGGCACTCAGTAACAATTCTGTCTGTCCCTGAGTAACAATTCTCTGGCACTCAGTAACAATTCTGTCTGTCCCTGAGTAACAATTCTCTGGCACTCAGTAACAATTCTGTCTGTCCCTGAGTATGAATTCTGTGGCCCTGAGTAACAATTCTGTGTCTGTGCGAGTAACAATTCTGTGTCTGTGCAAGTAACAATTTTGTGTCTGTGCGAGTAACAATTCTCTGGCACTCAGTAACAATTCTGTCTGTCCCTGAGTAACAATTCTCTGGCACTCAGTAACAATTCTGTCTGTCCCTGAGTAACAATTCTCTGGCACTCAGTAACAATTCTGTCTGTCCCTGAGTAACAATTCTCTGGCACTCAGTAACAATTCTGTCTGTCCCTGAGTATGAATTCTGTGGCCCTGAGTAACAATTCTGTCTTTGCGAGTAACAATTCTGTGTCTGTGCAAGTAACAATTTTGTGTCTGTGCGAGTAACAATTCTCTGGCACTCAGTAACAATTCTGTCTGTCCCTGAGTAACAATTCTCTGGCACTCAGTAACAATTCTGTCTGTCCCTGAGTAACAATTCTCTGGCACTCAGTAACAATTCTGTCTGTCCCTGAGTAACAATTCTCTGGCACTCAGTAACAATTCTGTCTGTCCCTGAGTAACAATTCTGTCTGTCCCTGAGTATGAATTCTGTGGCCCTGAGTAAGAATTCTCTGGCACTCAGTAACAATTCTGTCTGTCCCTGAGTAACAATTCTCTGGCACTCAGTAACAATTCTGTCTGTCCCTGAGTATAAATTCTGTGGCCCTAATAACGTTTCTGTGGCCCTAAGTAACAATTCTCTGGCACTGAGTGAAAATTCTGTCTGTCCCTGAGTATGAATTCTGTGGCCCTAACTAGCGTTTCTTTGTCCCTAAATAACGATTCTGTGGCCCTCATTAACAAGTCTGTGTCCCTGAGTAATGGTTCTCTGTCCCTAAGTAACTTCTCTCTGTCCCCAATTCTCGTTTCTGTGGCCCTAACTCTGTCCCTGTCCCTAGTACAGAGCGGTCTGCCTCTGTTCAATGACTGCAGGCAAATGAAGATTTCCAAAATGGCCGCTATATATACCTCGACCATTACACAGTGCTGGCTGGCTGGCTGCTGATTGGCTGATGCGATCACATGTCGTTGAGGAATGCATTATGGGGCAGCGCGCCTTGTCTGCGCGCCTTCCCCGACATCCCCGCTCCGTCGCCGCACATGTCAGCCGCCATTTTCGGAAAAATTTCGATTCGCGCGTCCGAATTAGGCTGTTTTTCGGATTCGGCACGAATCGAAATTTTTCCGATATTCGACTCGAATTCCACTTCGGATACTTCGATTCGCTCATCTCTAGTGGCTACATTTGGCTAACAGAGAAGATGCATGTGGGATATTTCTGACCAGATTAGCAAAGTCCCTGTACTGCAAGTTTGGAGATGACTTCCTGAAGACTAAATCCATGTGAGAGGCTGGTAGGGGTGATGTCCTGGAAGATGCAGGAGACTTTTCATATGGGTTCAGGCACATGAAACACTTCAGGGCCCAAAAGGGTCCAGTCATTACAAGTAATAAACAGGAGAAAGAGAGGAGCCAGTTTCTCAGTATCCATTTCCCATGGGTGACAAATCTTCCTCCAAAATTTGGAGCACTCATCATTTCCAGGATCGTGTTAAGAGAATTATTGCATCACCCTTAACCGGGCATTGAAAACAGCAGTAAGCATATATATATTTTTAACAAGGGTGTTTTTTTCCTCTTTACTGAATCAGAATTATCAATAATAAAAATAATGGCAATAATAATCTGACCTTGCATATACTGTATGCATATTTTTTGCTAACTATTTTAATATTTTCCTTTTTTCTTTTGTTTTTTTCATTTCTCATAGTTTGTCTATATCATTGAAATTCTGCAGCCGTCTACTATGTGGCTGTAAGATGCTTTATTTGTTTTCATTTGTGCATGTGTACGTAATGTTCTGTAGATGAAATTGCCTTGACATAAAGTGCTTTATAAATAAGCATGATTATTTGTTCGATAATTGCATTGCTGCTTGCAGTTTTCCGAGCAGAGTGAAATGACATTGTCATTAAGGCAGCCGCAAGGGTTCTTGAAAATGCTCACTGCAGCATGTATGAGTGCGATTCTTCCTCAGGAAAGTCACTGCATTCTAAATGGCTTTAATATTCCTTATTGGCCTGATATGGTGAAAAAAGAGAACATGTACAAGCTTGCTGGCCTAATGGGAAATGTATATTTCAGGGAAGGAAATTCCAGTGCCAGCAGTGTTGGAAGGGTACTTGAGGTAGGGCTTGGAAGGGAAAGTACTGTATATCTAATGACAAAACTTTTATTTAGCTTTGGATAGAATATTGAATCAGTTGTATTTTATTTTTGATTTGCTGGGAGATGTCTCATTATTTTCTGTAATGGAGCAGGTAATAAAAGAAAATCCTTCTCTGGGGGGAAAGCCCCTATTAAACAGTTATTACAGGAACACAAATCAGAAGATTGTTACCTCTATTACATTGACAGCTATGAAATTTTGGATCTTCTGCCACTTTCTTTTAGATAATGGTCAGCGAATTTATCTAGTGGAAACACCAATAGCAATAGAAACCTTAGGGCTTGGATGATATGCATGCCCAGGGGCAGACTGACCACTTGGAAACTCGGGCACTGCCCGAGGGCCCCGGGTCAGTAGGGGGCCCTATAAGATGCCCCTGGTACCTTTTTCGTAGGCTTTTTTGAGTTTGGGCAAGGACACTGGGGCCCCATGATCCCCTATTGCCTGGGGGTGCCATGAGTTGTCATTCCGCCCCTGTGCATGCCCTACCTGTGCTGCCCTACCAGAGAGAAACGCAGGGAAAGAAGCCCACATCCCTTTTTTAAAAAAAAATGCCACATTGACCCTAGGTTCATCTGTGCGGGTGGTGCTGCTGCGGATCCACACAAAAATCTGTGCAGCCTCACCACCCGCACAGAGACATGCGGACCCACGGGTGGTTGCCATTAGTTCTAATGGCACGCTGCCCACACTGGAAAACGCAACCGTACTGGGAATCGAGGTTCCTGTGAGGGCTGCATTTTCCAAAGAACTGCAGGGACTTCTTCCCTGCGTGTCACAGGCATGGGAGTCCATTCAAATGGATGGGCTCTCGTGCATGTGTAAAATGCGGCCTGCACAGCTGCATATATGTAAACCGGGGGTCAACCACATTGTACTGAGGCACCATGTGGCTTGGCGCACCAATTTATGGGAGTGCATGATTATGCACATCTTCCCGAAAAGCAATAGTCTGTACCTAGATTGATGGCATTTGATGTAGATTGATGTTTTGTATTTACATAGTTGAGTTGTCAATATTAAATTGATCTCACTATGGGGCATCCAAATGATAGGTAGGTAGATTCTGAGCCATGGTCAGGGGTCAGGCTCAGAGTCCAGTAGCTATAGCAGTTGAAATGTTCCCTTCGACCAGCAGGAAAAGTACATGAGCAGGTCACTCTGGTGGATGATGTGGGCTAACCTGAGGTACAGGGTCTAAACATTAACCGGTCTTCACCAGAGCTCCTGATGGTGGAGATGGATTTTGCTGTATGTTAATACCAGGTTTCAGACTGCAGGATTGCCCAACCAGGAGGTGAGCAAGCTGAGGTCTGGTAACAGATGTACCAGATAGGAATCAAGCAGAAGCATAGTCAGTAAACAAACCAAAGGTTGGTAACAAGTGGTTAAGGGTTGGGATCAAGATGAAGCATAGTTGAGAAACACACCAAAGGTCGATAACAAATGGTTGCAGGTTAGGATCAAGCAGAAGTATAGTCAAGGAACAAGCCAAAGGGCGGTAAAGAGTGGTAGTGAAGACACAGATGGCAAAAGGGCTGAAAGCAGCAAGATATCGGCTGGAGAAGAGCACAATAATCTCACATAGGCAGTACAAACATGGCCTCAATCAGGATGTTGATGGGAGGAGCAAAGAGGTCAAGGTTCACCAGAAACAAAGTACAAGGCAAGAGATCAGAAAGTGAACTGTCCTGCAAATGACCTGCCTAAATGCAAGCTACAGTGGGACCATGTCCATTTACATGAGGACCCGAGAGCAACTGGAGGCAGGTGCGGGGGGTGCGGTCCGCACCAGGTGACACTGACCGCACGTGGTGACACTGGACTCGCTCCACAAAAAGGTAAGTTGGAAAGCAAGCCAACGATCGTCGGCTCTCTTTACATTACATTACATTACATCGAGTTTATATAGCGCCAAAGGGTTTGCTCAGCGCTGTACAATAGAGGGGGGACAATACATGAGACAGTACAGCAACTACAAACCGCACACGAGGGTTAGAGGGCCCTACTCTTTCGAGCTTACAATCTAGGAGGGAGGGGGTAGTGGTACAGGAGGAAGTGGCTGTGGGGGATTGAGTGGTAGGAAGGAGAACGGCAGTTAGGTGAAGGTGTGGTAGGCTTCCTTGAAGAGGTGGGTTTTCAGGGAGCGCCTAAAGGTGAGGAGGGAAGGTGACAGTCTGATGGATTGGGGTAGTGAGTTCCAGAGGATGGGGGAGGACCTGGAGAAGTCTTGCAGACGTGCGTGGGAGGAGGAGACCAGGGGGCAAGATAGAAGGAGGTCCTGTGAAGAGCGAAGGGTACGGGTAGGGTGATACCTGGGAATCAGGTTGGTGAGGTAGTTAGGGGCAGTGTTGTGAATGGCTTTGTAGGTCAGAGTGAGTAGTTTGAATTTGATGCGTTGGGCGATAGGGAGCCAGTGGAGGGATAGGCAGAGGGGGGTGGCAGAGGTGGAGCGCTTGGTGAGATGGATGAGTCTAGCCGCTGAGTTCAGGATGGTCTGGAGCGGGGAGATCCTGCACTGGGGTAGGCCGGTGAGGAGGGAGTTGCAGTAGTCAAGGCGTGAGATAATCAGGGAGTGTACGAGTAGTTTAGTGGTGTCTGGGGTAAGGATGGAGCGTATCGTGGCGATGTTGCGGAGGTGGAGCCTGCATGTATTTGTAAGTGATTTGACATGAAGTTGGAAGGAGAGGTTTGAGTCCAGAATGATGCCAAGGACTTTGGCTTGCGGGGCGGGATTGATGGTGGTGTTGTTGGTAGTGATGGATAGGATGGGGGGGGGGCACGGGCTGGGGGGAAGACGAGAAGCTCAGTTTTGGAGAGGTTAAGCTTGAGGAAATGGAGCGACATCCAGTCAGAGATGTCGTTTAGGAGGTGAGTGATGCGGGCGGAGAATGTGGGGGTGAGGTGGGGAGTGGAGAGGTAAATTTGAGTGTCATCAGCGTAGAGGTGGTAGTTGAAGCCGTGGGAGTGTATGAGTTTGCCAAGGGAGGAGGTGTAGATGGAGAAGAGAAGGGGTCCAAGGACAGAGCCCTGGGGGACCCCAACAGAGAGGGGGAGGGAAGGGGAGGTGGCACCATTGTAGGAAACGCTTACCTTTTCTTGGAACGAGTCCGGTGTCACCCCATATAGGTTGCATGCGGACGACCCTGCGAGGTGTAACGGCAAGATGTGTCTCCCATGTAGATATGTCCCCCTGAAGCAACTGCGCATGTCCCAGTTTCAGGCACGATCAATCGAAGAGAGAACAACTGCGATCATCGATTGATCGTGCCTGAACCTGGGACATGCGCATTTGTTCTGGTCCAAGAAAAGCTAAGTTGTAAAGAAAGCTGACGATCCCCGCAGGATGGATCGGATCTGCGGATTGAGCATAATGGATCGGAGTCCGATCCATTATGCTCAATTTAAAGATTCAATCCATTCTGCGGGGATCGTCGTAGGGGGTGTCACCAAGTGTTACCGCACCGGGTCAGACGCCTCTGACTGGAGGACAGTTGTGCAAATTTACAAGGTGGCAACCTCAGCCTTGTCCCAGAGCAATGGTGAAAATGGCACAGAGTAAAGGTCATCCCTACACTATATATAAATTGATCTGAGTAGTTGCCATTTTTATTTTCCCCCAGAGCATAAGCCTTAAAAAAAAAATCACAAATAATGATCTTATAGCTCTTTTAATAGGTAAAAATAAAACTGCAAGCAACCCAAGATGAGTTTACAAGACAAAATATGAGCTGACATAGATTTGCGTTTGTGCTACAGATGTCTGAGAGTATCATAACGCGGTACCGACCTCTGTTAAGAAAAAACATTCATTTCTGATCCATCTATCAGGGAAACGATTTTGCAGCACCGAGCTTCAGCATTTAACATGATTAATTGTCCATCAGCTTTAAAGCCTGTGATTTCGGTTTTGAAAAATGACAAGGACAGGGGGGGAACTGTGTGCCGTTCGTGATGCATAAATGAACAAGCTGTAAAAATTAGCCGCGTAGTAATGAATGCCAAGAACACAAATTTTTCATGTAAAAACAACCTCTCAATTAACTTTAATAAATGCGCCGCTGTCACCTTATTACTTAGTAAACCAACTTTTATCCATTATTTCTGCAGGATTATTAGACAAGAGTATTTGGCATTAGACATTCCAGGATTTAATCATCTCTTAGAATGAGATGGGGATAAGTCAAGTTGCAAAGATATCCATGATTAGGTAAGCCTTTTTTTTGGGCATTTAACATGATTTCTCATTTTCATTTAAAGGGACGATCCACCTTTTCACCCCACAAAGTGAACAACAGACCTTAAATACTGGCAAGGTGCTTGTGCTTTTTAATTGGCTTTATTCTTTGACAGCTCAGACTTTGTTTCATCCTGATGTCCACTAGGATTCTGTAAATGTGGTTTTCTCCGATTCAGGCATTATGTGGATGGAAAAAAAGAAGACCAAGGGACTTCATTCATGAGAATGCTGTGAGCTGGACTGAGCATGACCCTCAGCTACTATGAGCTTATGGATGAGCCCTGAACAAACAGCTGAAATACAAATGAGAACTGTTGTAACTGCTGAAGAATTTGTAAGGCTTGTGTACACGGGTGTTCATGTCAAAAGATGCCTTTTCAGATAGAACGCAGCGCTGCTTAAACCAAATTCAAAACGCATTATCAGGAAATGCAAAATACATCACAGTAAAAGACTGTGCTTCTCTTGCTTTACCTGCAGTTTAAACACACTACAGTAGGACCTGCTGTGTTAGAAGAAATGCTAAGTAGGTGTAGCACTACCCTCTTAGGAATCGCTGAGGATTTGGGTCACCCCATAGTCCAACACAGCTAGACAACACACATTTCCTTCAGATCTTGCACACAGGAGGCAGTAAACAGCCCTTTTAGTTTTGAACGGGTTAATAACTTGGATGGGGTAAGGGATGTATGGGATGTCCAAGGAACTGTTAAACTGAGGACGACTTTATGAAAGTACAAGTCCACATAAAGGTTTCTCTTCTTGGAGAGCTCTCCAGCCTCTCCTGGTGTACCAGCCCCAAACCCAAGATAGTTCTCCTCTATCCAGCTGTCTGGAGGAATCCCTGGACAAGGGGATCTATAAACTGCCACCTTAAAGCACAGTTCAGCTGTTTCGGTTTTCCACCTAATTGCCCTCTCCCCTACTGTGGTCCAGGGGGTGTAGAAGTACTCAAGGTCCCTCTTCTGCAAGCTGCAGGTAGGTAGCTGCCTTCAGGCCCTCTGCTAGGCTGGCTCCATCCTAAGCTCTACAGATGGTCTTCGCTCAGGGGGTCAGTAAGGTTCAGCTTTCCTTCTGTCCAGACCCTTACTGGAGGCAGGCCCCTTCCCACTGGGCCCCCTCTCAGGCTCCACACTCCAGCTCCTGCTCTCACATCTTCCACCCGGACGTTCCCCTGCTGAGCAGGCTCTATCTATTAAGGGCTGTCCTGACCCCATGTCAAGCCTCCTGCTTGGGGATTGGCCAGGACCCTTAAGAGTGCAGACCGGATACTCCTCACCCCAGTTTACTGAATTCTAGAGACTTTTCCAAGTTTTCTAGATTTGGGTTAGGTATCAGAGAGGTGATCTGCATAGACTCTCAGCCCTGACCCAAATTTGACCCTTTGACTATCACCCAGGCTGCTACTCAACTAAACAGTAATTAGTTAGCTTCCTCTGGCTAACTAGGAGGGTGCTACACAGGTAAGACATGGACTCTGACCAGCAGTTGACTTCCATTCCAAACGCAGAAAATGAAAAACGCCCATGTGTACAAACATTTATTCTGTTCAGCCAGTCCTGTTATACAGGCATCAATGCCAGACAACAGAACCAGACCCTCAAACACCAATGCAGCAGCACCAATGCATACTGACAAAGTCATCACCCTGCTCACTTTGCTTTTTCATTCAGTTGGCGAGTTTGCTGGCAGCACATGACTGGCTCCTGGTGCTGGTTCTCTTTATCCCAGTCTTAATCTAATGTATAGAGTAAAGTCTACTGGCTTGGAAAAATGAAAAATCTGTATGTAAATGGGTAGAAAACTGGCTAAAAGATCGTATTCAAAGAGTAGTGGTTAATGATGCATACTCTGAATGGTGTGGGGTCATCAGTGGTGTAGCCCAAGGTTCAGTGTTGGGACCCTTACTTTTTAATATATTTATAAACGAAACAGGGTCTGGGATTAAAAGTACAATTTCAGTCTTTGCAGATGACACCAAGCTGTGCAGTGGAATAACGTCCTTACAGGATGTCTCCAATTTACAAGCCGACCTCAATGCTCTGTGTAATTGGGGGACTATGGGGCAAATGAGGTTTAATGTTGATAAATGTAAGGTTCTGCACTTGGGGGCTAAGAATATGCATGCATCATACATACTAGGGGGGTACAACTGGGGGAATCAATGGTGGAGAAGGATCTGGGAGTTCTAGTAGATCACAAGCTTAATAATGGCATGCAATGCTAACCTGCGGTTTCTAAAGTGAGCAAATCCTCTCTTGTATTAAAAGAGGTATAGACTCCAGAGAGAGAGAGATATAATTTCCCCCGGTACAAATCATTAGTAACACCTCATCTGGAATATGCAGTTCAGTTTTGGGCACCAATTCACAAAAAGAACATTGGGGAACTGGAGAAAGTACAGAGAAGGGCAACCAAACTGATACGAGGCATGGAGGAGATCAGCTATGAGGAAAGATTAGAGGAACTGAATTTATTGTCTCTTGAGAAGAGGAGATTAAGGGGGGATATGATCTCCATGTATAATACATAAGGGGGGCTATAATCACCATGTATAATACATAAGGGGGGATAGGATCTCCATGTATAAAACATAAGGGGGGATATGATCTCCATGTATAATACATAAGGGGGATATGATCTCCATGTATAATACATAAGGGGGGATATGATCACCATGTATAATACATAAGGGGGGGGGGATATGATCACCATGTATAATACATAAGGGGGGATATGATCTCCATGTATAATACATAAGGGGGGATATGATCTCCATGTATAAAACATAAGGGGGGATATGATCTCCATGTATAATACATAAGGGGGGGATATGATCTCCATGTATAGTACATATGGGGGGATATGATCTCCATGTATAATACATAAGGGGGGGATATGATCTCCATGTATAATACATAAGGGGGGATATGATCACCATGTAGAATACATAAGGGGGATATGATCTCCATGTATAATACATAAGGGGGGATATGATCTCCATGTATAATACATAAGGGGGGGATATGATCTCCATGTATAATACATAAGGGGGGATATGATCTCCATGTATAATACATAAGGGGGGATATGATCTCCATGTATAGTACATTAGGGGGGATGTGATCTCCATGTATAATACATAAGGGGGGATATGATCTCCATGTATAGTACATTAGGGGGGATGTGATCTCCATGTATAATACGTAAGGGCGGGATATGATCTCCATGTATAATACATAAGGGGGGGTATGATCACCATGTATAATACATAAGGGGGGATATGATCTCCATGTATAATACATAAGGGGGGGATATGATCTCCATGTATAATACATAAGGGGGGGATATGATCTCCATGTATAATACATAAGGGGGGGATATGATCTCCATGTATAATACATAAGGGGGGGGGTGATCTCCATGTATAATACATAAGGGGGGATGTGATCTCCATGTATAATACATAAGGGGGGATATGATCACCATGTATAATACATAAGGGGGGATATGATCTCCATGTATAATACATAAGGGGGGGATATGATCTCCATGTATAATACATAAGGGGGGGGTGTGATCTCCATGTATAATACATAAGGGGGGATGTGATCTCCATGTATAATACATAAGGGGGGAAATGATCTCCATGTATAATACATAAGGGGAGGATATGATCTCCATGTATAATACATAAGGGGGATATGATCTCCATGTATAATACATAAGGGGGGATATGATCTCCATGTATTATACATAAGGGGGGATATGATCACCATGTATAATACATAAGGGGGGATATGATCTCCATGTATAAACACATCAGTGGTTCATATAGTGAACTTGTCACAGAGGACAAGGGGGCACTCTTTATGTCTGGAGGAAAATAAATTTAATTTCCAAACACGGAAAGGTTTCTTCACAGTGAGAGCTGTGAAAATGTGGAATAGACTCCCTCAAGAGTTGGTTCTGGCCAGCTCAGTGGATTGCTTTAAAAAAGGCCTGGATTCTTTCTTAGATACACAGAATATAACTGGATATAACATTTATAGGTAATGTTGATCCAGGGAATATCTGATTGCCTCTAGGTAGATCAGGAAGGAATTTTTTTCCCAGCAGGAGCAAATTGGATCATGCTTTGCTGGGGTTTTTTTTGCCTTCCTTAGGATCAACTGTGGATATAGGATAATAACTTAATGGTTGAACTGGATGGACTTTTGTCTTTTTTCAGCCAGACTAACTATGTAACTATGTAACACATATATTGCAAACAACAGTCCCAAGTGATAAACTAAATAATTGCTCCTTCCTTATTCCTTCATCTTTTTTTACCAAACACCACTGTGAATCCACCACCAAAAAATACTAAATTGACTCACCAGAGGTACATGCTGGTGTGTGAACAGCCAGCTTGCAGTGCATTGTCCTCTGAGAGTAATAATCTGCAGACCCAATGGATCCTCAAAAGCTCTCGATCACTAATGTTATCCCGATCATCAATAAAAGGTGGGGGGAGGAGAGAAAGAACTCGGCCACACCAACTGATTGCTGATCTTTGGACCAGAGCTGACAGAAACAGCAGTCTGAAAGCTATGATGTCTAATAGGAAATGTAGATGAATGTTTCCTCAGCATGGGGTCCCATTTCAGATTGCAGACACCTGCTGGTTATAACAGGTCTAACTATGATGGAGCAGCCCACAAGAACTAACAGCGGCCCCCAAGTACTTAGAGCCATATACGAGAACAGAGAATTGCTTCAGTATGAAAGGAGGACTCAGATAAATAGCATGTTGCATTTGAGCTGTACAATAAGATTGATTTATCCTGTAAGGCACAAGCTCTCCATAGGAACACCTGTAGAGTACCTGCAACAGTATATACTGTATGCATTTGCTTAGTTATACTAAATTACCTTTCTTCTTTAACTAGTTTTAAAATGTATCTCTTTTGTTGTTTGTTTCGGTCCCCCTACCCTTGTTATTTCAAAATGTACTAGCTCCCATAAGTGACCCATTCACATCCAATATATGTAGAGAACACATGGGCTGTTCCCACATGGAAGAAAAATATATTTTAAAAATATTTTAAAAAATATTCTTCTCAAATATATTGACATATATTTGAAATACTACAATTTTGGCCATATTCAATATATTTAAAAATATTTTTTCAATATATATATATACTGCATGTTGAAATGCGTTTTTATTATGTAATATATGAAAAATATTTTTTAAATACATTTTCAAGTATATTGTATGTCTTTAAAAATAAATTTAATCTACATTTTTGCAATGCAGTTACAAATACATGTAAAAATATATGTTAAAATGACTTATTTATATGTAAAAAAAAAAATGAAGATTTTTTTTAAATATATTATTAACAATATTTTTCATATATTTTGTAATATATAAAAAACGCATTTCAACATGCAGTATATATATATATATATATAAATATATATATATATTTTGAAATATTTTGAATACGGCCAAAATTGTAGTATTTCAAATATATGTCAATATATTTGGGAAGAATATTTTTAAAATATATTTAAAATATATTTTTCTTCCATGTGGGTTTTAAAATGTATCTCTTTTGTTGTTTGTTATGGTCCCCCTACCCTTGTTATTTCAAAATGTACTAGCTCCTATAAGTGACCTATTCACATCCAATATATGTAGAGAACAAATGGGCTGTTCCCACATGGAAGAAAAATATATTTAAAAAAATATTCTTCTCAAATATATTGGCATATATTTGAAATACTACAATTTTGGCCATATTCAATATATTTAAAAAAAAAAAAAATAAATAAATATATATATATATATATATATATATATATATATATACACTGCATGTTGAAATGCGTTTTTATTATGTAATATCTGAAAAATATTTTTAAAATACATTTTCAAGTATATTGTATGTCTTTAAAAATATATTTAATCTACATTTTTGCAATGCATTTACAAATATATGTAAAAATATATGTTAAAATGACTTATTTATATGTTAAAAAAAATAAGAAGATTTTTTTTTAAATATATTATTAAAAATATTTTTCATATATTTTGTAATATATAAAAGACGCATTTCAACACGCAATATATATATATATATATATATATATATATATATATATATATTGAATACGGCCAAAATTGTAGTATTTCAAATATATGTCAATATATTTGGGAAGAATATTTTTAAAATATATTTAAAATATATTTTTCTTCCATGTGGGTTTTAAAATGTATCTCTTTTGTTGTTTGTTATGGTCCCCCTACCCTTGTTATTTCAAAATGTACTAGCTCCTATAAGTGACCTATTCACATCCAATATATGTAGAGAACAAATGGGCTGTTCCCACATGGAAGAAAAATATATTTAAAAAAATATTCTTCTCAAATATATTGGCATATATTTGAAATACTACAATTTTGGCCATATTCAATATATTTAAAAAAAAAAAAAATAAATAAATATATATATATATATATATATATATATATACACTGCATGTTGAAATGCGTTTTTATTATGTAATATCTGAAAAATATTTTTAAAATACATTTTCAAGTATATTGTATGTCTTTAAAAATATATTTAATCTACATTTTTGCAATGCATTTACAAATATATGTAAAAATATATGTTAAAATGACTTATTTATATGTTAAAAAAAATAAGAAGATTTTTTTTTAAATATATTATTAAAAATATTTTTCATATATTTTGTAATATATAAAAGACGCATTTCAACACGCAATATATATATATATATATATATATATATATATATATATATATATATATATATTGAATACGGCCAAAATTGTAGTATTTCAAATATATGTCAATATATTTGGGAAGAATATTTTTAAAATATATTTAAAAAATATTTTTCTTCCATGTGGGTTTTAAAACTGAAAATAAAAGAAAACACCAATTAGCTCTTTTATTGATTAATTAAACCCAAACTGCTAAGCGAGGCTTTTTTTTCTCAGAGAATAGTTGCAGGAAGTCCCCCTTTCTAGTCACCCCTTGCCTTAACGTCGGCGTCACCACCTATGCCGGCTTGTCGGCTTGCAGCCAGAGATTGCGGTTGGAGCGAGCCTTGGGTTTATGTCAATGCTGTGAAACTTGTGTCAGTGGAGACACGCAGAAATATGAGTGCACTTTTTATAAAGAAAAACTACATTTTAAGGAGAGGAGAGATATTGGATGGAAGATGGAGAAGTGAGGCTGGAGAGCAGGAACCTGGGATGGAGCCCAGATGGAGAGGGACTCACCTACAGGCAGAGGGAAGTTTGGAAAGAAGAAATCTCAGGACCTCTTTGGCCCCCAAAGTGAGAACCACCTTTACAGCAAGGAGCCACCAACTCCAACCGCTGCACAGGAGAAGGGAGAAGGACTGAGTGAGTAGACCTGCACCCCCTGGGCCAGTAAGGGGAAGGAACACTCTGGTGGGAAACTGGATTAGCGTCTACCTGGGGCTGTCTTCTCTTAAAGTGACATGAACTGGATCTCCTGCCTTGGGATTCACCCAGAACAACTGGATAAGGAGTATCTAGGGTCTGGGGTGGTACTACAGGAGATGCTGGCCAACTCTCCAAGAAAATGGATCTGTTATTTTTTTCTGCTAAAGAGACTTGTACATAGTTCAGGAAGGTTGTCCTCTGTTGCCATTCCCTTGGGCATCCCATACACCCTTTACCACATCCAAGTTCAATTCCCCTAATAAAATAAAACAAAATAAGCTCAATGACTGGTTACTGCTTTCTGGACGCAAGTCTGTGTGAAAATAGTTTTTTTGCCTGCCTCTGCAGGACTCTAGGGGGACTCAAACGTCAGCAACTCCTAACAGGGTAGTGCTACACTAGTCTAGTGGACTTGTCATCATTCATACCATTATGCATTTGGGTCTTGGACTGGGGAGCAATGTGGTGCAGGAAAATGTAAGTTCCCCCTGAACCTGCTACAATAGCATCTCAATTACAAACCACAGGAGGCAATAAAACTTCAGACTTATACATCTCAAGCTGAAGGTCCATATTAACCTACTGTTGGGAATGTGATTGAACCTTCATCACTGCATATGCAGCATAAATAAAGAAGTGTTTTGGATTTATATTTACCTAATGGGCAATACATACCTGAATGGTGTTAGTATTATGTGACCGTGTACAATACCTATTGAATAGATAGTTTAGAATGGTTCCTTAAAGTGTATGTTTGGGCCCAATGAAAAAAAAGAAAAAAAAACACACTCAGTGCATCTCTGCAATAAATGCACACTGCCCCATACTTTAACCCCTAAAAATGTAATGAATACAGAAGAATACCCATTAATTCTGCAAAAAATCCAGTGTGCTCCTAGTTTCCTGTCTAACCAGTTCCCTACCTGGCACTTATACCCCCTTCCTGCCTAGGGCAATTTTCAGTTTTCAGCGCTGTCACACTTTGAATGACAATTGCGCAGTCATGCAACACTGTACCTTTATGAAATTTGTATCATTTTTTTCACCCACATAGAGCTTTCTTTTGGTGGTATTTAATCGCCACTGGGTGTTTTATTTTTTGCACCATTAACAAAAAAAGAGCAAAACATTTATACAAATACCGCAGTTTAAAAAAAGCCAGTTGGTGATCAAAATGGCAGACACTTGTTCTCATATATAAAAAACATATAAAGGTATGCGAGCGCTACCTAGAAATAAACGGATAGCTGCTGGAACACCTAAAAGGTAACCAAAATAAACCTTCCAAAAAGCATGTAAGTATCAGGTGCAGCGCTAGAACATATTATGCAGCATATAAAGCAATAAAACTTATAAAATTCAAAATACTGTGCAAAGTCATATGTCACCTAGTGGTGAGCAAAGTGGATATAATGTGAATAAAATGTCCCAATTGAACACAGCCCACGTGAGGATCTGATATGATCCTAATGATGTTGCGTGGAGAACTAATCCGGGGCGGCAGATGATAAATAAATAAATTGCGCACTCACCAGAAGTGCGTAAATATACGCATATGAGCTTAGCCTGTCTCATCAGGTATATCACAGGTCATCTGCTTCCAAATAGGGTCAGGATCTTATACACCTTCTGGTCACGTCTGGATAGGGTGCTCATAAAACCTTGATGCGCATCACCGTCAGGGGTCCCTTTAAAGGCAGATTCATATAAAATTCAGGATGGCCACCAGCGGTGGCTAGACATCCAGTAACTGTAGCCCCCGACGCGTTTCGTGCTATGCACATCATCATAGGGTGCTGGGCTAACATAAGCCTACAGTTGTTAACCCCTTAATAAAAACAACTAAAAACTAACTCAAGGACTGTTTACCGACCTCAAGTTTGCAAGTGTGAAAAATGTGTGTTGCCTGGCCGTTCAGAGCATAGGGAGACCCAAAACAAATCCAGTGGCCCTCAAGAGTGTAGTGCCTCTGGCAGGCTTTTTTCAAACCCTTTCTAATTGACCAGGATAAATTGTGGCCAATTTGTTATCAGGGATACGTAATAAGCATCAAACCAATAGCAGGCAATGCAGCTATTACAATAGCAGGAACTGCCTAGGAGCTGTTTCCCAATAAGAGCACTAGGTAGCAGCTCAGTACAGTCCATGATACACTCAAAGATACTCTGCAAGAACTGTAAAGCACAAATGACTAATGACATTTTCCTTGGGGCAACAACTCTCTCACAAAGAAGTCAACTGCCTCCGATAGTCCTGGTGGCTGGCTGGAAGGTTCTCTGGATCTGTTCCACAGGCAATTGGCATATGTCCTCTAGTCTGGACTCCTAAGTGAATAATTGTAAATGCAGGGCCACCCCACTGGAGGCTTAGCACTCTGCAGAGAGTCGAAGCAGTGCCCTCTCTGGTGACTCCAAATTTGGTGTTGCCTTCAGATTAGCACAACAACAGTGCGTAGAGAGCTTCATGGAATGGGTTTCCATGGCCGAGCAGCTGCATCCAAGCCTTACATCACCAAGTGCAATGCAAAGCGCCAGATGCTGTGATGTAAAGCACGCCGACACTGGACTCTAGAGCAGTGGAGACGTGTTCTCTGGAGTGACCAATCACGCTTCTCTGTCTGGCAATCTGATGAATGTGTCTGTTTTTGGTGGTTGCCAGGAGAACAGTACTTGACTGATTGCATTGTGCCAAGTGTAAAGATTGGTGGAGGGGGGATTATGGTGTGGGGTTGTTTTTCAGGGGTTGGGCTTGGCCCCCTAGTTCCAGTGAAGGGAACTCTTAAGGGAGTGGTCTCCAAACTGCGGCCTGGGGGCCAGATGTGGCCCTTTGCTTGCCTTTACCTTGTCCTTGGGGCAATATTCCTTCCACTGATACCAGGAACTATTCTGCCAACTGACATCAACATTGGGGTACCATTTCTCCCATTGACACCAACAATGGGGCACTGTTCCTTCCACTGATGCCAGTGATGGGGCACTATTCTTCCCAATGACACCAATGATGGGGCACCACACCATTTCTCCTGCTGACACCAACAATGGGGCACCACTTTTCCCACTGACACCAACTCCCACTGATGCTATGAAGATTTACACTCCTACTGGCTACAGTCCGGCCCCCCTAAAGTCTGAAGGACAGTAAACTGGCCCTTTGTTTAGGAAGTTTGGGGACCCCTGTCTTAAGTCCTCAGCATACCAAGACATTTTGGACAATTTCATGCTCCGAACTTTGTAGGAACAGTTTGGGGATGGTCCCTTCCTGTTCCAACATGACTGCCCACCAGCACACAAAGCAAGGTCCATAAAGACATGGAGGAGCGAGTTTGGGGTGAAGGAACTTGACTGACCTGCACGGAGTCCTGACCTCAACCCCATAGAACACCTTTGGGATGAATTAGAGTGGAGACTGTGAGCCAGGCCTCCTCCCCCGACATCAGTGCCTGACCTCACAAATGTGCTTCTGGAAGAATGGTCCAACCTTCCCATAGACACCCTCCTAAACCTTGTGGACGGCCTTCCCAGAAGAGGTGAAGCTGTTATAGCTGCAGAGGGCGGGGCCAACTCAATATTGAACCCTACGGACTAAGACTGGGATGCCATTAAAGGTCATGTGTATGTAAAGGCAGGCTGACCAATACTTTTGCCAACATGGTGTAGATCACCCAGCGTGGAATAGGTTTTTCTCAACAAAAGTGGAATTACTCTTTAAAAAAAAAAAAAATTATTTAAAGCTATAAGCAAGATATTTTTTTTGAATCCTCAGTTTTTCTTCATAGTTACTAAGTTGCAGATTCTACCTGCTGCCGAAAACAGGAGTAGCTGCCTACCCATGCATTTATAACGGCACCAACGAAAATAATACATCAGCCTACCCAGAAAGGTAACCCCCTTCCAAATATGTGAATGGTGCTTAGCACCGTAACCCATAAAATGACGCAATAAACATCAAAGCGCACCCATTGCCACCAGCATCCCACTTGCTATTTGATAAATCCCCACAACAGATGCTCCTTCATCATTCTTTGGGTTTGAAATAATTACACCGTAAAAGCATATGCCTTCAGCACATTGTGTAGGAGTGTAACTCATCAACGTATGGAATCCACAAGTATCCTTCATTGCTGATGAACTGAAGTGTGCCGGCTCCTATAAGCAGAACATAGGTTGGAGGCTTTATGTCAGTGCTTAATCATTTGAGCCCATTACAGTGTAGGTTGTACTAATGAGTCATGCTCTCTGTTCTGTGTGTTTGTAAAAATGAAGAACCGCAAATACGTTTTAAGCTGTGAAATATGTCATGCGTTTAACTCTTCAATCAACGAACGCTTCTTGAAGGGAAGATGTCATACAAAGTGGCATAGCCTAAAGCCGAACTCCGGGCACAAAACCCTTCATCGAAATATATTCCTCAGTAGCCACAATGGGATGTCAGTCCGTTCTGTCTAAACTAAACTTTGCCAATCCAAACATTGCTTTGCAAAAGTGTAACTTACAAAAATGGGTTGCGCTCCTCTGAATAAATATATCAATCCCAGTTCTAAAAAAAAAAATATAGAAACTTCACTGAAATATCACTATCATCCACCTTTGTACCCAAATGAAGTTTTTAGCATTTTCCCACACAAAGCTTTCTTTTAGTGTTATTTGATCACCACTGGGTTTTTATTTTTTACTATATAAACGCCACAATTTTCTGCTTTCTGTTATAAAACATATATATGCTAACCATTTAGCCAGCACAGTGTCTAAATAATAATAATAATAATAAATGGTTAGCACTTCAGCCTGGCAGTACTAGGGTTGTTGGTTCGTATCCCAACCACAACATCACCTGCCTGGAGTTTGCATGTTCTCCCTGTGCTTGCGTGGGATTCCTCCAGGTACTCTGATGTCCTCCCACAGTCCAAAGACATGCTGGTAGGTGAATTGGATCCTGTCTAAATTGGCCCTAGTATGTGTATGTATGAATGTGAGTTAGGGACTTTAGATTGTACGCCCCTTGAGGGTTAGGGACTGATGTGAATGTACAATATATATGTAAAGTACTGCATAAGTTGACAGCACTATACAAGTACCTGAAATCAGGGGTGGACTGACAACTCATGGGGCCCCCGGGCAATAGGGGATCATGGGGCCCCTGTGTCGTTGCCCAAACTCAAAAAAGCCTTGGAAACTCGGCACTGCCCGAGGGCCCGGAGTCAGTAAGGGGCCCCATGAGATTCCCCTGGTACCTTTTTCATAGGCTTTTTTGAATTTAGGCAAGGACACAGGGGCCCCATGATCCCCTATTGCCCATGAGTTGTCAGTCCACCCCTGGTGCAGAGCCATGCAAAACAGTGTGCAGGAGCTAACAGGGGAGAGATCTGTATTGTTTACATACAGGTCTCTCCCCCTTTGGAAATCCTTGGAGATCGCCGGGTGCCAGCAGAGAATCACTGACCCAGACCCAGTGATTGACAGCCGAGGCCACGCGCCCCCTCCCCGAAACTACAAAATCACGTATATATACGTGATTTTGTACACCCATTCTGCCCTGTAGCAGTATTTTTGCTATAGGGTGGCGGGGAAGCGATTAAAGCGTCATTGGAGAAATGTTGTGTACATCTTCAGACCACACTGCAATAAGGACTCACTGATGCATGCAGCCAAGGGGAGTGGTAAAATAGGCAGTTGGTTTTTCTACCCCCCCTCGTCTGCCTCCATTAACCTAACACAGTGGCTGGAGGGAGGTGTACACATGCCTTGGTTGCAATGCTTTGCATATTATACCCCCTAATAAAATGATTGAAAAGGCAGATTTTTTTTTTTAATAATGTCTACATCAGAGCACAAAATGATTTTTCCAGTGTTCTATTTTTATGTGTTAACTGGGGTTGTAGATCCTAAACTTAGTATTCTTGTGGTCTACTCTTTTGAAGTCTAATATAAAGGTGTTACTGAAGAATTGTGTCTCTTGCTTTATTATTTCATACTGCTTAAATACGTTGCCTTGAAAAACGTATGGGCAGAAATGTCCCTCTCTAGATGTGTAAAGCTGGGAGAGACGTCCCCAAAAAGACTTGCAGCTGGAATTGCAGCGAAATGGGGTTCTACAAAGTATTGACTCCGGGGGGCTGAATACAAATGCTGCCACACTTATCACATGATTATTTGTAAAAAATGTTGAAAACCCTTTATTTAAGACAGATAGACAGATAGATAGATAGATAGATAGGTAGACAGACAGACAGACAGACAGACAGACAGACAGATAGATAGATAGATAGATAGATAGATAATAGATAGATAGATAGATAGATAGATAGATAGATAGATAGATAGATAGATAGATAGATGGATAATAGATAGATAGATAGATAGATAGATAGATAATAGATAGATAGATAGATAGATAGATAGATAGATAGATAGATAATAGATAGATGGATAATAGATAGATAGATAGATAGATAGATAGATAGATAGATGGATAATAGATAGATAGATAGATAGATAGATAGATAGATAGATAGATAGATAGATAATGGTGTACATTATGTCATATGCCGTATATATGTATAGATATTCTTTCTATCCATCACCAGTTACCACCACGGCCCGTCATGTCACATGGAAATCTCATGTGAAAATATGAAATTGGGAAACAATCTTTCGGAATGTAAAGTGATATACAGACACACTCCTCGCTGCTACGGTAAAAGCTTTTAACCTTTCATGTTTGGCGCCTCAGATCTGTCACTTTATTCGATTGTTATGGACCAGGATCCTTTTCATAGACCAATGCAGAATATCTCAGCTGTTCACAGAGAGTTCCGTGGATTCCAAGAATTCTGCTCATGGAAGGTGCCAACAAGCCCAACGCCGAACCTGAGTGTAACACAGCAGGATAAAATGATTTGTAACATCATGTATATCCTGTCAGTCTTTCTTTTCATGTCTGAATTATTTAGGGTCAGCTGCGGATTTAGTTTTGTGGAAATGCACATAAAACCTAATGGAATTATATTTTTGTCATCTATCACTTGACTGATCTGCCAGTTTTTGTTTAGAGTTTGTTCATACCTCTGTGCTGATACAATTTCAAATGGCACCTCAATGCAGCTCTGTAATGCACCTACGTTGCAGTACACCACCATGCATAGCAATGCGCTACCATGCTTTGCAGTGCAATGAGATACAAATGCAATTCTGAAAATACAATGGCAGCATTTATGCAAAACAAACAAACAAATAAACAAACAAACAAAAACCCCTCTAGGTGATCAATGTACACTGCAGAGATTTTAAGAAATGTAGAAGATTCCTTCTTTTTTCTGCTCTGAAGAAATAGATCTTTGTCTCACCATGTTCTTTGCAGTCTAAGCCTTCATGTACATGAGCCTACCCTGACCACCGGCCGCGGGACACTGCAAATCGCAGCAAAACTGCGGCAAAACACGGCAACCGTCGTACCACAATTTTGATACGGTTTTGTGTTTTCCCACGGTCGGTGGTCAAAATGTTCCTGTCCTGAACGTGATTCTTCTGTGTTCAGGAGAGGGAGGTTTAACCTCACCTAAATGCAAATCGCAGCAAGACTGCAGCAAAACGCGGCAACCATGGTACCACAATTTTGCCGCGGTTTTGCATTTTCCCACGGTCAGTGGTCATAATGTTCCTCAAAATAATTCAAACCAATAGTGCCGCACTCCCGTGTTAAAACTGTATAGAAAAAACACTTAATACAACTTGTGGTAATATCTCCAAATCTTTCGTTATATATATATATAAAAAATATTTGAACCTATAATAATCAAATTATATAACAGTGCTATTGCCCAATGTGAAATCTAAACAGCTAATATCAATGAACCAAAGTCAATATATTTATAGAAACAGGGTCCTCTTTCAGTTCAGAAAAATACCGCTCCAAAATCCAGGTGCAGTATGATATTGTTATGCACTCACCTTATATTTTGCCTAATAATTATTAGGCAAACTCGCTTTTTGTCCTCAGGGGACAGCTGTAACCATAATTCTCCTGCATGCGATATTCTCCAAATACTTTGTGGTTGGCTGTAGTTAGGTAATAATCCACCTGGGGTCTCTCCAATCAATTGATCCCTGTGTTAAGAAATGGATGGATATCTCCCTTTTCCCCTCCAGGGATCTCTTCCTTCCTTTAGTAACCTCTCTCCAGTATGTCACAGATGGATAGCATAAAGGAAAAAAGAAACCATAGTGCCTTATCCTTTTTAGATTAAAGATTTATTAATGAACGATATTACACTCACATATGTGCAAATTTCAATATGCTTAAAAGAGTGGAAGCATAGCCTGCTGTGTGTGCTATACTCGCCATTCTGTCCGAGACAGCGTCGTGACATCAGAGCTCCTCCCCTATGCCTTGCGTCACTGGGTCACGTGACTTCATCAGGGGGATATGATTCAATCATCATATAATATCTCCCTGATGAAGTCGCGTGACCAGGTGACGCAACGCTTAGGGGAGGGGCTCTGACGTCATGACGTTGTCTCGGACAGTACGGTGAGTATAGCATACACAGCAGGCTATGCTTCCACTCAAATTCAGGCACCTGCTCCCTCCCCTGCCCCCCAAAGGTGCCAATCCTTAATGGAGATCAGGGGACCAGTCTTTGAAGCGGAACTTCCCCTATGGGTGGAGCTCTGCTTTAACCTCTTGGTGCCGTCGCCTCCCAGCCCTTTAAGAGTTTCAGAAGCCAGGAGGCGGGCAGAGTTTTAGGGTCATGTGACCTCCGTGATTCGCCACCACGCCGGTCACATGATTGGAAAAGGTACAGATCGCAGGGGGAGATCGGGACTTTTCCGTGAGTCACTGACAGAAGTGCTGGGAGCACGCAGGGCGTGCTCTCTCAGCACATATGTATTTTCTAATAGCATGCAAATATGTGGCCGCTCAGCGTCAAGGCGCATATTTGCGTTGCCTCGGTGTCAAGGGGTTAAAGAGGAACTTCTCTCTTCCAGCATGACTATACCCCCCAAGAAATCAGAGAAATAAGCTGACCCTATAAAGAGATGGTTTGCTCAGTGTGGAGAAACTAGAGTGACCTGTACAGAGTCTGGACGTCAACCTTACTGAATACCTTTTGGAATGAACTGGTTGAACCTGGGATGAACCTTCAAGTCGCATCTTCTCATCCAACATTAGTACCCAACCTCAAAAATGGGCACACATTTCAAGACATGTTCTAAAATCTTAAAGGAAAGCCTTCCTGGAAGAATGAAGACTGTTATATTAATATACTGTATTAATGCCCATGGCTTTGGAATGGGATGTCCAACAGGTTAAAGTGTAACGGTCAAGTCTCCATAATCCCTTGGCTATATAGGGTACATATGGTGTATACAAACTGTGCACATAAGTAGAGATGAGCGAATTTCTCAAAAATTCGATTCGGCTGATTCGGCGAATTCCAGTGTGAAATTCGATTCGATGCGAATTTCTTCGCTACGAAGATGACTTATAAAAAGGGTTTCTAGGCTTCAGAGAGCCTTTAAATTAGTGCAGAACACTGTACCTTTAATTTAAATGCCCTTGGAGATGAGGAAAGAGAAGGAGAAGGAGAAGGATGAGAAGAAGGAGAAGGATGAGAAGAAGGAGAAGGAGAAGGATGAGAAGAAGGAGAAGGAGAAGGATGAGAAGAAGGAGAAGGAGAAGGATGAGAAGAAGGAGAAGGAGAAGGATGAGAAGAAGGAGAAGGATGAGAAGAAAGAGAAGGATGAGAAGGAGAAGGATGAGAAGAAGGAGAAGGAGAAGGATGAGAAGAAGGAGAAGGAGAAGGATGAGAAGAAGGAGAAGGATGAGAAGAAGGATGAGAAGAAGGAGAAGGATGAGAAGAAGGAGAAGGATGAGAAGAAGGATGAGAAGAAGGATGAGAAGAAGGAGAAGGAGAAGGATGAGAAGAAGGAGAAGGATGAGAAGAAGGAGAAGGATGAGAAGAAGGAGAAGGATGAGAAGAAGGAGAAGGAGAAGGATGAGAAGAAGGAGAAGGAGAAGGAGAAGGATGAGAAGAAGGAGAAGGATGAGAAGAAGGATGAGAAGAAGGAGAAGGATGAGAAGAAGGAGAAGGAGAAGGATGAGAAGAAGAAGGAGAAGGATGAGAAGAAGGAGAAGGATGAGAAGAAGGAGAAGGATGAGAAGAAGGATGAGAAGAAGGAGAAGGATGAGAAGAAGGAGAAGGATGAGAAGGAGAAGGATGAGAAGACGGAGAAGGAGAAGGAGAAGCAGAAGGAGAAGGATGAGAAGAAGGAAAAGGAGAAGGATGAGAAGATGGAGTAGGAGAAGGATGAGAAGAAGGAGAAGGAGAAGGATGAGAAGAAGGAGAAGGAGAAGGATGAGAAGAAGGAGAAGGATGAGAAGAAGGATGAGAAGAAGGAGAAGGAGAAGGATGAGAAGGAGAAGGAGAAGGATGAGAAGAAGGAGAAGGAGAAGGATGAGGAGAAGGAGAAGGATGAGAAGGAGGAGAAGGATGAGAAGAAGGAGAAGGAGAAGGATGAGAAGAAGGAGAAGGAGAAGGATGAGGAGAAGGAGAAGGATGAGAAGAAGGAGAAGGATGAGAAGAAGGAGAAGGAGAAGGATGAGAAGAAGGAGAAGGATGAGAAGAAGGAGAAGGATGAGAAGATGGAGAAGGAGAAGGATGAGAAGAAGGAGAAGGAGAAGGATGAGAAGAAGGAGAAGGAGAAGGATGAGAAGAAGGAGAAGGATGAGGAGAAGGAGAAGGATGAGAAGAAGGAGAAGGATGAGAAGAAGGAGAAGGATGAGAAGAAGGAGAAGGATGAGAAGAAGGAGAAGGATGAGAAGAAGGAGAAGGAGAAGGATGAGAAGAAGGAGAAGGATGAGAAGAAGGAGAAGAAGGAGAAGGAGAAGGAGAAGCAGAAGGAGAAGGATGAGAAGAAGGAAAAAGAGAAGGATGAGAAGATGGAGAAGGAGAAGGATGAGAAGAAGGAGAAGGAGAAGGATGAGAAGAAGGAGAAGGAGAAGGATGAGAAGATGGAGAAGGAGAAGGATGAGAAGAAGGAGAAGGAGAAGGATGAGAAGAAGGAGAAGGATGAGAAGAAGGAGAAGGAGAAGGATGAGAAGAAGGAGAAGGAGAAGGATGAGAAGAAGGAGAAGGATGAGAAGAAGGAGAAGGATGAGAAGAAGGAGAAGGAGAAGGATGAGAAGAAGGAGAAGGATGAGAAGAAGGAGAAGGATGAGAAGAAGGATGAGAAGAAGGATGAGAAGAAGGAGAAGGATGAGAAGAAGGACAGTTCTGTGACAGTTTCTCTCTATTTATGACAGTTCTGGGACATTCACTCCATACAGCTGTTTCAACCGCTGTATGGAGGGAATGTCATGGAACTGTCAGAAATAGACTATTAATGACAGTTCTGGGACTGTCCTTCCATGCAGCGGTTGAAACATTGTATGTATTTGTTTCCATAAATGGATCCATTTATGGAAACAAATACATACAATGTTTCAACCGCTGTATGGAAGGACAGTCCCAGAACTGTCATTAATAGTCTATTTCTGACAGTTCTATGACATTCCCTCCATACAGCGGTTGAAACAGCTGTATGGAGTGAATGTCCCAGAACTGTCAGAAATAGACTATTTATGACAGTTCTGGGACTGTCCTTCCATACAGCGGTTGAAACATTGTATGTATTTGTTTCCATAAATGGATCCATTTATGGAAACAAATACATACAATGTTTCAACCGCTGTATGGAAGGACAGTCCCAGAACTGTCATTAATAGTCTATTTCTGACAGTTCTATGACATTCCCTCCATACAGCGGTTGAAACAGCTAGTAGTAAATAGTCTATTTCTGACAGTTCTGGGACATTCACTCCATACAGCTGTTTCAACCGCTGTATGGAGGGAATGTCATGGAACTGTCAGAAATAGACTATTAATGACAGTTCTGGGACTGTCCTTCCATACAGCGGTTGAAACATTGTATGTATTTGTTTCCATAAATGGATCCATTTATGGAAACAAATACATACAATGTTTCAACCGCTGTATGGAAGGACAGTCCCAGAACTGTCATTAATAGTCTATTTCTGACAGTTCTATGACATTCCCTCCATACAGCGGTTGAAACAGCTGTATGGAGTGAATGTCCCAGAACTGTCAGAAATAGACTATTTATGACAGTTCTGGGACTGTCCTTCCATACAGCGGTTGAAACATTGTATCTATTTTTTTCCATAAATGACATTCTGCAAATACACTTAGAGGAGCGCTGCAGATACACTTTTTGCCGGCTTGGAATTAATCTTATTTTCATCCTACTTCTTCTTCTTCATCCTCATCCTCATAAGAAGAAAAAGAAGAAGTAGGATGAAAATAAGAATAATTCCAAGCCGGCAAAAAGTGTATCTGCAGCGCTCCTCTAAGTGTATCTGCAGAATGTCATTTATGGAAAAAAATAGATACAATGTTTCAACCGCTGTATGGAGTGAATGTCCCAGAACTGTCATAAATAGTCTATTTCTGACAGTTCTGGGACATTCACTCCATACAGCTGTTTCAACCGCTGTATGGAGGGAATGTCATAGAACTGTCAGAAATAGACTATTTATGACAGTTCTGGGACATTCCCTCCATACAGCGGTTTCCGGCAAAAAGTGTATGTGCAGAGTTCCTCTATTCTGCAGATACACTTAGAGGAGCTCTGCAGATACACTTAGAGGAGCTCTGCACATACACTTTTTGCCGGCTTGGAATTATTCTTATTTTCATCCTACTTCTTCTTCTTCTTCTTCTTCTTCTTCTTCATCCTCATCCTCATCCTCTTCTTCTTCTTCTGAGGATGAGGATGAGGATGAAGAAGAAGAAGAAGAAGAAGTAGGATGAAAATAAGATTAATTCCAAGCCGGCAAAAAGTGTATGTGCAGAGCTCCTCTAAGTGTATCTGCAGAGCTCCTCTAAGTGTATCTGCAGAATAGAGGAACTCTGCACATACACTTTTTGCCGGCTTGCAATTATTCTTATTTTCATCCTACTTCTTCTTCTTCTTCTTCTTCATCCTCTTCTTCTTCTGAGGATGAGGATAAAGAAGAAGAAGAAGAAGAAGAAGTAGGATGAAAATAAGATTAATTCCAAACAGGCAAAAAGTGTATGTGCAGAGCTCCTCTAAGTGTATCTGCAGAATAGAGGAACTCTGCACATACACTTTTTGCCGGCTTGGAATTATTCTTATTTTCATCCTACTGCTTCTTCTTCTTCTTCATCCTCATCCTCATCCTCAGAAGAAGAGGATGAGGATGAAGAAGAAGAAGAAGAAGAAGAAGTAGGATGAAAAGAAGAATAATTCCAAGCCGGCAAAAAGTGTATGTGCAGAGTTCCTCTATTTCTGACAGTTCTCTCACAGCTTCTTCACATGTACAGCGGTTGAAACATCTGTATCCTAAATGGAAACTAATAGATACAAATTGTATCTATTAGTTTCCATTTAGGATACAGATGTTTCAACCGCTGTACATGTGAAGAAGCTGTGAGAGAACTGTCAGAAATAGAGGAACTCTGCACATACACTTTTTGCCGGCTTGGAATTATTCTTCTTTTCATCCTACTTCTTCTTCTTCTTCTTCATCCTCATCCTCATCCTCTTCTTCTGAGGATGAAGATGAAGAAGAAGAAGAAGTAGGATGAAAAGAAGAATAATTCCAAGCCGGCAAAAAGTGTATGTGCAGAGTTCCTCTATTTCTGACAGTTCTCTCACAGCTTCTTCACATGAACAGTGGTTGAAACATCTGTATCCTAAATGTAAACTAATAGATACAATGTTTCAACCGCTAAACATGTGTTCCTTCTGTCAGAGAACTGTCAGAAATAGCGGAGCTCACTGCAGGGACACTTTTGCCGGCTGATCGGGAAATGTTCGATTCGCGCACCCGAAGTAGGCAAAATTTCGGTTTCGCCGCGAATCGAATATTTCCTGAAATTCGACTCGAATTCCGGTTCGCCTGGTTCGATTCGCTCATCTCTACACATAAGCATTGTTTTGAAAAACAAATCGTTAAAATTATTTGTATTGAAATAACAAATTCACGCATATATGTAAACAAATTGAGATGTCCAACAAAGCCAAGTCTAATGGTGAGGTGTCTCTGTAAAGCCTTGGCCATATAGTGTATATAGATACAAACTTTATACATAAGCATTGCTCTAAAAGACTAATTTAAGATTATGATTAGATTTAAGACTAAGATTATGTGCATTGAAATAACAAACAAACAAAATAAATAAATATATATATATATATATATATAGTGCTTTTTATTTCCCTTTAACTCAATAAATCCATAACCTGAGATAGATCCAATGACAAAACGTTATGATTCCCATCAGTTTCCACAACGGCTTGTGTTATTGTCGAAGGCAGTCCTTAGAGGCATTGCCCTCTCTCTTAACAGTCACTCTTAAACAAGAAACTCTTGCAACGAGTAAAAGAGAATGTTGAAACATAGAATATTTAATTATCTTTCATCCATCACCACACGATCCTCAGAAAGACACTCACATAAAAGCAGCACTAATATTAATAGTTGTATCTCAGAGTGCTCTTAGCTGTTATGTTTAGACAGGGCTGGGAGCCAGCTCTGAAGTCTTTTTATTTAAAGGAAATAACACTGCGATGCTGATTTCCTGCATGCAAGCTTTTAAAGGAAAACCCCAGCTGTGCACCTAGAAAAAGACCATCCATGATCGTCACATGACAGTACATTATAGATAGGTTAGATAACGGCTGTTATTTTTAAAGCCCAACTGAAGTCACAGAAAGATGTACTCACCACCATTTAATAGTTTTAGTAAAATTTTCCTGATGTTTTGTTGATGCCTACATATTGCTGTGCAGCTGAATAGGAACCAGAGTGTGACCACGTTGCCCAGTACAATTTTTAAGTGAACAGACCTGGTCAGCCATACCACCTCTCTTTCTTACCGTTCATCACAGGTGTTCCACCATTGAGCACTGGATTGATGGTTTATAAACTATTTTTATTGGTGGTTTTAAGAGAATAAACACCATGTATCACAAAAATGAATAATTTCTTAGGTATTCATGGAACTTGTTATATGAAATGGACAACAATCCATATATGGCATAGAATGACAAAGGTATGGTTATCTGAATGGTGTAAAGGCAATAGCATTATTACACATAGAAGCAGCAGATACAGACATACACTATTATTACCAAAAGTATTGGTCGGCCTGCCTTTACACGCACATGAAATTTAATGTCCTCCCAGTCTTAGTCCGTAGGGTTCAATATTGAGTTGGTCCACCCTTTTCAGCTATAACAGCTTCAGCTTATCTGGGAAGGCTGACCACAAGGTTTAGGAGTGTGTCTATGGGAATGTTTGACCATTCTTCCAGAAGCGCATTTGTGAGGTCAGGCACTGATGTCGGACGAGAAGGCCTGGCTCTCAGTCTCCACTCTAATTCATCCCAAAGGAGTTGAGGCCAGGACTTTGTGCAGGCTAGTCAAGTTCCTCCACCCCACACTCGCTCATCCATGTCTTTATGGACCTTGCTTTGTGTACTGGTGTGCAGTTATGTTGGAACAGGAAGGGGCCATCCCCAAACTCTTCCCACAAAGTTGGGAGCATGAAATTGTCCAAAATGTCTTGGTATGCTGATGCCTTAAGAGTTCCCTTCACTGGAATTAAAGGGCCAAGACCAACCCCTGGAAAACAACCTCACACCATAATCCCCCCTCCACCAAACTTTACACTTTGCACAATGCAGTCAGGGAAGTACCGTTCTCCTGGCAACCACCAAACCCAGACATGTCCATTGGATTGCCAGACAGAGAAGCGTGATTGATCAATCCAGAGAACATGTCTCCATTGCTCTAGAATCCAGTGGCGGTGTGCTCTACACCACGGCATCCGACGCTTTGCTTTGTGCTTGATGATATAAGGCTTGGACGCAGCTGTTCGGCAATGAAAACCCATTCCATAAAGCTCTGTAAGCACTGTTGTGCTAATCTGAAGGCCACACGAAGTATGGAGGTCTTTAGCTATTGACTCTGCAGACAGTTGGCGACTTCTGCGCACTGTGCGCTTCAGCATGCACTGACCCCGCTCTGTAATTTTACATGGCCTACCACTTGGTGGCTGAGTTGCTGTTGTTCCCAGTTGTTTACACTTTTTTATAATATCACTAACAGTTGACCGTGGAATATTTAGCAACAAGGAAATTTAATGGATAGACATATTGCACAGGTGGCAACCTAATACAGTACCACACTTGAATTCACTGAGCTCCTGAGAGCGACCCATTCTTTCACAAATGTTTGTAGAAGCAGTCTGCATGCCTAGTTGCTTGATTTTATACACCGGTTGTTGATGGAGGTGATTGGAACACCTGAATCCAATGATTCCCCAATACTTTTAGCAATATAGTGTATCACCTAGCTGAGTGGGAGGAAAGTCAAACATTCCATTTTAATGAAAATGTTGCATAGAGTTATGAAATGTGTAGAAAACTATTGCCAAAAACCTTATAGAGTCCATTCTGGTAGGAACCAGAGAAATTGAAACTAATTGGCAATACCATTTAGGAGCTAACATCCATGGAATGTGTGGGCTGTCGGGGGGTTTGCGGGTGATACCTCCTCTATGCTCCCCTCCTCTTTGGGCACCAAGTATGGATCACAAAGGAGGCCTATCCCGGGGTGGATTCTTCTGGACTATGCTAGGTATCTTGAGCAGGGTCAATGTCTTACACATGGGCTACCTTTCCTTTGTGTTCTACAGCATGTACACTTGGACCACTAAGCTGTTCCCCAGTTAACTCTCACGCTCCCGTGTCAATGTGCACCTTCACTGTAACTGTTGGATTTAGAAGGAATAAGCTGAGCATATGCCCACGTCACTTGTCCATCGTATCTTTACTACCTCACTCCTAGTAGCGGAATGTAACCTTACTGTGCACCTATTGTGGGCTCCATATGTGCACTCACTTAACTCTTGCTTTTCCATACCTAGTACCCAGGCTGGGAACCTCTGAGTGCTGATCTGCTCCCCTTGCTATGAGAGACGGACCACCAGGGAAGATAATGCCAACAACACTCCCTAACTATGAGAGGATGCCCCACCTGTCAGAGGTAAATGCTTAACAACAGGCTGCTTGACTGACTGATGGCTTCCGTTACCCTTGGTAACCACTTGCTGTCTTCATACCCCAATGTGCCTAGTGACCCACCGCTGGAGACTATATGTGACGGTTACTTGCATACACTCCTTCAGTGACCTCAGATCAGACAAAAGACAATGTTTGAAAGCTTTACTGAAAAGGTTCTGAACATTACAAATTCAAAATACAACACAGTTTTTTATCTATGTCCCAATATCAGGCTTGTGTGCTGTCCTGGTGTACCTGCATAGGTCGAGTCCATTCATGGCATAGCCCATGTTGGCAGAATCCAACAGCAGGTATCTTCTGGGCAGACTACAGGTTCAAGCAGTTTCCCTACTAAGCGGAAGGCTTTAGATGATAAGCAACCTCCAATTCCTGCATCAGTGGTGATATGCAGCTCGCGAGCCAGGAACTCCGGAACTCAGAATTCTCACAGTGCAGGACTCAGCTACCCCAATGGCTCCAGGCTTTGGACCATTGTCCCTTTTTGTAGGCACAGCACCAGTGGTTCAGACCCAAGACAGCCCACCAAAGAAAAACCCAAGAAATAGCATTACCCTAATCCTCCCAATCCAGGGCAGCATCTATCTAGGCTACCCCAGGCAACCTACGTGCAAACTTCTAAAACCAGCTTATGTAATAGTTTTCCAATGTAATAGAGTACATCAGGGATAAGGGTGAAAAGCAGGCCCAAGGATATTATGAAGCTTCTTGGCTGAACCATCAGACAAGACACTAGAGATGGGTTCTCCTGACATTGACAAAAAACTCTAGAACTCCAAAAACTACAGTATGTAAAAGTGAACCTAAGGAGGGGTGGCCTAGGAAACAGGTGCCAGTAACTTCAGGGAAAATAGTATGAAGTCTTTGTGGGGGGCTCAAGTACCATCTAGCATGTAGTTATATAGCTGTTTTCCCATACTGTCAAGGAACAAGTACATTTAAGCAACAAATTTCCCTGCAATCTGACTTCTGTTGGATCATTTTTCAGTTTGTCCCTCTACCCAAAATAATAAATAAGATAAGATGACTGTAATTTGAGAATGCTTCTGATTAAAGTGAGGTGAGTGTAGGCAAGTGCTGTCTGCTTTCTCCACTCTAGGTGGTCCTCAACTGCAGCGGTACCGCAGCTGGAGAGGAAGTCAGGAGAAACCTGGTTTCTCTATGGTTTCTTGGTCCTCTGTAGCAGCTTTCTACGCTACATTCAGTTGACACCTGGTGGCCATCTTGAGTGCATCTGAACTTGCTGTGTTCTGAAATTACACAGAACTGTGAGTGTTTCCCTGGTGTGATGCTCTCTGACTGGGCTGTCTGTTGAACCTTTCCTTTAATACCAATTCTTGTTCCTGCAATTGGACTCTGTGTTATTGCTCTGCCGCACCACGCTGCTACTACCCACACTATCGTTCCTAAAGTGATTTTAGAGTAAGGGTCACCTGGATGCCTAAGTACAAGAGAGTGCACTTTGACCAAGTAAAATGAAAGTTACTTTTCTGATAGTTGATCTGAAAAGGGGAAAGGTTGATCAGCATTGCTATCTACTTGTTTCTACTTACCTTTAAGTATAAATTCTTTGAAGGACCAAAACCAGGTTGGTCTAGGGATGTTGTAGGACAGGATAAAAGTAACATGACATCATCAGCATGCATGCTATGTTTCTAGTCACTAGTGCCCATGCAACATTCTGTAATATTTGCATGAGATCAGATACATGTGGCTAAGGGCTCCATGGCCAGCACAAAAAAAAAGGGTTTTAATGGCAACCTTGCTGAGTACCTCTGCTCAAGAAAAAATCTGCGTTGTCACCTGAATGCACAAATCTCATTTTTGGCAGAAGAAAAAGTATTGTCAAGCAATGAGCCGTTAAATATCATAAAATACAAAACTATAAATATAAATCTGAGCCTTCAACTACACTTGGGGATTGCCTCAAGATTTAGTTCTTTAATACTTCTAATACGATTCTGTATCTGCATTCCTGACTGTGGGATTATGTGGCTGGGACTAATATCAGAAATAGTCTTTGAGTTTCCTTACAAGTACTACATGTCTCCAGGGGATTCTTTGAGCTGTATTGCTTAACCAGAAGCAGGGCAGACTGATCATTTGGAAACTCGGGCACTGCCCAAGGGCCCGGGGTCAGTAGGGGGCCCCATGAGATGCCCCTGGTACCTTTTTCATAGGCTTTTTTGAGTTTGGGCAAAGATACAGGGGCCCCATGATCCCCTATTGCCCGGGGGCCCCATGAGTTGTCAGTCTGCCCCTGACCAGAAGTTATAATCAGATTAATTTGACTGCAGTAGCCATTATGTTCTTCTAGAACTGATACCAAAATTCAGTGAATTTGGATGTCCCAAGCTGAATCGGAATTTCAGTCTTATTTTTTGCAGTACAGGTTCCCAAAAAGACAAAGAGTCCTTCAAAAGCTGTTTCTCCCTTTTATCTACATCTCCTATTTCCTGGGGACCATTAGCTTGACCACCAATACAACGTTATCTTTTGTTATGTACTGTATATAGTGAACTCGGTGTAGAGTTATTCACCCTGAGGTCATCACAGAGGACAAGGGGGCACTCTTTACATCTGGAGGAAAGGAAATTTAATCTCCAAATACGGAAAGGTTTCTTAACAGTGTGAGCTGTAAAAATGTGGAATAGACTCCCTCAAGAGTTGGTTTTGGCCAGCTCAGTGGATTGCAGTGCAGTCATGGCTCTGACCAGTCCACACCTCTTCATGACTTTTTAAAACCATGGCTGGTTCCGGAGTTGGTTCTGGCCAGCTCAGTGGATTGCTTTAAAAAAGGCCTGGATTCTTTCTTGGATACACAGAATATAACTGGTTACTATTTATAGGTAAAGTGGATCCAGGGAATATCCGATTACCTCTTGGGGGATCAGGAAGGAATTTTTTTTGGCTGCAGGAGCAAATTGGATCATGCTTTGCTGGGTTTTTTTGCCTTCCTCTGGATCAACTGTGGGTATAGGATTATAATTTTTTTTTTTTAATGGTTGAACTGGATGGACTTTTGTCTTTTTTCAGGCAGACTAACTATGTAAGTATATATGATGTTCGGCTTCTGTTAAAGGGGCTGAAAGGCCAGTATTCAGACAAACGCCCAAACAAGTAACGTTTGTTCCGAACCTGTGTTCAGACTGAACTGGGGGCTCTATCCTAACACTCATTTAGGCTTCTTGCTGTCTCTTACCTACTAAAATTTTGTAAAGTAAATCATTATTAAGAAGTTCATCACAGTCACCAATAACATTCAAACCCGTCTTGGAAGTTTGAATTGGATAGAAGAAGCAGAGAAAGAAGTTGCAAAAGCTTCAGGAAGTATGCTTCTATGGACCATGTGAGGTGCCCTGTTGATTGTTGCTGCAGTGGGATTATAAAGTATCATATTAGCATAAACTGAGTTCTTTACAGGGGCGGACTGACCATTTGGAAACTCGGGCACTGCCTGAGGGCCTGGGGTCAGTAGGGGGCCCCATGAGATGCCCCTGGTACCTTTTTCATAGGCTTTTTGGAGTTTGGGCAAGGACACAGGGGCCCCATGATCCCCTATTGCCCGGGGGCCCCATGAGTTGTCAGTCCGCCCCTGGTTCTTTATTACAGTTGCAATGTTTGCTAGATGATTATAGTAGTTTTTCTGCCTCCACTCATTGCCTGGAATGGCTGGAAGTTGATAAGTTGCTATGACCTATAAAAGGCCGTTCTGTGTTCAGTCAGTTGAATCCCTTTCTAAATTTCATGATTATAATGTTCTCTCTTTTTTTTTCCCATCCCTTTTATATATCTGGAAGATTATCTTTCTTCTTTTTTTCGACTTGTATTTATAACACATTTATTGCCGAACAATTATCCAAAGTTGGAGTTACAATTTAAAAGTGTGTACTGTACACAACATCCTATTTCCAGCTGTCAGGTTACACAGAAAAACAAACTGTGCATCATCATAATGCTGAGGTGGCATGTTGATGGTTTTAATAACCCAAGAATAGAAGATCAATGAAAACTATTAAAGGCTTGGAGAAAACTTGTTAATTGCTGGTTTCCAGAAAAAAAAAAAAATGTACATTTATATTCAGCCTGAGTGTGCTGTTATTGGTACATTTAAAGTGGTTGTAAACCTCAGTCATACATTCTGAACAAAGCACATATTTCTATAGTTCATACTTGCCTCTCTCCAAAGCACTAAGGGGTTGATTTATTAATGCAGGCCATAAACGGGTCGTTTATCGGCCAGCTTTTTGGCTGAAAAAACTAAACATCGGTCGTTCTGTTGATAGCAATGATTGCGAAAATCGGCCATTTTTCACAAATTTTCCAGCATGACCGATAAAAGAATGAGGAGGAACAGCGAAAATCGGCCGATGACACTGCCACACTAACGGTGCGAAAATCGGCCGATTATTCTTTCGGACAAAAAAATTGGTTGATAAATGAACGATCTATGGCCTGCATAAAACTGGAGAGTGCAAAATCTGGTGCAGCTGTGCATCAGAGCCAATCAGCTTCTAACTTCAGCTTGTTCAATTAAAGTGTTACTAAACCCACAGCAGTACAATCAGTCTGTATATGCAGTAAAGCATGATTGTTATTCACTGTGGAACCTAAGAGGTTAATCCTCCACATTGTGTAAAAAGGCTGTTTGATCCTGTTTTCTCTGATCCTCCCCTTCTTCTACTGTCCCCAATCCTGCTGATAGAACAGAGCCTTGGGAGGCAAGCGGCACATGCTCAGTTTGATGTATATTGCTGGAGAGTTTTTTTTTTCTTTGGGAGGGTTAATGTGATCAGCACAGGGCCAATCAGTGCTGTCCAGGCAGCGGGTCAAGGGTTATCCAGCCTCATGGGACAGTCAGAGGAGAACGAAAACTCCTCCTACAAGCTTTAATCAGTGCTCAGCTGAACACTGATGGAAGTCACAAGACTGCTATATACTGCTGATGAGAAAAGGTATTTAGCAGTTTATATTTACTAAAATAATTGCATTTCCATGATCTGTGGGAGACCAGATATAGTGAATGCAGGGTCTTGGGTTTAGTAACACCTTAAGCTTTGACATAAAAAATGGAAGCTGATTGGTTTCTTTGCAGAGCTGCACCAGGTTTTGCACTCTCCACTTTTAGTAGATCAACCCCCAAGTGTCATTTCTCTCTGCTGTCTAGTTCCTCATTATGCATCACTTCTGAAAAGTTTTCCTGACACCAAGAGCTAAAAGGTGACAGAGGAGGGACTTCCAGCCAGGGGCGGACTGACAACTCATGGGGCCCCCGGGCAATAGGGGATAATGGGGCCCCTGTGTCCTTGCCCAAACTCAAAAAAGCCTATGAAAAAGGTACCAAGGGCATCTCATGGGGCCCCCTACTGACCCCGGGCCCTTGGGCAGTGCCCGAGTTTTCAAATGGTCAGTCCGCCCCTGCTTCCAGCTGATTGACAGCCTCAGCTCTGTGTGAAGGGGTGGACTGACCATTTGGAAACTCGGGTACTGCCCGAGGGCCCGGGGTCAGTAGGGGGCTCCATGAGATGCCCCTGATACCTTTTTCATAGACTTTTTTGAGTTTGGGCAAGGGCACGGGCCCCATGATCCCCTATTGCCTGGGGGCCCCATGAGTTGTCAGTCCACCCCTGCCTGTGTGCTATATGGAGGGGGGGGGGGGTGTCGCTTCCCTTCAATCAGCTCTCAGAGCACTTGTACAATGTGTAACTGCAGCTCCTTGCCCCCTTGCTTTGGGAGTCGGTGAAATATCCTTTTCATGTCTGAGTTTTAAAAGGATGCAAAAGCCAAATAGCTGCAAATAAACAGGTACAGCTTATGTAGGAGGATTTGTTTCATCTCTGTGTATCACCTGAAGTCAGTCACTTCACTGAGTATATGTAAGAGTTTACAACCAAAGTAGTAGTAAACCTACCTTACTTGTACTTACAGGTAATCCTAAAATAAAGCTTACCTGTAGGCACAGGAACTATCTCCAGATAGTGCACCACATGTGCGGGAGTGACGTCATCGCGGCTCAGCCAGTCAAATGGCCGTAGCCCACAAACCCTAAAGGGAGACTGGGTGAAGATGGAAGCCATCTCAGCGCTGACAGTGTGCCGCCGCAGGGCTTCATTTTAAGGTATATTATAAGGTACATGATATTATTTTGCAGGGGACCATTTTCTGTGAATTTTTTTGACGGTTTACTACCACTTTAAGACAAAACTGAAAAGGCTGCTACACTGGTGATCCGAGCAGACTCTAATCAAATCTTATCACAGGATACCAATCCTCTGTCTATAGACATCACTGGTCACTTTATTAACCACTTCCTGTCCGGACACTTCCCCCCCCTTCCTGTCCAGGGCAATTTTCAGCTTTCAGCGCTATCACACTTTAAATGACAATTGCGCGGTCATGCAACACTGTACCCATATGAATTTTTTACCAGACAGATAAAGCTTTATTTTGGTGGTATTTATTCACCGATGGGATTTTAATTTTTTTTGCTATATAAATGAAATGTCCAAAAATTTTGAAAAAAGTGTTTTTCTTATACAATTTTGCAAATAAATAATATTTCATCATAAATCTTGGCCAAAATTTATTCCGTTATCTTTTTAGTAAAAAAAAAAATATGCCAAATTAGTTATAACCAAAAATTATAATTTTTAAACATGGTGACACTGTACTACTTGTGGGGGGTGATGAAGATTTTTTTTTTTTACAGTGATTGCTTTTACACCCATATAGGATATAAAAGCAATCATTTCTCTTTCTCTCTGTCTGCATTCTTGCAGCCATTGAGAAATACTGAGTGAGCTGTGATTGGTCACAGCTTGTCACATGGTACAAGGCTGTTGTGAATAGTCCTGTACCATGTGACTTCTGTGATCATTCACAGATTTGACACGTAGTAAGCATTGATGTCACAAGTGACATCTTGCTTACTACTTTGCATGTGATCACTGATTGGCCAATCAGTGATCACATGATCGGGACCTCGCACAGAGGTCCCGTCCGACGATCGGTGTTTCACTGTGTCCGGAGGACACAGCGGGCACCGGATCACGGTGCTGCGCGCTCCCAGGGAGCGCGCACAGCTAGAAAAGGCGGGTGCTGTTTATGAACGGCAACCCGCCCCTGAAGTGCCACTGCCCTGCCGTTTATAAACAGCAGGCGGACGGCAAGTGGTTAATGCTCTTCATTGAGACAAATACACACTACAAAAGGATATACTTTGTTCATGTCTGAGGTTTACAACCACTTTAAATATATTAGTAAACTCTGGTAAAAAAAAAAAGTGGTTAAGCAGTTACAGCAACCTTTACATTCCTCGGGGGCAGGGCCTATTGAATGATTCTTTGTATTCTCTATAGAAATTAAAAATATGTCAGCGCTGTATAAATAAATAAAACAAATAAACTGTAAAATATGTAATTAGTCTGTTAATTTACTGTTTATCTTCTGTTTCTGTTAGCATCTACTAACAGGCTCACGGAGGGGAGAGAAGAGGTTAACTCAGAGAATATTGCCGGCTGATAATTTACATACTGTTTTGTGCAGATTTTTTTGATCAAATTCTCTAAATCCAAAGGGATGAGAGTACGCATACTATCAGAGCATTGGTTGCTATGGTAAGCATAGTTTTATATTAAACAGAAAGAGATAAAGTCACACCAAATCCCACATGTACAAGCAGAGCCTGCAGGCAGTATTAATTCATGCAATGGCCTTTAAGAAAACACATCTTCGTTTTAGTTTCACAGAAGAGATTTCTTCTTGAGAAGTTTCTTTTTTTTTTTCTTTTCCTTCGCTTGTCTGTGTGCTGATCTTAAATGGTTTGCCTTTGTTGAATTTTTTCTACATAGAATTGATAGTATATTTTCCAGCGAGTCCTCGCTTTGAGAATACTATTATAAAGTTTGCCGCTAAGTCAGTTTTTCCTCATGATTTATACAGCTTACTTTGTTGTGGAGGATGATATTGACTTGCTGGTGCACCCTCTAGTGGCAAGTTGCACGATACAGACACTGCAGTGTGCATTTTTGCTGAACAGCTTTTTAGGAAACTGCAACAGAACAGACGGACTTTTGAGTTACCCAACATTTGACATACAGTCATTGATTTGTCAGGTTTCCCTGTCCAATGTTTGATATATTGTTCACATATGATCAGTGTGTCACCTCCAATATGTCACATATACATTGTCTTAACTACTGACACAATGAACAAAGGAATCTATATTCCTCTATGCATTTCTCGGATATGCACAGTGGCTAAATGGTTAGCACTTCCACCTGGCAGTACTAGGGTCGTTGGTTCAAATTCCAACCATGGCACCACCTGCCTGGAGTTTGCATATTCTCCCTGTGCCTGTGTGGGTTTTCTCCGGTTTCCTCCCACACTCCAAAGACATGCTGGTAGGTGAATTGGCTCCTGTCTAAATTGTCCCTAGTATGTGTATGTATGAATGTGAGTTAGGGACCTTAGATTGTACACCCCTTGAGGGTTAGGGACTGATGTGAATGTACAATATATATGTAAAGCGCTGTGTAAATTGACAGCGCTATATAAGTACCTGAAATAAATAAGCTGCACTCCTCATGCTATCACAAGCATGAGACTGCATGCTTGGCTGCATTTCTGTTAGATAATGCACCACTTTGCCCCAGAAAATGGTTGCAATTACAAATGTTTAGGCATTCTCATGTTTATTTCTTTTGTTTGTCATGGTATGACACAAAAACATAGATAAACAAAAAGCCAAATCTGACACATTTCACCCAAAATTCCAAAAGTGGACTGGACAAAATTATTGGCACCTTCAATTTAATATTTGGCAGCTCACCCCTTGGAAAAAATAACTGAAATCAATGGCTTCCTGTAACCATCAATGAGTTTCTTCCACCTCTCTACTGGAATTTTAGACCACTCTCCTTTTGCCAACTGCTCCAGGTCTCTCAGACTGGAAGGGTTCCTTTTCCCAACTGCTGTTTTGAGATCTTTCCACAGGTGTTCTATGAGATTGAATTCTGGACTCATTGTTGGCCAGTTCAGTCCTCTCCAATGCTTTGTCTGAAACCCTTTGTGGGTGCTTTCTGATGTGTGTTTTGGGTCATTGTTCTGCTGTAAGATCCATGACCTCTGACGGAGGCCCAACTTTCTGACACTGGGCCCTGCATTGCAGTCCAGAATTCTTTCAGATTTCATGATGCCATGCACTTGGCCAAGACATCCAATGCCTGAAGCTGCAGAGCAAGTCCAAAACATCAGTGAACCTCCACCTTATGTGACTGTAGGGACTGTATTATTTTCTGTAAAGGCCTCATTTCTTTTTTTGAAAACATTAGAATGATGAGCTTTAAAAAAGAGCTGTAATTTTGTTTCATCTGTTCACAGCACATTTTCAAAAAGGATTTTGGATTCCTCAGATACGTTTTGGCAAACTCCAATCTGGATTTTTTATGTTTCTGTAACAGCAGTGGGGTCCTCCTGGGTCTCCTACCATAGATTCCCTTTTCATTCAGATAGTGATGTATAGTGTGAGCTGACACAGTTTTACCCTGGGCCTGAAGATCAGCTTGAATTTGTCTGGAAGTTGATCGAGGTTCTTTAGTCACCATTCATACAATACTTTGCTGCAATCTTTGATCAATTTTTCTTTTCCATCCACATCCACGAACATTAGCTACAGTGCAATGGGCTGTAAACGTCTTGACAATGTTGTACACAGTGGACACAGGAACATTAAGATCTCTGGAGATGGACTTGTAACCTTGAGATTGTCCATGCTTTTCGTCAATTTTTGTTCTCAAATCTTCAATTCTGTGCTGCTCTTTCTCTTCTCCACACTCCATGTGGCACACAGAGACACACAACAGAAATGTTGAGTCATAGTATATATAGTTACATTTTCTTTGTAAATATTTTATTGCACCTGTTTGACTCTTTTAGTAATAAATCCTTCTTTCTGAAAGTGTTAAACTGTTTCTAAACGCTTACTTGCAATTCACGAATTCCTGCCTTTGAAGAGACGCTACTGTGTTTGCTTAATCCTCTGCCTGCGGTGACCGTATTGGACAGGCGACTTTTCACTCATTATAGTGTATATTTGATAACGGGAGTTTCCCAGTCTCCGACAAAAGTGGTGGTGGCAGTAGAGGGTTAATTGTGTAATTAACCCGACCCAGTAATAAGCGCATTCAGGCTGCAGGCACTGATTGTAGCCCATTAGCTGGACAATCGCTGTGCAGGGTGCAGCTGGGTGGGGCCTTGTTACGCGCGTCACACCACGGTTTTAGATCGGCCGGTCCTTTGGTCACAAGTTGGTGAGAAAGTCTGGGGTCTGACGCCGCGGGGGCGTGACGTATTACTGTTGGTCACGGTCGTGCGATTGTCACATGTTGTTGGCGGCGACCGTGCGATCGTGACATATTGGACCAATATGTCACGATCGCACGATTGCCGCCAACAACATGCGACAATCGCACGACCGCGACTAACAGTAATACGTCACTCCCGCGGCGTCAGACCCCAGACCTCACCAACTCGTGACCGAAGGACCGGCCGATCTAAAACCGCGGTGTGATGCGCGTAAAACAAAGATTCACAATTGTAACTGGTTGCTGGTGTAATTTCTATATAGTCAGCACCTTTTCATTGATACAGGTGAGTTTAATTACAAATTACAGGAGCATCACAAACTTGTAACACAATATTTCCTTACAATTTTGAGAAGGTGCCAATAATTTTATCCAGTCCATTTTCGGGGTTTTGTGTGATGAATGTATCAGATTTGGCTTTTTTTATTCTCCACTTTTTTGTGTCATACCAATACAAACAAAGTAAATAAACATGAGAATGCCGGAACATTTGTAATTGCAACAAGTTTCTGGGTGATGTGGTGCATTATCTGACAGAAATGCAGGGGTGCCAATATTTTTGGCCATGACTGTATATGCAGGGTTCTATTGATCCAAGCTGGACCAATGTAACTAGATCAAAATATCCATACCTGGAATTCTTTAAAATATTCATTGAATGGTGTATTAATGAATACAGAGCTGCATTAATTTGTGTTTATTATTAACACCTAAAGTTCATCTTTAAAAATAAATTAAAAGATATAACATACTATAGATTATTTAATAAAACAAACACTGTACCTAATAATGACAGAATCTTTTCTACTTACAGATCAACAGCTTGTATTAGGTATTGACAATCTTCTCGGCAGGGTCTCTTTTAGCTATAATGCACACTACATGATCCCAACGAAGATTTCAGATCTCACGTTGTCAATATTAATCTAAACATGCCCACTCATCTATGGACTTGTTTTGAAAGCTCTGATTTGAAAACATTACGCGCAAGTTCTCCATAAAGCCGAAAGTAACATGAAATAGATTATTATGAATATTCCATTTGGAATTATATATAGACTATTGAGGTCATGATAGCTCTGTACAGAATGCTAAGTAACCACGTACATCATGATCAAAGGGGATTCAAGTTTAGCTGTGGATTTCTGAAAACTCCATTTGATCCTTTTAATGATTGATAACACCAAAATACTGTACACATCTGAGTATCATACATATTATATGGCCAATGAGGACACAGCCTAAATCATTGAGTTTAGATGCTTCCATTGAAGGGTAATGTTAATACTGCAAAGATATTATAGACAATTGCATGCTTTCAACCTCGTGGTAACAGTTTGGGCCCTTTTCTGTTCCATCATGACCCTATGTACAAAGCCAGCTCCATAAAGACATGGTTTGAGGATGTAGAGGAACTCAAAGAACTTGGACCTCAACCCTATTAAGTACTCTGCAGTGGCAGACAAGGTCCTAGGCTTTGGACATATGCCTCAACAATCCTACTGTAGATTTGAGCCATCACTACTAAGTCCCTGGATTACGTCCTTCCGGTCTCTCCAGCGCACACAGTATGCTCCTCCTGCCTGAGGGTCCATGGTGCGGACTCTTTTTCTCTTTGGTATACTAGATACAAAATAGGAATCTGTAACAAGAATAATCTCCACTGTTGATTTACTATAGTAGTGCAGCTTTACCTATCAGGGATTACTTGATTTTTAACTATTTACTTTCTCTGCTTGTTAGGGTCAGACTATGTGGCCATCTTAAGTCCTCATGCACACTGGACGTTTTTACAGCGGCTGTGTTTGGCTTTTGATTTTTTTTTCCTACAGCCATTAAACTCACTAGCATGTTATCCTATGTGTCCATGCCAGGGGCGGACTGACAACTCATGGGGCCCCCGGGCAATAGGGAATCATGGGGCCCCTTTGTCCTTGCCAAAACTCAAAAAAGCCTATGAAAAAGGTACCAGGGGCATCTCATGGGGCCCCCTACTGACCCCCGGCCCTCGGGCAGTGCCCGGGTTTCCAAATGGTCAGTCCGCCTCTGGTCCATGCACACATAGACTGGAATTAACAGTTTTTGGCAGGGACATTTTTTTTGGCTTGAAAAAAAAAAACCCAGGACTAATAGGTTTCTAGAGGAGTTTTTTAGCTGTAAAAACACTGTAACAAAACATGGTAAAACGCCGTTTTTTGACCAACGAAAAAAATGTTTTGGTTAAAAAAATGCTAAAAAACGCAAATGTAGAAAAACGCTTCTAAACGCGGGAGATGCTGCTAAACACTAATGCAAAAAAAGCTGAAAAACTCACTTTTTTAACATGACTTTACACAGCTAACGCTACCAGCATGGAGCCTGAAACTGGTTATGTTATGTTATGACTAGGAACCTGTTATGGTCTGAACATTCTCACTGGTCTCTGCTCTAGGCCTATAATTAAAGTGGTATTAAACCCAAAATAAAATATTTATTATATTGCATCTTATAAGTTCTTAGATGTGGTGGCTGCATTAGATTTATTTTTTTAGGCTCTCTTTCATTCACAATAAATTACATTTTTGGTTTGGGGTTTAATACAGCTTTAAACAGTAAAGTGGAAGAAATAAGAGTGAGGCATTCAAGTCTCTTTTGAAGCATATAATGATCTGAACTGCCCAACGAATCGAGCCTCCGTGGCTTTTACAGCGGGCAATACAAGTGAATAACAGCACATACACCCATCCCTGAAAGTTAAGACTGCATTAACATTGGTGCTTCAAGAGACCTCCAAGCCATATGGCAAATGGCAGATTCTTACTGTCAGGAATGAACTTGCCAGTGGTGGTGGGACTCACCTGCCTTGTGGGCTGCAGTACCAGGGCTGGCCAGCGGGTGCTCTCAGCAACCAGAGGCTCAATCCTGCAATGAGCCATCACCTGAAGCTGATTACAACAGGTGTATTTAAGGAATGGCCAGGCCTGTGATCAGGGCCTTGGAGTATGTTTCCCATGGGCCCCTGTACCTGCATCATGTCTGCTTTCTGCCTGATCCAGATTCTGCTTCGATCCCTGACCCTGCATGAACTCCGCCTGTCCTAACCTCGGCTATTCCTCACTACTCTTCCGCCTTCTCCTTGTGCCCTGCCTGCCCGTTTGCTACCGACCCGGCCTGCCCGACTACGCTTAGTACTATTTCTATTGTTATCTGTTGGAGGTTTGGGTTGGTTTGTTTGCACTGTGTTGTTGTTTAGTCTTGCACTGCGTCTATGTTTTGTTTAGTCTTAATAAATTGTCTTATTCACACTATACCTGAAGTCTGCGTTTCCCTGTGTCAGTCCACACATTTCTGGTCATACCCGGATCCCTAACACTTACTCTTGCAAATGCCTATTCTAAAAGGATTCTTGTCAATGGTATGTATAACCTTCAGTTCCCTCTTTTTCAAAAAATCCAATCTGTTTTCCTTTATCAAAAGATCCTATGATCTGATTCAGTTAAGAGGTCTGGTCATAATAGATACTAGAGTTACTTTTCAATGATTTTTATAAAAATATGGAAATATTGGAACAAGCATGACTCCATTTACTATCATTATATAAACACTATTAATTATTTCAGCTAAGGAAGAAACCAGTAATTTTAGCCTATGTCAGCTCATACAGCCTTATTATCATTTCAATCCAGGCTGCTGAAAGATATATGAAGGTATAGTATTGCCCTATTGTAATTTAGGGGTCAAGGCTATGTAACCTTGGAGCTTTTAAATGTATTTACTGTCAACTGCCTGTTCCACTTCAGTTTCACTAAGGTCAAATGTCCTTCATGAAACTGCTGATCTGCAAATTATTTGTACATTTATTACAGTATATAAATATTTTTTTAAATTTATTTCTCTGCAGTACATTGGGGACTTTGAACATCATTCTATGCATCAAAACTGGTTGGGTAACGTAACTCTAATGCTATCTCAGAAGTACAGTAGGGCCACATACTGGCCCTTGAAAAAGTTCAAGGATCAGGATTGTCTAGGCTGTGCTGAGATTTTCTATTAGGTCTTATGGATGTGAAAGTTGGACAATAAAAAAGCAGGAAAAGTACTGATGGCTTTGAACATTGGTGTCAGTGAAGAATTCTATGGACAACATGGACACCAAACAATTTGAATGTTGGTGTCGGTGAAGAATTCTATGGAAATCATGGACAACAAACAATTTGAACGTTGGTGTTTGTGAAGAATTCTATGAAAATCATGGACAACAAACAATATGAATGTTGGTGTCAGTGAAGAATTCTATGGACAGCATGGACAACAAACAGTTTGAACGTTGGTGTCGGTGAAGAATTCCATGGACAGCATGGACAACAAAGAATTTGAACAATGGTGTCAGTGAAGAATACTATACAGACAGCATGGACAACAAACAAATGGATCCTTCAACAAATTGTTGAAGCTATCTTATTTTGGACATATTATGAGAAGAACCAAATCAGTCAAAAAGACAATTATGTTTGGAAAAGTTGAAGAGATAATTGAACAGGATGAGCAGCAATAAAGTGGATAGATAAAGTCACAGAAATTGTGAAGATGTATGGTAGACATTAGAGATGAGCGAATTATTCAAAAATTCGATTCGGCTGATTCGCCGAATTCGCGGAATAAATTCGATTCGAGGCGAATATATTCGCTGCGAATTTAACTTATAAAAAGGGTGTTTCTAGGCTTCAGAGAGCCTTTATATTAGTGCAGAACACTGTACCTTTAATTTAAATGCCCTTGGAGTCTGCTGGGGAAGAGAACTAATACTGTCAGTCAGTATGACATGCAGATGAGTGCCGTCGATCTTAGAATCACCGCACACTTCACTCATTTGGGCAGTCACGGGGCCAAAACCAGAGTGTGGAGCCACAGTGTGGCGGTGGAGGCAGCAGCAATGGGAGGCCATACAGCACCCTATGACAAAATGGAACCCACCAGCAGTGTGAGGAGACCTGAAAGTGGCACATGGCAGAGTGTGGCGATGGAGACAGCAGCAATGGGAGGCCATACAGGGACCCATGACACACTCTGGACCTGGCAGCAGCATGAGGAGGCGGTACAGGGGCCCATGACAGATTACGGGCCTGGCAGCAGCAGTGGGCGGGCGGTGGATGCAGCAGTATTCGGAAGCCAAACACAGGCCTCGGTTAAAAAGCGGAAGCCGTCAGCAGCGTGAGCAGACGACAGAGGCACATGGCGCAGGGTGGCGGTGGATGCAGCAGTATTCGGAAGCCAAACACAGGCCTCGGTTAAAAAGCAGAAGCCGTCAGCAGCGTGAGCAGACGACAGAGGCACATGGCGCAGGGTGGCAGTGGAGGCAGCAGCAATGGAAGGCCATACAGCACCCTATCACAAAATGGAACCCACCAACAGTGTAAGGAGACCTGAAAGTGGCACATGGCGCAGGGTGGCGGTGGAGGCAGCAGTATTCGGAAGACATACACAGGACTAGTTTAAAAAGCGGAAGCCGTCAGCAGCGTGAGCAGACGACAGAGGCACATGGCGCAGGGTGGCGGTGGAGGCAGCAGTATTCGGAAGCCATACACAGGCCTAGGTTAAAAAGCGGAAGCCGTCAGCAGCGTGAGCAGACGACAGAGACACATGGCGCAGGGTGGAGTGGAGGCAGCAGTATTCGGAAGCCATACACAGGCCTAGGTTAAAAAGCGGAAGCCGTCAGCAGCGTGAGCAGACGACAGAGACACATGGCGCAGGGTGGCGGTGGATGCAGCAGTATTCGGAAGCCAAACACAGGCCTCGGTTAAAAAGCGGAAGCCGTCAGCAGCGTGAGCAGACGACAGAGGCACATGGCGCAGGGTGGCGGTGGAGGCAGCAGCAATGGAAGGCCATACAGCACCCTATCACAAAATGGAACCCACCAACAGTGTAAGGAGACCTGAAAGTGGCACATGGCAGAGTCTGGCGATGAAGTCAGCAGCAATGGGAGGCCGTACAGGGACCCATGACACACTCTGGACCTGGCAGCAGCAAGAGGAGGCGGTACAGGGGCCCATGGCAGAGTGGCGAAGCGTAAGCAGCTTAAAATGAAGGCCATACAGAGGCCTATGTTAAAAATAATACCATGTTTGGGGCATGATTCATGGCGGATTTGGTCAGTTGTGTCAGGAACTGGTGGTTTGAAATCCAGACTAATCCACGCCTGATTCATTTTCACAAACGTGAGTCTCTCCACACTTTGGGTGGACAGTCGTGTCCTCCGCGGAGTTACAATACCTCCTGCCGCACTAAACACGCGCTCCGATGCCACGCTACTGGCCGGGCATGACAGCCTTTCAAGGGTAAATTCAGCTAGTTGGGGCCAAAGGTCAAGTTTCGTTGCCCAGTAGTCAAGGGGATTGTCTACCTCGGTTGGCAGGGTGCTGTCCAAGTAGGCCCAAGCCTGTTGTTTGAGCTCCTGCTCCAGGTCCACCTGATGCTGCTGCTGCTGCGGCTGGTTAGTAGTTTCCTCACTGCGCTGGTGAAGAAAGCTACTCATCATCGACTGCAGACTGAGGCAGCCGCTGCTGGTGGAGCTGCCACTGCTCCTACCACCCCACCCCTCCCCTGCTGCCATGGCAGCGGAACGCGAGCGCACAGGGCCCACAGTGTCTGAGGATGGACGTTGGCGCAGAAAAGCAGAGACCAACTGACTACATAGGTGGTTTTTATAGTACTTTATTTTGGCCTCCCTCTCAGCAGGTGTGAAAAAGGCCACCATTTTTGAACGGTAGCGAGGGTCCAACAAGGTGGACAGCCAAAAGTCATCCCTCTGTCTGATGGTTCTGATGTCTGGATTATTCGGCTGTCGCTACGCAAGCAAGCGAGCATGCTATGGGCCATTTGTGCCAAGGAATGCGAGGGACTCCCTGCCTCCATCTCCACAGCATACTGCCACGGTGCGTCTGGGTCCTCTGTCTCCTCCTCCTCCTCCTCTACAAGATGCTCCTGCTCCTCCACTCCTGTCCGCTGAGTGGAAAAACCACCCATTTCACTCAATAATTCCTGAGCACCAATGTCCTCCTCTACCTCCTCCTCTTCTTCCTGTCCTGCCCCCACAGGGGTCATGTGGCGTTGAGATCTGTGCGCCACGTCTACCGCACCCTGACCAGCCATTGTTAACAGCATTTGTTCCAGGACGTGCAACAGAGGAATGACGTCGTTCATCCCATAGTCCTGCCCACTCACGAATAGCGTGGCCTCCTCAAAGGGCCTGAGCAAGCGGCAGGTGTCACGCATGAGCTGCCAATGGCTGACATCTAAGTTACACAGGGGAGTACCTTTATCCGCTTGTAATATCAGGAAATCGGTGATGGCCTTTCGCTGTTCGTAAAGGCAGTCTAACATATGTAGGGTTGAATTCCACCTTGTTGCAACGTCGCAGATCAGGCGATGCTGTGGAATTCCGTTCTGCCGCTGCAGCTCAAGGAGGGTGCGCTTTGCGGTGTAGGAATGGCTGAAATGCATGCAAAGTTTACGTGACATTTTAAGGATGTCTTGCAGTGGGATGGTGGATTTTAGGAACCGCTTGACAACCAGATTGAACACGTGAGCCATGCATGGCGCATGGCACAACCTTCCTTGACGCAGAGCAGACACCATGTTCTTTCCGTTGTCGGTCAACATGGTTCCGATTTTCAGTTTGCGCGGAGACAGCCATCTGTCGATTTCTCTGTTCATTACACTCAGAAGTTCCTCCCCTGTGTGACTACGTTCGCCAAGGCATACCAGGTGCAGCACAGCGTGACACCGTTGCGCCCTGCACATGTGATATGCCGGTCGGGTAATGGGACTTGGCACGGGGGTGGCGGCTGAGGACACGGCGGAAGAAGAGGTGGTAGAGGCGGACATCTTTGCTGGACCAAGGACGTGCAAACGTGGAGGCAAAAGCAGCGTGACCTGTCCAAGTTGCTGGTGTGGCTGTGCCGGCACCACGTTCACCCAGTGGGCCGTAAATGACATGTACTGTCCCTGACCGTAGTTACAGCTCCACACGTCGGCGCTGCCGTGCACTTTGGCAGAGACCGACATGCTCAAAGACTGGCCCACCATCTCTTCTATCATGTGAATGCAGGGCTGGCACTGCCTTTTTGGCGAAGAAATGCCGGCTTGGCACTCTCCACCGCGGCTCGGCACAAGCCATCATTTCTCGGAAAGGTGCTGAGTCCACCACTTGGAAAGGGAGGGACTGCAGCACCAGCAACTTGGACAGGAGGACGTTCAGCTTCTGCACCATCAGGTGCGTGCTCGCAAACTGTTGTCTCTTGGAAACGGATTCCAAGAAAGACTGCTGACGGAATCCGTGAAGAGGAGTAGCAGGAGAAGGAGCATCTGAACGAGCGGAAGATGCCAACGAGCGACAACTCCCCTCAGCAGAGGTGTTGGAGCCTTGACTGGCTGATAGAGGGCGATTGACGTCGGGTGACGGAGCAAGTAACGGAGCGGGTGATGGAGCGGGGGCTGGGGCAGGCAGAACCGCCGTATCTTTATCACGGTTTTCCCAGGCCACCGAATGGCGACGCTGCATATGCTGACGCAACGCTGTAGTCCCAACATGGGCCCCCTGGCCACGCTTGACTTTCTGGCCACATAGTCGACATACGGCTACGTTTACTTCCTCGGGCGGCTTGACGAAAAATTGCCACACCGCCGAGTAGGAAACTTTGCCCCCGCTACTCCTCACTGGCTGACTGCTACTTCCTCCGTGCACCTCGGCACCACTACTGGCCATGGTGGTAGGCTGCAGTGGAGCTGGTGCTCTACTCCGTGGCCGTTTGCCTCCACTGACACTGCGACCCTGCTGCCTCCTGGGCAACCCACCGACTGTTTTGCTCGCTGGCAAGCTGGCACCCTCTTCTCCTGATGATGCAGAAGCAATAGCCTGATGACGACGAGGCTGCCAAGTGCAATCAGCCTCATCATCACCAATTAGGGTCTCTGCGTCACTACTAGCCCCCTCGGCTGCGTGTGGGTCAGGAGACAGACCTGTCTCTAGACCGGCTACCAAGCCACTCTCCTCGCCAGTACTTCTTCGCCTGACTGCTGAAGAGGCGGATGTCTCCCCCCGTTCCTGACCGCACTCTGTTAGCTCTTCCTCACTGTACAGTGGGGCTGAGCCCACAGCATGCGATACTTCGCTTGGTGAGGGAACACCAAAGGACAGGGGCAGGTAGAGGACACGTGATTTCAGTGGGCTTGCTCCCGGGCCATGCCAACTAACGGTTGCGTCTGACGTACCCACCGACCGTTGGCTGTAGGTGTCAGAGGTGACCTGGGAAGAGGAAGACGACCGAGTCAACCAATCGATGACGGCAGGGTTGTCGGTGGAGACACGACCGCTGGATGACACCGGGAGCACTGGCCTCTGGCTGCGACTAGTGCTGCCTCGACCCCTTCCTCTGCTGCCACGTCTGCTCGCTCCTGAAACATTGCCTCCTCTGCCACTCCTCTGCGTGTTGTCTGACATACTCTTTAATTCAATAGTGGTTGTGAAGCAGAAAGTAACGATTCTGTGTCCCTGAGTAACAATTCTGTGTCCCCGAGTAACGATTCTGTGTCCCTGAGTAACAATTCTGTGTCCCTGAGTAACGATTCTGTGTCCCCGAGTAACGATTCTGTGTCCCTGAGTAACAATTCTGTGTCCCCGAGTAACGATTCTGTGTCCCTGAGTAACGATTCTGTGTCCCTGAGTAACGATTCTGTGTCCCCGAGTAACGATTCTGTGTCCCCGAGTAACGATTCTGTGTCCCTGAGTAACGATTCTGTGTCCCCGAGTAACGATTCTGTGTCCCCGAGTAACGATTCTGTGTCCCTGAGTAACGATTCTGTGTCCCCGAGTAACGATTCTGTGTCCCCGAGTAACGATTCTGTGTCCCCGAGTAACGATTCTGTGTCCCTCAGTAACGATTCTGTGTCCCTCAGTAACTATTCTGTGTCCCTCAGTAACGATTCTGTGTCCCTGAGTAACGATTCTGTGTCCCTCAGTAACTATTCTGTGTCCCTGAGTAACGATTCTGTGTCCCTGAGTAACTATTCTGTGTCCCTGAGTAACAATTCTGTGTCCCTGAGTAACGATTCTGTGTCCCTGAGTAACAATTCTGTGTCCCTGAGTAACAATTCTGTGTCTGTCCCTGAGTAACGATTCTGTGTCCCTGAGTAACAATTCTGTGTCACTGAGTAACGATTCTGTGTCCCTGAGTAACAATTCTGTGTCCCTCAGTAACGATTCTGTGTCCCTGAGTAACAATTCTTTGTCCCTGAGTAACAATTCTGTGTCCCTGAGTAACGATTCTGTGTCCCTCAGTAACGATTCTGTGTCCCTGAGTAACGATTCTGTGTCCCTGAGTAACAATTCTGTGTCCCTGAGTAACAATTCTGTGTCTGTCCCTGAGTAACGATTCTGTGTCCCTGAGTTACAATTCTGTGTCCCTGAGTAACGATTCTGTGTCCCTGAGTAACGATTCTGTGTCACTGAGTAACGATTCTGTGGCCCTAAAGTCTCTGTGGCCCTAACTCTGTCCCTAATACAGACAGGTCTGTCTCTCTTGAATGACCGGAGGCTAATGGAGAATTCTAAGATGGCCGCGATTTATAGCTCCACCATTACACAGTGCTGGCTGGCTGCTGATTGGCTAATGCGATCACATGTCATGAATGAATGCATTATGGGTCAGCGCGCCTTGTCTGCGCGCCTTCCCAGAGATCCCCGCTCCGTCGCCACACATGTCGCCGCCATTTTTGGGAAAATTCGATTCGTGCATCCGAAGTTTGCTAATTTTCGGATTCGGCGCGAATCGAATTTTTCCTAATCTTCTAAACGAATTCCACTTCGCCATGTTCGATTCGCTCATCTCTAGCAGACATACATGCTTTACTGATTACTTGATCAAAATGTTTCAGACATGTAATCTCATATTCTGATTGATCGAAAAACTATCATATTCATGAACAAAATATTTCAATATTTCTGTTCAATGCAAAACATTGAATACTTTTCCACCCTTGCTGTTTGACTCAGTTTAAGTGAATGCTATACAAAACCGAGTCAGGGGCGGACTGACCATTTGGAAACTCGGGTCATTAGGGGGCCCCATAAGATGCCCCTGGTACCTTTTTCATAGGCTTTTTTGAGTTTGGGAAAGGACACAGGGGCCCCATGATCCCCTATTGCCCCATGAGTTGTCAGTCCACCCCTGGACCGAATCTAAATCTATTGTAAGGGAGATTATGGATATATTTAATCATCTTTTTCAAGGATCAAGTAATGAAATCAAAACATGAATGGACACCATTAAAGCTAAACTCTGGGGAAATCTCAAAGCTACCCTTGCAGTGGGGCTCTCCCACCACTTCACATATGTAGACTATGGCTAAAAAGCCATTTTACTTATCTTATCCATTGCTGCTCTGGAAATTGGTGCTTTCCTCTTCTCTCTCACACTTTGAGTGGTGGGCAGACTTGTGGAGACCTCATTTACAATGCAGGACTGTCAGCGTGCCTGTGACCAATGGAACACAGAAAAGGACTGCGTTCATGTAGAGGAAGAGGCAAGCAGGAGGAAGGATATGGAAAGAAAGGGACATGGAATGCATTTCTTCATTTTAACGGCACCCTAGACACAAAAGAGCATTTGATCCTTACAGTACAGGGGGAACCCAACTGTAAGGGCAGTTTTGGAATTTCCCAAGACCCAAACAGAAGATGTTTCTGGAGAAACACTATCCATGTGGTTGCCAAGAGTTGATTTCAAGTTGATGGTACTTAATAATAAGAGTAGATGGAAATTAGAACCATTGTCATATTTTAATTTCTGTAACAGCAGACTGCCTCCAGATATTTGTTATGAAGATAATAGCATTGAAGTGTAAATGTAGCCAAAATGCATTGCTTTAGATTGTTTGCTATACTTGTTTGCACTAGTGACCATTGCCAAAGAGAAAGGAAAGTAAAGGCAACTCCAAACTTTTACAGCTGTCACCAGAACAAGTTTTGCGGGTAAATCTTACGATAGAAACACCTGTTTTGGTGGCAACTGTCTAAAAAGGGAATTCCCCTCACTTTTTAGAGATTTCATTTCACTTCCAGTTGTGTATCTTGGAAAGGAAATTAAGAAGAAATTCCTATAATAGGACACAGAGGGCAAAAATTAAATTGGCAGGCATTTTAGCCTTTCCCTACACTATACAAAGTAAAGAAAAAAGTTTTGGTTATCCCAATCTGTAATGATTTTTGCTGAATTAAAGAGTTCAGAAGGTGGGTGACACACTATGGTGCCCTCACCTTGGCTGCCAGAGGACCTTGTCCCAGGAATGGGAGCAAGTATTCTACACACTCAGAAGTGAAGAAAACATACAATACATGGCGAGCAGAGATGCAGTGAATTTTCAACATATGGACAACCAGATAGGTAAACACTTTGGTTCTCCTTTTACATTTGGTTAATGAGTAAAAGGGAACATGTGGTGATAGGGTCACTTTAGGAAGTAGAGTGTTGAATTTGGATGAATCTAAGCAATCTGAAAGTCCAGCAGGTGTTTAAACAGCACTTAAAGGTCAGTCAGAGTTATGTCAGAAGCATCAAAAGGAACAGAGCAGGGCGCCTGAGCAGGGCGTTCCTTTTGCAGGTATATGAGGGATTATATTGCCAAGGAGCTGCCAGGTCCTGTGTGTCCTAGCTGTGCTACTTCCTAGCCATCTATATTTCCAGTGCTGTGCTTCTCACAGACTTATCATCACCATCTATAACAGTGGTTCTCAACCTGTGGGTCGCGACCCCTTTGGGGGTCGAACGACCCTTTAACAGGGGTCACCTAAGACCATCGGAAAACACATATTTCCGATGGTCTTAGGAACCAAGACACTCCTCCTCTATCCGCCCATATGCAGATAGGCCCACATTTTCCTGGACCGCAATGTGTGGGCGGGATGACATGCCGCCCCTGTCATCTGGCCACACCCCTGAGATCACTCAACAGCTCCACCTCCTCGCCGGTGATTGGCCGCCGGAACTGTAGCTCAGGAGAGGCACACAGGCGGCCAATCACCGACGAGGAGGTGGAGCTTGGAGAGGAGGAGCCGAGCGGCAGCACGAAGATCAAAAAAGATCGAGTGAGGGACCTGCCAGAGCGAGTGAGGAGGAGAGCGGCCGGAGAAGGAAGACAGCTGACCGGTAAGTGTCTGTACTGTGCAGATGGTGCTGCTGCAGCTAGGTATGCTGGCTGTAGATGGGAGAGGGAGGGAGCGAGCCCAGGCTGGAGCAGGGGTCAGCAAGGTAAGTATCATTGGTGTCAGTGGGAGGAATAGTGCCCCATCATTGGTGTCACTAATACCAATGATGGGGCACTATTTCCTCCCACTGACACCAATAATGTGGCACTATTCCTCCCACTGACACCAATGATGGGGCACTATTCCTCCCACTGACACCAACGATGTGGCATTATTCCTCCCACTGATACCAACAATGGGACACTATTCCTCCCACTGACATCAGTGATGTGGCACTACTCCTCCCACTGACACCAATGATGTGGCACTGCTCCTCCCACTGACACCAATGATGTGGCACTACTCCTCCCACTGACACCAATGATGTGGCATTGCTCCTCCCACTGCAAAATTACCTTTATGAAGTAGCAACAAAAATAATTTTATGGTTGGGGGTCACCACAACATGAGGAACTGTATTAAAGGGTCGTGGTATTCGGAAGGTTGAGAGCCACTGATCTATAATCTCTTTTACTTCCACTGTTGTTTTGCGCACTGACATTACTTGTCATTGTAACAAGAGTGTTTCAATTGTGTCAGAAGCAGTTAGAACACCTAGTACAGCCATTCTCAAGCAGGGTTCCATGGAACCTTTGGGTTTCTCCAGAGTTTGCTAGGAGCTCCATGAGCTTTGGTTGGTTGGCCGCCTATCCAATGGTACCTGCATAATTCTGGTCCAATGCCTGTTGGAGAGTGCCCAGATGATGGTTGGGAGTAAGCATAAATAACCTGAAGTCTGGATCAGAGGGGTTCTTGTTCAGGAGGAGGAGTTTTTAGTCTGGAGGGTTGCTGTCCTTGCTGGGCAGTCTAGCTGTGCTTTTATACTGTTCATCGAGGTTCCAATTATGCTAGCTAGGGGGCCTACTCTACTGAACTTTTTTGGAGCTGACTGAGGGACGTCTTATTGAGATCTGGTCTGCATAATTCATATGAGATATGTCTGGAAGATATTGGAAGGAGGCATCCAACAATCCAAGGGCAAGGAGTCAGCTTGTACTTAAAAGTGGACATTTTCTACAGTGTCCTTGTGTAGCTCTG